>NW_004949103.1:2309277-2339446 GCF_000317375.1 Microtus ochrogaster
TCTCTCTGCCCCCCCCCAACTCATGGATAAGAAGTAAGCTCTCAGCTGTTGCTCCAGCACCATGCCTGCCTGCCACCATGCTCCCCACCATGATAGTCATGGATTCACCCTCTGAAAACGTAAGCAAGCCCCCCAATTATGTGCTTTGATTGAGTTGCCTTGGTGATGGTGTCTCTTCACAGCAACAGAATAGTAACTAAGACATCAGGGGGCTCAGCTTTCCCCTCGTATCCACAGGCTGCAGTGAACTCCAGAACCAGAAAGAGTCCTTACTAAAGTCTTGAGGTTACAGGTCACAAGGGGAGGCCTACGCCCAGAGACCGGCTGGCACAGGGTCACAAAGGGTTAATGCTATGAGAAGCTGGACCTGCCTCACCCTTGTCTTGGATGTCAGTGACAATGAGGACGGAGCAGACACACCAGGCTTGTTTCCAGCCCCATAAGCTCCCCGCAGTGAGGGGTCCCAGCTTCCACCTCCCGAGTCATATAGAAGATCCAAAGTGCCGTTGCCGCCACCCACTCTAACTGACCAGTCCCTCACCCTCATCCCTCCTCACCATGTGGTGCTGAGGGCACTTTTTCTGAGAATCTGAGAAAGAAACTTACACATCCCACCTCCACCCACACAGCAGGGTGCACAGCCAAAGAGCATATAAGCATCAGGCCCTGGACATGTGTGGAGGGTTGTGGGGGGACATCTTCAGTCTGAAAAAGGGGGCACTCGAGGTTAGAGTTAATCTGGTACAGTCTGAAGGACCAAACGGACAGCTAAGGTCTGGTTAGCTCCAGGAGCTAACAGGCATGCTCAACTTCTGAGCCCAAGAGGGTGTGGCGCACGTGAGGCGTGAAGGTGACTCCCTTCCCCTCAACCCGAGTCCAGGAATCACCCCCAGTGAAGATGTCATCCAGTGAGACCTCTGAGAGCCAGGGGCAGGACCAGCTCGGGAAAACAAAACAGGAAGGAGCCACACCCAGAAGTTCCTGGATGTCCTCCAAGCTGTGACCTGGGGAATGGGGAAGCCTCCCCCCCCAAAAAAACCAGAGGAATCCTGAACTCAGGGCCAGACTCTTGCCCTCCCTGTGTGCTGTGGTCCACGGCAGCTCCACACTGGAACCTGCAGTGTCTCTGCATATTAACCAGAGAAATGACTCGTGGGGACAGATGGCCTCTGGATTAGTGGGTCTCAGGGGAAGGCTATCTCTGGGTCTCCAGAAATGCCTGCGCCCTCCACCTGTTAGCAATAAATCCTCTTCATCAATCTCCACACCAGGCGACCCTCAACCAGACTTAACCCTTGAGCAAACAGAGATGCTCAAGCCCCATCACGTACTGCCCTGGATCCCAGCTCTGGAAGGATATGTGGATGCCAAGGCATCTGACCTGGGGGCGGACCCTGGCTGTGACCTCAGACTGGCCACAGGGCACTCTAGCCCTCGGTCATACAGAGGTCAGGGATGTTGTCATCTCAAAGGTCTTGAGCTAAAGAGGCTGCTTGTGGTTCAGACTTGTCACAAGCACACTTTCTCACTATGGCGGGATTCAGGTAAAGCCCCCAAATTCTGTGCTATTACTCTACCGGAAAGGGAACAGCATCAACCTCCTGGAACCTGGACAGGTCTTTGATAACGGAAGTGGCTCTCGGAAACTTCTAAGGCTTGGGGGCCTAGAAGGTTCCTGCCGCACTGGGAGAAGGAAGACATGTGAATCAAGGCAGAGAACCATGATAGAGAGGTCACAGCAGAAAGGCCATGGCAGAGGGACATAGCGGAGAGCCATGAAGAGAGCCACAGCAAGAGACCCGGGGCAGACCACCACAGCAGAGATTCGGGGCTCTCACCGCAGAGATTTGGGGCTCTCACTGCAGAGATTCGGGGCTCTCACTGCAGAGATTCAGGGCTTTCACCACAGAGAGCTGCAACAGAGATGAAGTGCACAAGAATGATCTTCGCCAGTGCAGCTCCTCTGCACGCCCCCCACCCAGGAGCCCTGGTACCCTGCCACTGTGCCTGCTGTTGCTGTACCAGCTCTGCGCTCTGCCCAACCTTTGCCCATGCGTCTCTCAGCAGGCGGCCCCTTCCCACCACCCTTTGGTTTCCCTCCTTCCTCTTCTCATAGCCTCACAGAGATATCACCCCTGTGCTCCTCTCATCCACCCAGGGGCACCACCCCAGGTTTGAGGACATCCGCAGGTCCCCCCCGCTGCAACTTCAGAACATTCCACTGTCTCACCCTTAGCTCCTGAGCCCCAATCTCCTGCAGGCTAAAGCAATCACAGGTCTACTTCCTGCCTCCATAGACTTCCCCGCTATAGTCATTTCATAAGAGGAAATCAAACAGTATGCGGCCTTCTGGGACTCACTTAGCAGAAGGTGTTAGAGGTGCAGCCATGTTTTAGTGAATGTTTGTACTCCACTCCCCCCCCCCATGACCAAATTAAAATCTGTAGTATGGATATGTATGGATATACCATGTTTAGTTTACTTACAGGTCTGCAATGGACATTAGAGTCGCTGCCAGCTTTGGGATATGAAAATATAGCAAAGAATTCACTTGCAGGTTACAACATAGACATGAGTTTCGAACTATACTTCAGAGGGAGACTGCTGGGTCACGACACTGCCACGTTTTGTCTCCCCAATGGGACAGACTCATTCCTACCTCTGGCTCCAAAATGCCCCCTCCCCAGATCTATCCTGACTACTCAAGATCCTTTAGGTTGCTATTGCTAGGTTTTTCCACGCAGCGGTGACCGGGTTTATGTCACTGTCTGTAGGTCTATAGCAGTTCCTCCCAGTAAGATCCACTGAGGCAAGACTTGGCAAGTGGGGACTTAATGTCAATTATCCCCCAAGGCTCCATGAGAGTCTCCCCTTCCAGGAAGCTGCTGGCCTTCTTCTGGATGAAACTGCCCTTAGTGCACCTCCCTTTCCCACTTCAGCCGACTGTGTATGTCTTTCTGTCCCTTATGCCTGCCCAGCCCCGCACAAAACTCTGCCATGTTCCAGATGCAGCCGGCATTACTCACACAGCAGCTGTGCTCACTGGCCAGTGGCTACGGGTCACCCTCACATGACCCCAGCTACACACACACACACACACACACACACACACACACACACACACACCCAGGACAGGGATTCTCTGAGTAGCTCTGGCTGTCCAGAAACTCCCCCTGTGGACCAGGCTGACCTTGAACACAGAGATCCACCTGCCTCTGCCTTCCGAGTACTAAGATCAAAGGTGTGTGCCTCCACCACCTGGCAACCCCCATTACATTTGATCATCACAGACCTGAGATGAGAGGGTGCCAAAGAGGGGCAGGCCACACAGATTGTCACTATAGAGTCCTTGTGCCTCTGGCCATGCTGCCAGAGGTGGGGACTGCACACCCCATCCCTTGAGATAACTAAGGTGGCTCCCATA
This sequence comes from Microtus ochrogaster, assembly GCF_000317375.1. Lineage (NCBI taxonomy): Eukaryota > Metazoa > Chordata > Mammalia > Rodentia > Cricetidae > Microtus > Microtus ochrogaster. The sequence goes on from NW_004949103.1 coordinate 2,312,702, forward strand.
TCCACCTTCATGTAGAGCCTTGAGAAACCACCAGAAGGTGGCTGCAAAGGTTGGAGGGACCCCTCTGTAGCACTGGTTCTGAAACAGGAAGGAAAGAAGCAAGAAGCGGTGGTAGGGATTGCTCACAAGATCGCTGGGCAATATGGCCACCCCTCCAGGGGGCGTGGCCAGCTCAATCAACACAATTAGATGCTTAATCAGGCACCTCCTCTGCCTGCTGCCTGCGCACGTGAGTAACTGTGATTTATTAAGACCATTAAAGCTTTCTCCCCTCCACCCCCTCTGACAAGCCACTAGAGCATTGCTTTGTTTAAAAAAAATCATTCTTGAAGAAAAAAAAACTGTGTGGGTGCCACTTAATTAATCATTTAGTTTCTCCAGCAGGTTTGGAAACAAAGAGCAACACGGGGGGGAGGGGGGCTACAGACCTGGTCGCTGGATCTCGCTCCCTCTCCCTTGCCACTGCTCGGAGCCCAAGCTTGTGGTGGGAAGGAACGACGCCACACCCACAAAAACAGTACCTGACTCAAATCTCTGTACACTGAACTTTCCAGAACTGGGGAAATATCCATGGCCCCTCTGCCCCTAAGCCAGAAAGCAGCCAATCCACTTGCCTGAACCAACTTACTCATCTAAGTGAATGATGGGTTGAGATTTCCAGAAAACTGGTTTGCAAATTCACCACGTGGCACCAGGGACTGCCCAGGTCCCTCTCCCTCTGACACTCTGTTCCACACTCTCTTCCTATCTTCAATCAAATTCACCACGTGGCACCAGGGACTGCCCAGGTCCCTCTCCCTCAGATGCTCTGTTCTACTATCTTCAATCACCACCCCGAGGCCTACTGTGCACTGTGCCTTAGGCACCCAGCGTACAAAGCATACAAGGTGATGGGCAGATGTCACGTCATAACTAACACGTACCCCACACAGGGGGAGCAGGGCTGTCACCTGCTGTCCCTGGATTTCTGCTTTAGGACAGCTCCTAGCACTGAGCTTGTGTCCTCAGAGGGGACATCTCCACACTAGTGCTCCCTCCACCAAACAGGACACATGGCACCAGGCCTCCGATCCACAGCCTCAAGCCGATTTAGCGAGTTGGGGTTCCGCTTCCAGGGTTGGAGGGGGCGCGAGCGAATCTCTAATCTTGCTGGTGAATTTGTTTTGAAGCCCTCAGATGTGTCTCGAGTGGCTTTCAGGGAATGAGATACATATTCTTATCACAGCAATGTGGCCTCATTACCACATTGGTCATCTCCCAAGGGCATGGACAAGAGCAGTGCAGGAGGCTTCAGGGCAAGCAGGGTCTGGGGTGGTGGGGGTCAAGATGGGTCTGCCATGCTCTCAAGCATCCTTAACTCCTCAGGCCCACGTGGCCACCCCACACAGGGTGAGGGTCGCTTGGGTTCAGCAGGAAGCTGTCTTTGAATGCCTTCAGTCTCTGGAGGGAGGAATTACTTTGCTGGGCTGGAGTCGATATCTATAATTAATGTCTATGAAAAGTTAAACGCAGAGAAAGAAAAACTCCTCAGCCTACGAATCCTCGGGAGATTTTGTCGCGACAGAAACAGATGAACATGTGTCCTTCCACAATGTTAGAATTCACTGAACAACAATAAATTCCCATTTACACAACATGGGATAACTTAGGGCAGGATGTGGCATGATCAACAGCTTTTTGGGTTAAATAGTTTGGTCTCCCACAGTGAAAGCAGGCTTGCATCTGAAACTTCCCTGCTCTGAGGCAGGGGCAAAGAGAACCATTAGGACCCATCCTAGGCATGCAGATGGGGAATACCTGGCCACAGCAGGGCCACTAGCCAGGCGTAGTTAAGAGCATGGACGCCTCACCAGGGTTTCTCCCGTTGTCTTATATGACCTTTAGCTTAGCCAAGTCCTCGGGAACACGAACATCCAGGTCCAGACCTTGGCTTATGGAGGCTGGTTGGGAGGCTCACACATAGCCAAGGGCCCAGTTTACACTCAGGGAAACCAGGTCTCGGAGGCCACCACCTGCCTAAGTTCATTCAGTTAGCTGTGGCAGAGGAAGGCTTGACCTCTGTCCCTGTGGTGCCAGCCAGATGTCCCCTCTCGCAGGCCCTCAACTGCACACTCCAAAGCACATACATCCATGGAAAACCCCCATTGTCTCTGGCGTCCTCCTGGCCCTTTGGGCCACAGCGGCCCTACCCAATGTGGGTTCTCTTCTGACTCATGCTTAACAACTGGGTACTGTCTCATTCCCTTGTTTCTATGTTTGTCTCACACTGAGCAGGAAGTAACCCAAGGACACTAACAACAGGCTCTGAACATGTTTGTGGCAGGTGCAGAGGCCGCTCCCTTCCCCAGACCAGGAGCCACCTGCCATTCTAGATGCCACAGCAGCCTGAAGGCCTCAGCGTTGACAAGTAGGCGACACTGGGCCTCCCGCTGCATGGGTGTTCCGCGGAGACAAAGCCTGGCCAGAAAGGCTTCGAGGTGGCAGGCCTGGCCAATGGTTGTATCAAAGATGACTGGATGGTTATGTGCGCACCCCACTACCCACTCTTCTACATGACTTGAGCTTGACTCCCAGGACCCACATCAGGCAGCTCACAATCGCCTGCAACTCCAGCTTCAGGGATCCTCACACCCTCTTCTGGCCTCTGTGGGCACACACACACACACACACACACACACACATCACTTTAAGCCCCTTTCCTCTGGTCCACCTGCAGCTTCTCCACTACTGCCCATGCACAGCCCTGTCCCCAGCCACCTGCTGAGTACCACAATGCCCATGGTCATGGTAGGAACTGGTCCTGCACCTTGAGGTGATCACAGAATACAAAAGGACAGCAAGGGTGGAGCATGCTGTCTCTAGAATGAAGGACCTAAGAAAGGCAACAGCAGGCAAGCCGGGGGTTAGAGAGTGAAAGAAACAGCCAGCAGGGCAGGGACTTGTCAGAAATGGTCAGTAGGAGGCTGCCGAGTGGCGAAGGTTTGAAGAGCGGGTCACTCCTACGATAGCAGCATGGGAAGCTGTTGTTGGATGTTTTTGTTCTTTTTTGGTCTCCTTTGGAGGGTCCGCCACCCAGCTCCCAAATAAAGCATGTGGAAGCTTATTATTACTTATAAATTCTCAGCCTTAGCTTGACTTGTTTCTTACCAGCTTCTCTAAGCTTAAATTATCCCATCTACCTTTTCCCTCTGGGCTTTTATCTTCATTATTTCTGTATATCTTACATTCCTTCTTCCTCGGTGGCTGGCTGGGTGGTTGACCCCTAGTGTCCTCCTCTCCTTGTTCTATCTTTTTTATTATTTTAGTAATTATTTTCTTTTTTTCTATTGATTTTATTGAGCTATACATTTTTCTCTGCTCCCCTCCCTTTATCTCCCCTCCCCTTCAACCCTCTCCCAAGATCCCCATGCTCCCAATTTACTTAGGAGATCTTGTCTTTTTCTACTTCCCATGTAGATTAGATCCATGTATGTCTCTCTTGGGGTCCTCATTGTTGTCTAGGTTCTCTGGGATTGTGATTTGTAGGCTGGTTTTCTTTGCTTTATGTTTAAAAACCACTTGTGAGTGAGTACATATAATTGTCTTTCTGGGTCTGGGTTACCTCATTCAATATAACGTTTTCTAGATCCATCCATTTGCCTGCAAATTTCAAGATGTCATTATATTTTTTCTGAGATTCCACATTACACCTAAGAATGGCCAAGATCAAAAAACACTGATGATAACTTATGCTGGAGAGGTTGTGGGGTAAAGGGAACACTCCTGCATTGCTGGTGGGAGTGCAAGGTTGTACAGCCCCTTTGGATATCAGTATGGCGATTTCTCAGGAAATTTGGAAACAACCTTCCTCAAGACCCAGTAATACTGCTTTGGCTATATATCCAAAGGATGCTCAGTCATGCCACAAGGACATGTGCCCAACTATGTTCATAGAAGCTTTGTTTGTCATAGCCAGAACCTGGAAACAACCTAAATGCTCCTCAACCGAAGAATGGATAAGGAAAATGTGTTACATTTACACAATGAAGTACTGCACAGCAGAAAAAAAATAACGCTATCCTTGTTCTATCTTGTGCCTTGTCCTCCCTCTATTAATACTCTCTGCCTGATAGTCCCGCCTATCCTTCCTCCTGCCACTCTATTGGCTATTCATCTATTAAGATCATCAGGTGTTTCAGACAGGCAAAGAATCACAGCTTCACAGAGTTAAACAAACACAGCATAAACAAAAGTCACACACCTTAATAAATATTCCCCATCAGGAAGCCTCTAAGCTAACATATGACATCAAACCACGGCCTCAGAGGGGCTGCAGTGTTGATAGTGGGTCTCCTGAGCTACGAGCCCAGGGTCTTCACCTTTGTACTGGAGGAGGACATCAGGAGTTGACGCCCACAGCCAAGTCTCAGAGTCAGGTAGAGGCTCTCTAATGAACAGACTTGTGGATGGCACTGAAGGTTTTAGGATGGGGGAGAGGACTGCCCACTGTCATCACAGCGTCCTCCCTGAGGGATTCAGGAAAGTTATCATGAGAAAGAGACCTGTCACATTAGGAGCAGAGAGGCAACAAATGAGATAAAGGCCAAAGGGTCAGAAACTGGGGAATCTGCAGCAGCTAAACAGATCCTACACACACACAACCATACAAGCACACACATAACCATACATGCACACAAGCACACACACATACACAAACACACATTCACACAAGCACACATATACATACACACATGCACACAACCACACACACAAGCATACACACACAAACACACATACACATAAGCACACAAGCACACACACATAAGCAAACACACATACACATAAGCACATACATACACACAAGCACACAAACACACACACACACACACACACCTCTGGAAGAGACAGTTCTACCCACCACCAACTTTGGCTCAATATGGTTGACTTCTGGTGTCCAGGTTGGATAAGAACAAACCTGTATTGTTTTAACAGATATTTATATGACCCATTGCAGCAACCTCAGATCCCAGAGTTTGCACCCCAGCTCCAGGTGGACACACTATGACCTAGGTGCTCTGTGAAGTGAGAGTCCCCCCCTTCCAAGGCCGAGAAAGCCAATCTCTCTTTAGCGTCTAATTTCTTCCATTCACCAGCAACCAGGGCAACTGGGCAGAGCTCAGCACCACCGAGCACTGAGTCCATGCCACCTTCTCCGAGTTTCCTATGTAGGAACGCCCATCATTAAGGAGCTGGGGGCATCCTTGGGTCCCAGGCAGAAGCAGCCCTGCTGCAGCCTCTTCACCCTGTACAAGCCTAGCTCCACACTGACCTCACCTCTAGGCAAAGACCAGACACACTGGAACGTACTGACTCAGCAAGGGGCAAGCGGCCCATGTCTGGGGGTATCCCAGTGGGCACCCTCCAAGCACCCGGGAAACTCTAAGGGCCTGTGAGTGCTCTAGTACTGCTCCCTGGAGACCACACACACATGACAAGTGCCCACATGGTGTTTGGTGGATGGGATGCCTTCCTGCTATCCCTGGCAGGCAGAGCCGTGGGCAGAGCCTGGTTTCCTTCTTGGCTTTCCATAAGGATTCCCATCTGGGGTTCACCTCCACTTCAACTTCCTATAAACACTTCAGCAGTCACTAATGCCAGGCTGGAGGCTGAAGGCGCCCAAACAAAACCTGCCAGCCAGCTTCCTGGCATAGGAAACAACCCCACCTCCAGGGACAGTGAGGCTCACTCACTCCCTAAAGAAACCTCAGGCTCTTCCAGGGAATGGGAGCAGGGAAGAAAATCCCCTGAGGCTTGTGGGCAATGCTGTCTCCTGAGACCCCTAACCACTATCCCACTATTCCAGCCTCTAGGTCCCTCTGGAGAGGTGCTGACCTGGGAAGACCAGACCTGGTTGACAGCCTGTCCGATCTCAGAGGCTGAATCCTGCTGAGCCTCCCATCTCCTAGAGGCCCTTCCTCAACTCTGCAATGCGAGCCCTGGCCAGGCTCCAGAATGACCAGTCTTCCCTAATCCTACACGGAGATTCTCAACTTGTTTGGGTTCTGATTTTGGGGCTGTACCCAAAGCTGCTGAAATACATCATCGGTTCTGAACAGAGGTGACCTCGAGGTCCCTTTCTCCAGAGATATGACAATCACACTTAGGGCATGTCACATTTCCCCAACAATTTCTGACCGGGCTGTTTTGCATTAGGGCTACCTGATCTACCTATGGAGACAAAACTCCACCCCCAGAATCTGTGCCTGTGGTTTCAGAGTGGGTGTGTGAGTCCAGGCTGCTCACCCAGCATTTTAACCTCTGGTCAACAAGAAGGGTTCAAGCGAGGCCAGAGCTTCGGTTGTAAGCTTCTTGACAAGCTTGGGTATGCAGCCATCTTTAGCCTGATTCTCACAGAGTGGCCTAGGGCTTCAAGAAGGGAACAAAACACAAGAAAGCCAGAGTCCAGACAGCTTGATGGTGCCTACATCAGAGCCCCTAGAGGCAGACATGCCTGAAGCCAGCACAGGGTGCTTCAGTTCTGAGTGAATTCCAATCCCTCACTTCAGTTAGCAGAGGCTGGACTTCTGTGACTTGTGACCAAGGGTCTGCTCTTGTGAACAACATTACAGGGCACACCAGTGGAGATGGAAGTGGAAGCGAGCACCCAACTTGAAACTTGACGTAGGTCAGAACACAGTCAGTCAGGGTCAAGAGTATGGGGTGCAGACACTGAAAAAAAGGAAGGTTCTAGAACCAAGAGACAGAATGCAGCATCCCAGAGATGAAGCCTTAAGTAACACTCTCAGGAGCCACCCTGCCTCCCACACTCTGCAACCATCTTCAGTTTCCATAAGAATCACACATAAGACATATGCACACACACAAGCATGCACACACTCATGCGCATATGTGCACATACACATACAAACACAGCCGCCACCACACAGATGGGAAGCTGCTGGAAAGTCGGGGCCACAGGTAAAGGCTACCCAACCAGATAACAGGACACACTCTTGATAGAATTATGCAGACCAACACCAGAGAGCAATCATTATCTACTTCCACGACCATAAAAAAATTCCTCTTTCACTGTCTTCCAGAGGAGAGAGAATAAAGGGGATTAAGGATTAGAGGATTAGGGATGGAGTCTTAGCCACACACAGCCCCTCCTGGAAGTGGCCCCCACCTCAGCACACCTGCTTCCCTCTTCATGGCCACTGGGATGTGTCTGTACTTGGTGGAATTTTGCAAGAACAAACCACAGCCTTTAAAAAGCTACCCCAGTGAGTGTAAGAGGATGGACTGCATGTCCCTGCCTGCCCTGATGATACGCCCTTCCAGGTTCTTCCTTCCTGGCCTCCACCACCTCTAGAAGCTTCCAGGCTCCTCCAGGAAGGGGGTTGGGGATTTTCTTTCCTGCAGTATAATAGGGGCCTCAGTGCAGAATTTATCGCCTTGAGAAAAATATGGGGAAACGTGAGATTTCTTGAACAGAGTCTGCAACCATGACTCAGCCCTGACATTGGCCAAGCAGAGTTCTGAGAAGTGCAGCTAGCCACAGCCCACTCAAGGTCCTGGGGTCACCACAGTGTTCAGACTCACGAAGCCCCACTAAGGCTCTGGCCATGGGCTTCTGGATGAGGGCCAACAGGTGGTAAAGGATCAGAGAGCAGCCCTGACAGTCTTCTGTAAGGAGGACACCTCATATTCCTGTTTTCCCTGGGAGCATGTTCAGGGAGGTCAGGCATCGTCTGTCTGATGCAGACAGGTAGGATGCTCACAGTGGTCACCTGTGAGCCAGCATCAAGTCAGCAACAGGGCCATGGACCCCAGCAGACAGAAGTCAGATATGTAAGTGTGGCTAGCAGGATCCAGCCTGATGTCATACCTGAATGTCCTCTCCCTACCACAATTCTATGATGTCATCCTTTGCAGATGCATGCACGTGCACACACACACACACACACACACACACACACACACAGGACTCCTTACACATTCACTGGGCTTCTGCCTAAGAGCCTCCTCCCCACAGCTCCTGCCCACCGGTGCCCAAGTCACCATGGGCCCCTCCCACTGGGCTGTCACCTCAGGCAGGGAGATACCAACCCAGGCATGTCACCCCCTCGTGTGAAGGGTCTGGCCACGACATCCCTCACAGCTTCACATATGAATCAGCTGCTCCAGCCACATCACTCTCACTGACACACTGACTGTCTGGGTCAAAGGCAAATTAGGCCAAGCCCAGGCATAGCGAAGACTGGCAGACTGGCAGCTTGGAGGGTTCACTGGCACTCTGCTCCCTCCCCAGTCATACTCAACCCTGACCCCACAGGTTGGAAAGGGAGCTCAGGAGACAAGAAAAACCAGATTGGGGCTGTCTCAGAACCCACAGAGCAGCTCCAAAGGATGAGGTAGCCACCACACCTGGCGAGCCAGCCCTTCTTGGCTCCAGCATACAGGGCCCTTTCCACCCAGACAGCGGGACAATCAGACCCTCAGAGAAAGCCTAGAGGAGCAAGGTGAGAGACACAAGACCAAATCTTCCTGGACTGGGGTAACAGTGTGTGAGGGGGTGATGGTCACTCAGCAAGTGTCTTGTACAGGTCCACCAGGTCCGCCAGGCCTGGTCAGTCACATTGCCTAAGAAACAGGACAAACCTAATGAGGTCCACAGCTTACAAAGGCTGCACAACCTGGAGGATAGTGTAGTCACAGGCAAGTGTAGCTGCAGGGCCACTGAGGCAGGCAGGATGGGCTGACTTTGCAGGAGTAGGTTTCCCCGCCTGTCACCCTTCCATGGCACACAAACTGTGCACACTGCTCCTGGCTAGTCTCAGAACCCCCTCCTCCTCCTCAGAAGCTCACAAGCCAGCATGAGATGAAGCCACTTTCCACAGGCTCCGTAACAAGACCAAAGAGAGAGGCAGGCAAGTCCCACAAAGGCCAGCGTGAAATCCAGGGAGGTGAGGTCAGGCTTCCAGGATGGCAGCAGAGCATAGAGCAGTCACCCAGTCACAACGCTGTCTATGGGAAATCAGGCAGCGATACCCATACAATGCTGTCCCAGGCTTAGCATGTGTCCCAGGCTCAGAGCCTCTCAGTGCCTCTTACCCCACCCAGTTGGCAGTGTTGGCTGGGTCTGGGAGCAGAGTTAACGTGGCCCTTGGTGGAGGAAGAACTTGAGTGATGGAGAGCATGGGCAGCAGGGCTCAGGTGGAAACCAAGTGACCAGTGTTGGGGTTCACACACTAAGAGCTAAGAAAGCACATCCAAGTTGGGGCTTGTAGCTTCGTGTATGCTAAAAAGCCCATTGCAGAGCCCGTGAGTGAGCAACCTCCTATGCTCTTGTGGGTAGCATCCCAGCCCATCTCTCTCTCTGTCTCTGTCTCTGTGTCTATCTCTGTCTGTCTCTGTGTCTCTGTCTCTGTCTCTCTCTCACACACACACACACACACACACACGTAAGACTAAATCAATCAAGCCAGGAGGGTCTTTGCATCATAGCTCAGGAATCCTTTGAACCAAGTCTGGCACACAGTGTGTCTACAGGGCAGGAAAGAGTGGATCAGCCTTGACACTGTTCTTCCTGTCTGGCCATGCTCAAAGTCTCTCGCAAACAGTAGCCCCCACCACAGGCCTCTGGAAACACAATAGGAAGCAGGGTTTTCCCCTGCCCTGTAAAGAGGGGCAATAGATCTCCTTGTCTTGTCACATGGACAGGCAGCATCAAATCCCCCCAACACCAGCTCACAAGTTTAAGTGGCCAGAAGCAAATGCCAAGTTGGAGCAGCCAGGCCAGACAGGGGCCACCCGGTGCCACAGCTTCACCTATACCAGTGACTGCCACTCAGAGCCTCGCCTAAGGAAGGACACAGCAAAGCCAGCACTGAGCTGGAAAGCTCAGGGGTCCTGTCCCTACGCCAGCCCCTTCTGCATGGGGTTTCAGGTTTCCTGGTCACTGCCAGGCCTCTGCTCTGCCTCCAGCGACGGGGAGAGAAATTCTGGCTTGCTCTTAAGAGGTAACATTCCAGCAATGACTCAGATCAGGAAACTTGTGAAAAACCAGATGTCAACGAGAAAGGCTCTCTTCAGAGACAGGCTCTAGAGATGAGTGTTTCATGAGGGGCTGAGGGCCTTTGTCTCACTTAAGTGAGCAACTCCGGAAATGGGAAGAAAATGGAACCACGTGAAATCCTGTTTAAGAAGCCAGAAAATTATGATTTCTGGCAACTGTGTGACCAGTCTCTTCCCTGATAGTCCAGGGGCAACAGCACCTTAGTGGATGGGGAAACTGAGGCCCCATACAGGGGAGAGAGCCCTTCCTCAGAGCACAGCCACCAAAGCCACCCTCATCAAGGAGGCCACCAAGAACAGCACAGTCCAGCACACCAGAGCATAGGCAGAAGGCCCCCTAACCCAGGCTGCATGGTGGGGTGGGGTGACACGCAGAACGGGAGGAGGTAGGAGGGGGTGCAAGCAGGAGGTGCTCAATCATTACCTCTCAGAAGAACACCTCTTCAGCCTTCTAGAAATAGCATTATCAATTCCCAGACACAGAATGAAGCCAAGGCCCCAGAGGTCATGCAGAGGTCATCTGAAGGGCTTCTGCACAGAGGGATCCCCAGACTTTCAAAGCTGGTATCTCCTGGACGCTGACTGCAAGGCGGTGTCCCAGAAGAAATGAGGGTGACTGTTGGGGAATTATTTTAAGGTGTGTTACCTCTGTTTATGCTGCATCCATTTAACTCTGTGAAGTTGTGTTGCTGTGCCTGTCTGAAACACCTGATGGGCTAATAAAGAGCTGACTGGCCAATAGCGAGACAGGAGCAGAGATAGGCAGGGCTGGCAGGCAGAGAGGATAAATAGACGGAGAAACGTGGAGAAGGAGGAAGATAGAACAAAGAGAGGGGCCAGTCACTCAGCTACACAGCCAGACACAGAGTAAAAAGGAAAGAAAAGTTATTCAGGAACAGAGAAAGGTAAAAGCCCCGAGGCCAAAGATAGATGGGATAGTTTAAGTTAAGAAAAGCGGGCAAGAAACAAGCCAAGCTAAGGCTGGACATTTATAACTAGTAAAAGCCTCGGTGTGATTTATCTGGGAGCTGGGTGGTGGGCCCCTCAAAAATTCAAGAGTAAAACATCTTAAAGGTGGCTGAGTCAGTAGGCAGTGGAGAAGAAAAGCGACTTAGCAAAGTGCTCTGTGGAAGGTCTCTCCCCGCTGCTAACCCTAAGACCTGAATCCTCCCACTTGCTCTTTCCAGAAAGTTCTCCAGCGACACCACCTTCCCAGTCTCTGATCTCTGCCAACCCTCTTTGTCAAAGACTAGGCAGCTGTGTCCCCTGGGTTTTCTGCTTGGCTCTGCCTTTCGTAAGTGAGATGGGGCTGAGGACAAGGGCACTATTTAAATGTTCCAACTTCCTTTGGGAGCAAGAGTTTTCTCTCCATTGAGCACAATGGCTCCTGGCTGACCTGTTCAGGTAGGAGGGCCGAGGCTGGTCCAGCAATGGGCACAGCCTGTGCTAAGTCTGACTGCACAGCCTCCAATAGGACTAAGGCAGCTCCTGCCCTCCAGCCTGGCTCGTCTTTGGGTAGGACACATCCATCTCCATCTCTTAGCTGTTCTCCTTGCAGTGGTGTACCTGGGCCTTGCAGCATAAGATGGAGATTTCTTTGTGCTTACAGGAGCTCAGCAGCTGGGCCTCTGAGCTGGGTCAGTGGTCTCTTGTGGCAATACATCATAAGCAGACGTTAACTGAGCATCTGCCACGCACTGGAGCACAGCCTCCACAGAGGCCCAGATCTCCACGATTCCCACCCTTGGCCAGCACCACACCAGCCCAGTTCTCCACCAATCCCACCCTTGGCCAGCACCACACCAGCCCAGATCTCCACCAATCCCACACTTGGCCAGCACTACACCAGCCCAGATGTCTGTGTGTGTCTCCGTGCAGACTCTTCCAGAGCCATGGCCTTAGCCTAAGAAACAACGTCTTTATTCTCAAGACTACAAAATGAGGCTATTCCCTGCACTAGAAAAGTCACAGCAGTAGCATCAGGACCGGGGCCTCCATCACTTTAGACAAGTCATGGTAGTCCTGCATCTCAAAAGGTCATTTACACTGTTAAGAGCTTCAAAATCATGACAGCTCCCACACCTCTTACCAAATGTTTTCAAAGAGATTAGTTGTGTCTTGATAACTTCACAAAGAGTTGGCCTCCTTTATACCTATCCATTTTGCAGTAACTATAAAATCTACATTCCAAGGTGGGTGGGGTCTATGGCATAGAGAGGTAGGAACCCTCCACCCATGCCAAGACAAGGAGCTCACCAAGCCAGGAAACTCAACACTGTGTGCTGGGCTTCCCCCCAGGGCCTGACTCAGAGGAAGGTGGTACCAAGAAGCTGCCTCAAATCACAGAGCAGGGTATTGGGATGGCTGGGTTCAAACACCCAAAAGCCCTGTTTGGCCATCAAATGATAAATCAGACCACAAACTCCAGCAGGGTTAAGAGGTATTGATGGGAATAAATTGAGAAAAACATAGGGATTTTTATTGAGTGCTTTATTTTTACGGAGTGAAAATTGAATTACTTAGCTGGTCAATGAGGAAGTCAATAGGGAAAAATGCCTAAAAGCTAGGAGGAAGAGAAAGGGGCACGAACTAGAAATGGGATCTGAAGCTTCCACAACACCTGGAGAATACCTCTACCTCAAGATGGTGATGCCCACCTTGACCCGGTACCACACGAGTCCAGCTCTCCATGGTTCCCACCCTTGGTCCAGCACCACCCCAGCCCAGTGCTGTATCACACAGGTGAAGGATGTAGATTTCCTAGGCTCACTAACAACTTCTGTTCAGAGTCTCAGAAGCATGCTGGCTCCAGCAACAGCCGCGCCACCCTCCTTCCTGGGCACAGGCAGGCCAAGGCACTCAAGGCTCTCTGAGGATTGTAGCCGCACACCAACCTGGCAGGTATCAAAATTCAAGGCAGCACAAAAAGGACTTTGCTACCATTCAAGTTCATGTTCAATCCAGAAATTAAACAGCCACCCTGTGACCAAGCAGTTATATTTCTAAGGAAATGCCCAAAGAATCTGAAGCCAGGGTTAAACGAAGCTCTGTAGGTCTGCACTCACAGCTTCAGTCACTCAGCCAAAGGTGGAAACGATCAAACACCCACCGTCAGATGAATGGAAACAAATGTGGTCCATTCAATGGAATATTATATGGCCCCCTAAAGAGGACATGCTTCCACACGTCACAACATAGATGAACACAGGACAGGAGGCTAACAAGCCAATCACAGAAGGACAGATACTGTAGCTCCCACTCATGTGAGGTCCAGAGCTGTCAAACTCAGAGTGATGGCTGCCAGGTCTAGGGGAATTAGCATTTAGTAGAGACAGAACTTCAGCTGGGGGAACATTCTAGAAATGAAAGGTAGGGATGGTTGCACAGCAACACAAGTGCCCTATTGCCTCTGAGCTCTGTTAAAAATAGGTACAATGATTTATGTTATATAACCACAACCCAAATCACAGTAAAGAAAAATAAAAATATTTATTTTAAAAAATGTTTACATTTCTCATTCATGTTGTATATATGTGCACATGAGAATGCATTTGTGCATGTTGTGGCATGTGTGTGGAGGCCAGTGGTTCTTTTTCTACCATGTGGGTTCCAAGGATCCCATCCTGATGCTTAGGCTTGGCAGCAAGCACCTGCTGAGCCATCTCATTGGCCCCAAAATATTTCTTATATTTTTGAGAGCGAGAGAGAGAGAGACAGAGACAGAGAGAGAGACAGAGAGAGCGCTTGTGTTCAGTACTAATGAAACTCAAATCGTGCTTGGGATGAGTGTGTCCAGCAAGCCCTGAGGACAACTGCATGTGTATTGGTCACAGCCGGAAACGATATGGTAGTATCATCTATACAATGAGAGGGCACAGGCTGCCGGATGTGGCGGTTCTAAGGAGCTGCGGTTATTCATTTTTTTTGTCCCTAATCCAGAGCTCTCTGCAAACAGAGAAGAATGCTACAGTAAAGTCAAGCTACATCAGAGGCAGAGGCAGGAGGTAACCCTCACTGGCAGAGGCCCCGTCTCCTCTGAGCCTTGGCAACAGTATCTATTCCAATACTTCACAAAACACACAAGGGCAAGAAAACTCCAAAAGAACTCTCTGACTTCAGATTGATCTACACGGGAGCCTGCACTTGACCAGGCTCTTTTCTTGCTTTCGTTTGAACTCGATTTATCCATGAACATCAGGAAATGGCGCCCGCAAGAGACGCGCTGTGCTCAAGTTGAGGCTAGCTCAACGCTGGAGCAAATTGTCTGCTTCTGCTAGAAAATTAGTAAGGAAGGTGAGTGCTGTTATTTTAAGATCTTCGAGCTGGTGTGAGGAGAAACTAATTAAATGATTGTAATTTTCTGTGCAAATAAGCAACCAACTGCTAAAAAAGCACAAACTAGGAAGGGGCTTTTCCACCTTCAAAGAACAGGGGACTTTTTATTTCTTATCCCTAGCTTTCCAGGGCCTGCTCTCCCTCAGGTAGCCCTCAGGCAATGTTCAAATGATGAATGGAGCTTAATTGGATTCAGGGTGATGAGCACTCTGTGGACTGCAAAGTGTCAGCGATCCGAGGGTGTCGTGGAGAATGTCCAGTGTCTGCCATCACCCAGCACCTACACAAGTTGGGAGCCAGATGACTGTGTCTTCAGTTTCCCGCCTTGTGGGGCAGGTCCAGGAAGACCTGTGATTGCATGAACCTGCTGTGCGGTGGCCTATCCATCCTCACCATCATGTGACTTCTTTCACATACCCAGAATCCAGCTGGCACTCACACGAAGCCCTGAAAGGATTTCCCATAGTCAAAGCAGCCACGAAATGATCCAATACAAGTGTGCACACTGCTGATGTCCATAATGCACAGGCCAAAGCCCAGCCTAACACACATAGATTGTTATCCATATTTTACAGCCTAGAAGTCCTGAGGGCAGAGCACAATCCTGCTCCCTGCACCCCCAGAGGGAATATAAAGGCCCTGAGCAGCAGTCCTAGGGACATTACACACTCAGGGCTCAGTCTCCCTTGGTGACTCCCGAAGCACCCAAAGAGGGCCTTCAAGATGATGAAGCACAAGTGGACCCCTTGCAAGGGTTGATAAGGAATCCCGCCTTAGAGTACGGGCCCAAGAGAGCTCCAACCAGATGGCAGCCTGTAAGCTCAGGCGCCCATGAAGGCACCCAGCTGGTTTTCCAGGCGTGCTCCAACTCCACGCTCCTTTACATCACCCGCTGGCAAGTCCTGGCCTGACTGGAAACTCATCAGCATGGAGTAACGGCAACTCTGGAGAGGCCTGTGCAAGTCACAGGCTGCGCTCTAACCCTGCAGGGGTGCACGGACTAGCTAATTTATGGGGGTGCGAGGATGAGCTAATTTATGACCTCTTTAGAATGCGCTCTGGAACCTTCTGCAACTGCACACTAAAGAGGCCCTTCATTAAAGCAGAAGTGGGTGTGTGAAGTGTGTCAGGAACTTTGCTGAAGGGCTGTCCTGGCACCTCCGTGTCAGGCTCCCTGGTGGCAGCTGTCGCCCTTTCTCTGCCTGTGAACTCCCCAGGCTTCTCAGCTCCTCACCTCCCTTGGGTCTCAATATCCCCGCTTTCCCAGTCTCCGCCTCGGATCGGGTGAGGCTCTTCTTCTTGCTCTTCAGACTGGTTCCCTCTGCACCTCCTCCAGGAAATCCTATCAAATTCTCCTGTCCACGAGTTCACACAGCCCTGAGGACACTCTGGGCAGAATTCTGTCCCCACACAGCATATCACCAGGCAAGGTCTTTGCTTCCTTGGGCTCCGTGCTACGGCCCTGGTAGTTAACCCTGCCAGGAACACGAGAAACGCTCAGCAAATATTAGCCGAGTCCACAGCTCCTGGGAGCTGGGGCCTACACTGTTGCTAGAAAAGAAAGAACAAGGAAGTGATGTCCAAGGTCTTGGGAAACCACAAAGTAGAAGAGGACATTGACAACATGGCTAGGCCCCATCCATGCTGCCCGGGCTCCACAGGTACCCGGGCCCATCTACCAGCCTGACACATGAACAGTTATCCATACTTTACCAACTAAAAGCAGGCTCAGAGATGTTCTGTCCTCCCCCAAGTAGAACAACAGGATCAGGGTGAGCCTGGCTGGGCCGGATGCTGGAGTCCACACTGGAACCTTGGGGCATTGAGGCTTGCACCTACAGCAGCCTTAAGAAGAGGGAACTGTTGCCGGTGGTGGCACACGCCTTTATCCCAGCACTCACTCGGAAGACAGAGGCAGGTGGATCTCTGTAAGTTAGAGGCTAATATGGTCTACAAGAGCTAGTTCCAAGACAGCTAGGGCTGTTAACACAGACAAACACTGTCTCAAAAAAAAAAAAAAAAAGAGGGAGCTGTGTGTGCCAGCACTAGGCCTTGCAAGTCCTCCCACTCCTCAGTCCTGCTCACCACATCTCTATGAATAAATTAAATGTATGCACAGAGTCTAGTTGCTAGTGATTTGGAGATCACCTGGCACTGCTGCCCATGTTACAGACGAGGAAACTGAGACCCAAGAAAGCTTGGGTGCATGGGTAAACACTTCCAGCGGGGACAGGCACTGGAGGTGCGAGCTTCTGACTGAGCGTGGAGAGGAATGAAAGCCCTGAGTTAATGGGGAGACAAGCGGACATCCTGGAGAACAGGGCAGGGTCCCCCAGGGTCAGAGACTGAGAACCCACCACACAGGGGTTCACACTAGTGACTACACCCCCATTCTCCCACACATGCTAACGCTTGCCATGAGTCCCACCAGGCCCTACTGGCCATTCATGTCTTGCACACAGGAGCTGAAGGCAAGAGCCCTTCATTCAGCCCAGTCCAGCACATACACACACACACAGACACAGACTCACACACACAAATGCACACACACATAGACTCATACAGAGACACACGGACTCACACCCACAGAGACACACACAGACACAGACTCACACACAGATGCACGCACACACATGCACACACACAGAGACAGACACACAGATACATACACATTTACATGGAGACACACACATAGACTCACACACAGTCACATAGACTAACACACACACAAATGCGCACTCACGCACACACATGTGCGCGTGCACACACACAGGGAGGCCGATCTTCTGGACTCTGGGTCTCCCTGTAGAGAACTAAGCAGGACAGGACCTTAGGGTCTGTCTACAGGAGGTACTGGGAGAGTGACACCGAGCACCATTAGGGACCCTGAGAAGCATCAAGAACAGATCAGCCCTGAGGGGCCCAGAGAAGGTGACTCAAAGTACAGGAGAACCTCAGTCCACAGTGACACCAATCCATTGACATTGGGGAAAAATGCAAAGGAAGGCAGCTGTCCACCTCCAGTCAGAGAAGGTACCCAATGGGGACACTAGAAGTGGGCAGTGCCACCAGAGCCAAGAGTCTCTCTCAGACCCCAGCCGGGAAGATCCCTGAAAGAGCTCCTGGCTCAGGTGGAATGCACTGGGACGGGGTCTGCAGCCCCTCCAGCCTCAAACGCCCCCTCCCATCCAGGCCTCCAGCTCACTGACGTGGTCGTTGACTTCATTTTCCTCAGACGGCCCCACAGCTGAGATGAACTGCAGGCCCTGGGGTTCTTGCAGCGCTCCCCCTGGACATCAAATGCTTACATGGGAAGATGTCATCACAAGGGCTGCAAAGCCTTCCCTGAGTGTGAGCCTGGGCCCAAAGAAAAATTTAGCCTGCCTCCCCTGCCCTCAAGAATGGCTCTCAGGGTCACCAGAGATGACCTCCCCCTCGCATCTCCTGTTACACAGGATACAAACGGTCGTGTTCACACACAGATTCTGGTGTGTGATCAGCACCTGTGATCTCTCCATACAATGGCACTCTGCATAGCACAGAACCCAGGACACCCTCAGCTCGGGACCCTGGAACACCCTCAGCACAGATCAGGAGGCCCCCAGAGTGTGCACCTGTGGTTTGCCCCTATAGATCCTGTGTCACGGCACACCGCTCTGTGACTGCCGCCTGTCACACGCCACAGGCATCTCTGTCTCCATCCTCATTCTTCATCCAGACACTAGACTTAAGGTCCTGACAGGCTTGCATGCCAGTGGCGAGCTCCTGACAGCCCGTGTGACAGACACTCAACATCAGCCACAGCATCCTTGGTCTTGGTCTCACTTGAGTGGTCACTGGACACCTCGGTAGTGGCTGCAAGGACAAATACTCAGTGCCCACAGGCTGTCAGCCTCAGTGTCCATGGGAAGCCAGACCTCTGCTCCAGCCCAGAGCAAAGGGATAGTGGCTCCCCAGAGCCCTGTACTTAGGAACTTGCAAATGCTCGGGAGCCACTCAGATGCTTCTACCTGGACACAGTAAAACCACAGCTGTAGAAAGCAAGGCTCTAAATTAGCTTTGTGCCAGGAAAGGACCCATTCATTTGGAGACTGACCCGGAGCCTCAGAGCCCAGCACTGAAGACCATGAGAGGCTGACAGGAAACCATTCATCCTTACTTGGTGGCCTCCCTCAGGCTCACTCTCCCCAGAACAGCCCAGGCACAACCCAAACAGTACAGAGTCCCACTAGCCTAAACCCTGTACCCCTCCTACAGCCTTTCTGGCCACACCCAGGCTGGGTATCATAGTGACTTCTGGCTATATGCCATGCTCTGAGCTATGCATTTCACATGGAATATCTGACTCTTGCCCAGCCAAGTCCCCCTTTCCATGGTAAAGACAGAGGCCTAGAGCATCCCCTCCATCTATCCTAGGGTCCAAGACCCAAGACACATGCAGCCCAGCAGGCTCCAAAGCTTATTTATCCGCCAACCCAACACCGCCATGGCCTCCTCGGGTACACATCCGAGGGACATGGGCAAACTTTACTCTCCTCCCAGCTCTCTCCTCAGGCTTCTGCTCCTACACAAGGCATCCAGTGTCTCTACAGGGCACGTGTGACCTTCAAATTCCTACCTACAGGTCTTGCTAGGGCTGTCCCTCCTGCTAGAACATTCTCCCTCTCTCATCTGCTCTCCCCACTCATCCTTTGAGCCGGGCCTGAGGCCACCTCTTCTGTGCTATTCTCATATCTGCCAGTTTACGGCCATCTCATCTCTCCCACCAGATGACTCTGAGGTCCAGGTGTGTCATTCCGAGGATGACAAGGGGGCCCAAACTGTGTCAGCCCCTCCCCCAAAATCCTTCAGTTGAAGTCCTAATCCGGGACATACAAACTTGAGTAGATCTGGAGTAGGGCTTCTAACAGTGATTCCATTATAACGAGTCTGTCAAGGTGGCCTTATAACCCAATAACCAGTATAGCCAATACTGATGTCCCAATCGGAAGGAATGGTCCCATCCCAGGTGCAAGCACAAAGGGACAAAAGGAGTTTGCTGTCTAAGGGCCCATGCTATCATGGTCCTTTGTCACAAAGCTAGAGCAAACTAATCCACCTGCCCTCAAGGAATCTGACCTGCAGCAGGGGTCATGACCGAATTCCTATACAACTCAGGCATAGGCCATGATACCTCTGTACAAGAAATCGAGGCAGGTAGCCTGCCTTTAACCTCCCAACAGAGAACCCACATTCTGATCCACCTTGGGCTCTCTGCATTTATACGAAATGACACAGGTAGGGACTCCAACCAGTTGCCTGGGGTGGAGTGTGCTTAATCTGCCCAGAAATACCTGTGAACACTCACCACCCCTACTGGGAGACACAGCACAGGATGAGGCAGGCAGGACGGAGGTAAACCGTCAGTCTGAGGTACAGATATGGGACCTGGCTGTGGGAAGCTCATGTTCAAGTGGGACCATGAGTCAAAGTTGCAGTGCAAGTGACTTATGGGAAGGAGTTTGGGGGCTGTGCTTAGATAAAGTTAGCAATCCCCCACCCCCCAAACAGTACCTCACACTCCTACCAGGCTAACAAGAAACTGCCACCCTCAGGTGGAGCCCAGCACCTGCTCTATTTCCTGCCTTCGTACAACCTCGCTGGCTCCAAGGGCAGAGTGGAGACGCAGGGCCTTGTGTGCACAGGCCAATCTGGGTCTATCAAAAGGCAACCGTGGTCGGTTTCCATGAAGCATTCATCTCGCATACAACAATGTGTTGCCACAGATAAACGTCAGCTGGAGAGGCCCTGTTTGAACTTCCAAGCGAGTCCCTGTCCCTATCTCCATGGGAGCTGGAAGAATCGAGGAAAACTCACATATGTTCCCTGAGCTGCAGTGACAGGGACTGTCTGGGAATCAGCTTGAGTCCCGCAATCCCTCAGCCCATTCCTTAGCGGGATGCGTTCTAATGCCATTTCTGAAGAGGCTGTGCCCCTCCCCCAGCGCTCTTCTTTTGAAAAAAGCACCTGACAGGAGAAAGCCAAGGCTCTGCCGTGGACCACATCCGCAGAGGGCAGGAGAGAGCAGCAGAAGGCAACTTCATAAAGACAGCACTCAGCAAAGAGTCCCTCAGTCTGCTCCAGTCTCCTGTAAGCTCACAGAGGCGGGGCTTTGAGCAAAACGTCCAGTCAGCTGCCAAGTGCTGCCTCTCATCTTTGTCCCTGCCACTGCACCTTGAGCATGGAGGGAGCAGGCCACTTCATGCATCAAGAATGTGCTGTGTACAATCAGATCTGAGAGAGCCACATCTAAAGGGCCCAGTTTACTGGGGCGGCTCTCAGAGGTGGCCCTCGCCCATCTTTTTTTATTCCTGGGTTTCCTCGGGCAAGGTAAACCTCTGAGCACATGTCCAGCCACGGGTGGCCAGGTTTTCTGGAAAGAATCCCATCCCATCTTCCTTATGGTCCCGGGCTGAGTGCAGTGAGGGAGGAGAAGAGAGAAGACTTGACTCAGATGCTCAGGCACTGTTTCCATGTGGTCCCACACACATTCAGCTAGGTATCAGCTAAGGACCAGGCTGTGCCCTACTGTCCACGTCTGACACCTGCCCCACATCATAATGGCTCCAGAAGAGCATCCCTCAAGTCTCCTTCCCAGTTCTTCGGTCAGTCATTCTCCATCCTCAACTCTCCAAGGAGGTTACTCAGGGGCCAGGCTCTGAGCCTAGAAGGGATTCTGCTGGACACAAACCCAACCTAGAGGCAGCTGGTCCTCTCTCCTGTGGATCCACCACCCCCACCCACCCAGTGTCTCACTCTCTTCTTGCATGCCCTCCTCTCAAGAAGCTAATCAACAGAGCCGCAAGAGTAAGCTAGTGGGATCATCAGTCTCAACACTACAAAAGCATGGAGCTTACTCTCAGTGGGTTTCTGTTCCGTTCTTTTTTTTGGTTTCTTGGCTAGCTTTGGGTCCTGAAGAATAGCCTAAGGCACAGGGGATACAGTTTATCTTCAGGTACAGTCAGCCCTGAAAGACTGGGACCAGCGACATACCCAGAGTCGGAGGACGTGCTCCAGTTCAGGTGAGAAGGACAGCAGAACACCTCCACACCCTTCTTGGGAGAAGCCCCCACCTTCCCTAAGGCGCTCTGATCAGCACCCTAACTGCCCCCTGCTGGCCAGCGGCAGCCACAGCACTAGCTCTGCCCTCTGAGGGCTGCTAGTCTTCCCGGAGTTGCCGTTCACTAGGGGCCAGTGAAGGCACCTGCATCCTCCACAATCAGCCAGTGGGGGAGGGGCCAGGAGGACTGGGCTTTGGGCCAGTCAAGGCCACATGGTTGTCCCTTCTCCAGCACAAATGGAAGCCTCCTAGCAGTCACCAAGAGTGCTAGGAGACGGGACAGGGGTAAAACTGTCTGCAGCCCCCCGACGTCCAAAAGAGGAGACCCGCCCACTCCACCCCCAGTACATGCTGGGACTTTGGTCCTATGTATTTCCCCCCAAACTTGGAAGATAAAGAGAAGAGGTGGAGTTAGTTACTGGGGGTGGGGGTGGGAAAGTGTGAGTGGACAGTGGACAGGCCACTGATGAGAGATTTCTAGCTCCCCTTCATGAAAACACACTTCCCTGAATAGCACAAACTTGCAAACTGGTGTGCATACACCTGCGACAGCCCAGAGGGGACAGAGGGACTATGGTCTTTAACCAGGAACAACAAAGCCCCTGAGGTGCAGTACCAAAACAGGAACGGGTCTAGGTGAACAGGGTGAACGATGTTGGAGCTCTCCATCAGAGGGAGAGGTGTGAGAGAAAGGCAGGGGGTTGGCACCCTGCGCTGAAGACCTCACGACGTTAAATAACATTAAACACCCCTAAGTCCCGGGGGACCAAGACACGACGAGGAACAATCCTAGAATTAAGAGTCTTAGAACAGGGCATGAAACTGACAGGGATATCCCGGACCCCAAAATCAGCGTAGATCGGGTAGTAAGGACTCCAGAGCCAGCAATTCCAGAGGTGCACGCTGGAGCCTCTGGGTGCAGTGCAGTGTGTGGGTGACCCACCATCCACGCCGCACAGAGTCGGGTGGCCCTCAAGGACCTGGAGTCATGCTGCCCGGATCAGAAAGACTCTAGGGACTTCCCCATAGCCCAGATCTAGAAGCCAAGGATGCTTGGGGTCCCCAGATCTCCTGGAATGCCATATGAGCGAGACCGAGTCTCACAAATTTGAGTACCCTTCCAAAAGTACCCATAGCCAAAAGCCAGTAGGGGCGCCGCCGAGGTGACCCGAGTCCCCCAAGTCGTCAAGAAGGCCCATCAGGGATGACCGCGGGTGGTCCGGAAGTAAGGGACTGTGGTGGTCTCTCTGAGTATCCAGAGGTGTCCCGGCAGGGCAGGGGGCGCGCGGAGGTCACTTACGCTGCTGTTCTCTCCTGTCCAGTGCACCATTGCCTGGTTGTGTGTCGCGTCCCCCTTGAGCACGAACGACGTGCTGATGAGCGAGACCTGTACGCGCGAGGCAGAACTGGCCACCGGCGCCGCCCGCGCCCTGCGCCCCTTGCCCGGAGCTGGGACGCCATCTGCGCTGGGACCCGAAGCAAGACCAGGACCCTGACCCGGAGCGCTGGGCTCGGATCCTCGTGTCTGAGGATCCTCGCGATTTCCGGACTTCGGGCGTCCCGCGTGCCGCAGCCGAGTGACCTGCACGCTGGAACCCAGGCTCCCGGACTGGGGGGAGCGCCCTGCCGCCCCACAGGCAGCCACCAGCACTAGCAGCAGCAGCGGCAGAGGCAGCGGCAGCGGCCACAAGCGCGGCCAGCGCGGCGGCGGCGGAGCATGGGAGCTCGGGGCCAGCACGGTGAGGCCAGGACGCTTCGGGGCGCTTGGGGTTCCCCGGTGCGCCATGGTCGCCGGTAGGCAGCGGCGGGGCGGTGCGGTGCGGGCGACACCGCGGCCGGGAGAGCGGGAGGGCGCTGGGAGCTGGAGCAAGAGCGCAGAGAAAGGAGCCGGGAGGGAGGGAGCGCGGGAGGAGGGGACTCAAAGCCGCCACGCAGCCAAGGGAACACCGCCACCTGCCGGCTGCGCGCGAGCCACCACAGCTTTGGGCCGGGCCAGACCAGGATGTCCTGAGCGCAATCACACCTCCAAGACCCCCCTCCTTCCCTCACAGTGACTCCCAAGCTCACCCTAGATCCTCCTGTTCCACCCTCTTTCCATTCTCCCTGCCTTTCTCGGGAGGTTATGGAGCCTCTACACTTGGCCAGCCAGAGTTCCAGGCACTTGGGGCACAACGGGGTGCAACAAAGAAAGACAGGCCACACCCAAGTAGCCTGGTTAGAGGCCAAACAACTTCAGAGCTGCCCATCATCAAAAATGGTGAGAGCGCCTCCTCTGGGCGCTTTTGGAGAGGTTCAGGGGGGATGCCTGAGAGTCACGAAAACCAGAGATGCTCCAAGCAGTTCACAGTTAAGAACTGTGCAGGAGTCTTGGGGTATCACCCCAAGACCAACTCTGTATCTCAGGCACGCCCTTTATCTCCCACCCCCAGGGGGAGCCCCTGAGCATAAGACTACACCTGTGTAGGGAATCCAGGCTAGAAGGACAGAGAAGAGAGAGGTCCCAGCCAGATGATACAGACCACCACAGAGCAAGTAGAAACTAGATCCAGAGCCCACTAAGTTCCCAAAGTCACTTGGCCGCTTTCATTTCTTGTTTATAAAAACAGCCATCATTACCATCCCCTCTGCCATCCAGACAGGCTTGTGAGAGCATAAAGCAGGAGCCCTCCAAACAAGGCCAGGAGTGCAGGTGAGCCTTGCCTCCTCTCTTCTCCAGCTCGGGTCCGGGTCACACCACACTGCCTGCTGGGTCTCTTCACTCCAGAGAACCAAGACCAGTGGAGGACAAAGTCCCCAGCAAACTCTGAGCTTGCTGCCAAGGCTGACGCTCCAGTGCCCTCTCCAGGAGTTCCTGAGCAGCAGAGACCACTTGGTCAGGGCTGCCCCTGGGCTCTGGGCTGAGCAGGACTGGAGCCCCTGCCAGGTGTCCAAAAAGGCCTTCTCCTGTGGAATGTGCCCAGGCTACACCCTGATGTCCACTTCCAACCTGAAAATTTCAGGAGCTGACATCCAAAGCCAAGCAAGGAGGGAGGGCGCACAGCGAGACAGCATTTGGTCTCTCAAAGAAAAGCTGGTGAAGCCTGTCAGTGTGGGGAGGAAGGGGTAGGGAGGGATGGGAAACTAGAAGGAAGTGCTGCTGACTCCCATGGGACCTGTCCCAGCTGGGAGAAGGGGGCTCCAAGTCACAACTGTAAGCCACCATTTCTGTAGTCTCCTCCAACTTTGGCTAAGTTTGGCTTTATTGTATTTTAATTTTTTGGAAAGCTTCTAAGTAATAAGAGAAAGCCTCAGACTATTGAACACCTACTATGAACAAGACGATTGAACACCTACTATGTGTTGGACATTTTCTTGGGATGCTCCGTGCCTGATAAGTTGCTACTGCAAGTTGTCATATGCCACCTCATGACCAGGACAGTTAGTGGATAGAACTGTCCCCATTTACAAGTGAGAAAACACTCAGTTCAGTTGCAGCCTGAAGTCACCTATCCAGTGCCTGTCAGGGGCCAAATTCCAACCCAGGTGCTCTGGTCCAAGATGGCGTCTTTGTACCACCCATACCTCTTATCACCTGGCAATGGGGTTCTGGAATATTACTCCATTCAGGAACTCAACTCCGGGAGGATGGACCCAGCCAGGGGCAGGGGACAGGGATGGAAACCACTACTGGCCATCACTGCCTATCCAAGACTCAGGTCACAGAGACTTGGTCAAGCCCCCCCCCCATGAAGAGACAAGACTGTCCAGGCCTGGAATACAGGTGTGATGCCCTGCCCGGGATCTTTCTAAAACAATCTATCATTTCTGCTTCAGTGAGGTTACAGGAATTTCAAAGACTATGGCTGGCTCATTTCTTCCATGAACCCAGAGCCCAAAGCTATTGGGATCATTCAGTTTGCGGCTACTGCTGGATCCACGGACTCTGATGAAGGTGAGGAGGCTGGGGCCCAGAAGGATGGACAGATGCTAACTAGCTCAGCTACTAGCTGGCACCCAGGAAAAAAGAAAGCTGCTGTGTAATGAAGGGTGAAGGGAGCAGGAATGGGGGTGCCCCACTTATTTTGAAGTAACATAGACCTGTCAACCAAGGAAGCCAGTGTCCAGAGGGAGCCAGCCACAGCCACCACGGGTGCTGTTCTGGCAGAGGGAAGAGCTCTTGAGTGGTGATCCCACTGGCGTGCCCAGGAGTAGCTCAATTGGTATTCAGAGACTGAGAGAGTGTGGCTGGAGTGTTTGAAAAGGGGGAGTGAGATTATTGCTTTTTTTATAGCCGCCATCCTGGCAATGAGGACAGGCATAGAGACCCAGAGGCAACTCCCCCAGAGGGCTAGGGAGAGAATGTAGGGGGCTGAAACAGAGGAGAGAATAGAGGCAACCTCTGTAGAACTGTCACCCCACTTCCAGGCACTTCCCACTTCCTTGCATTCACCTTCCTCAGAAACCCAGAACAAAGACTTGGGGGCACAGAGATCCAAGAGAGTGATGTAGGGAAAGTAGGGACGGTGAAGAGAAGTGACTGACCGCCTCTAGGCATCACATCTGAGTCTCCAGCTGCAGTAAAGAGGGAGTACCATTGGCAATGCATGCCAGGGTGGCCAGAGGCTCAGCAGACATGGGGGTATGAGGGCCATAGGGTGCCGTTCATGAAGCCTAGCAGCAGCCTCTGGATCCAGGCATGCACAAGAACTATGATTCAGAAACTCCAAGGGAATCAGAGAACCGCAATCCTCTTCAGGGTTGTAAAGCTCCCGGTATTTAAAATACAGAGGTCCTGATAATTCAGTGTCCTGCTTCCCCAGGGACTGTACTTCCACCTGGTCCTCCGATGTCTCAGCTGCCAAACAAGTCCAGCCTGTCTGGACCTTGTGCTTCTCAAAATGCAGTGCCCAGGTGAGCATGTGCTGTGTTCTCAGGGAACTGGTGAAGAATACAGACTCCTGGCCCCACCCAGACCCAGAAAAACCTGAAGACCCCGGGTATGACCCCGGGCCTAGGTCTTAGCACGTACTCCGGTAGATCTCATATATCCCAAACTTGAAAGCCAACCCTATCCAGTGTTTCAGGCTGTATTTTAGATTTGCCTGGGAAACTTGAGGAACATTGCAACACCTGGGACTCACTCCAAGCCTCACGTTTTCTGATATTGGAACCCCAGCATTCAGCCATCTTAAGCTCTTAGGGTGATCTTACTATGCCTCCAGTACAGACAACTGTCCCCACCATTTCCCCCAGTGCTGCTGCTGCTGCTGCTGCTG
>NW_004949103.1:2339676-2343127 GCF_000317375.1 Microtus ochrogaster
TCCTCCTCCTTCTCCTCCTCCTCCTCCTCTTCCTTCTTCATCTTTTGAGACAGGGTCTTACTCTGGTACTCTTTCTCCTCCTCCTCCTCCTCTTCCTTCTTCATCTTTTGAGACAGGGTCTTACTCTGGTACTCTGGCCTGGACCTCACTATGTACGAATGCCTCAAACTCATAGTGATCCACCTCTCTCTGACTCCAAAGAACTGGAATCAAAAGCATGTACCACCACAACTGGTTCCACTGATGGATTTTTATAAGAAGTCAAGGGACATGGGGGTGACAGTGTAGGCCTGGAACCCTAGTATCAAAGAATCTGGATAGCAGGTCTAAGGTCAATCTGGGCTACATAGAAAGACCCAACCACCCACCCCCCAAAAAACTAAAAAGGGGGTAGAAAATAGAGAAAGGGGGAGAAAACAAGAGAGGAAGAGGGAGAGAAGACAAATCTAAGAAAACTAAGGTAAAATAAAGAATAATTTAGAAAGGTTAAAGGATTCAGAAAGTAATAAATATTAGGGGCCCAGCTGAGCCTTGGCTTTCTGGTATAAATCCTATCGTCCCTTGCCAATCCAGTAATTCCACTGTGTCCCAGAAAGAGGAGGGATGCCATCTTTTGCACACTCACTGTGTGCCAGAAAGAGGGGGATGCCATCTTTTGCACACTCACTGTGTGCCAGAAAGAGGGGGATGCCATCTTTTGTACACTCATTGTGTCCCAGAAAGAGGAGGGATACTATCCATTGCACACTCACTGTGTCCCAGAAAGAGGAGGAATTCTCACTGACCATTGTACTTGCACATTGAAAGTCACAGCTTTCTTAAGTTGCCAGAAGTCTCTTAGTTGATATTTTAATCTTTATACATGTGACAAACTTGAAACTTGCATTGTCCCAAGTGGAGCCAATCTCAGAGACAGGTAAGGAACCTGGGAGTGAGTGCCACATGCAACAAGGGACTCAATCAAGAAGGGAGGCCCCTAGGGCACACCCCACATCTTTCAGTGTCTCTGGCAGTAGCAAATAACAGAGACATCTCCTAGGGATAAAAGGCAATAGCTCTGAGCCAGAAAGATCAAGTGTGGCATCTCCTTATCAAGTTGTCAGGGGCAACAGAGCAAGGCAGGAGGGACAGCAGTGGATCAGATCCTTAGCTGGGATCAGGAGCCAGAGTCTGAGGCAGAACAGGCACTTTGGTAAGCCAATAAAGAGAGTAGAGGCAGCAGAGCGGTGGAGTCTGCAGGTCTGTGCTGTGCTGAATTTTAAAGGGTTTGCTTTGTGGTGGAGCCAGGGGCTTCTTGACCCTTGGAACACCCCTCTGCAGACCAGCCAGGCCCTGGTGCTGACAAGAAGCACAGTTAATGCACTGCAAAAGGAACAGGTTCACTTTGTCACGTCACCAAGTGTTTACCGAGCACCTGGTGTGTGTCTGGCACCATTTCAGGCGCCAGGATGATGGCAGGAGACTAACCAGGCAAAATCCCCGCCTTCCTGGGCTTGCATGCTGATAGCCACTGAGACCAAGAAGAATGAGAAGGGACAATCAGAGTTCAAGCCTGGAAAGAGAGAGAGGTTTCTCACATACACACACATGCACACACTCCCGCATCACTTCCCAGGGCACATCCCAGGTTGCCTAAGGATGACCTACTAGAACTGCCTCTTAAAGAGGCCCAGCCCCCAGTCACAGTGGAGTCCCACTTATCATGCAGATAAACGAGTTCCTGCACCACGGTCCAAAGACCATTTAGAAAATAGTAACTGCCATTCGTGCTGCTGAAATGTCCTATTTAGGACAATAGAGGGATAGCCCTAGGCTGTCCCACTGACATCCCTATGAGATGGAGTCCATGACAGCCCATTTTGACACCTGCCCTGCAGTCACATCTACTGGGCACCATGTTCTGCCCACCCACACCCACATCCTGCCACCACCACCCTCCCCTCCCCCCACCCCCACTAAGCATGCTTCATCCTTCCAGCATCCCCTCCAAATCTGTCCATCTGTCAAAAGAGAGGATGGGTTCTCTTAGGACTCTAGAGATCCTCAGCCCCTGGGCACTCTTCAGACAGAAATTGCTGCTGACTCTGCCCCTCTTAAGAAGTCAGGTGACTTTGCCCACTAAGGGCTGCAAGGTGCTGCAATTTAAAATCCTCTCTGACTTTGCTTAATCCCATTGTTTCCCCAACTTTTTGACCCTGTAGCTCTTTATTTCTGTTTAGCAGCTGCAAACACCCTGGAGAACACAGGCCATTATGGAAATGTGTGCTGAATGTGGCTGAAGGAAGACGAAGAAGGATTTATTCTGCCTGAGGTGCTGGTGTCCGAGAAAAATACAAATGTACAGGTCTTGAATGATGAGTCAGGACCCAGTAGAAGCAAATCACACACACACACACACACACACACACACCACAAACACACACCATGCATACACACATACACCATACCATATACACACATACCACTACCACCACACCATACCACACTGCACCATACCATACCACACCACACCACACCCACAGGTACACAGGAGTGGTTAGGGAAACTCCAGGCTACCCAGATAGCAGCAATGGGGACCCTTGGTGTAGGCCAGCCTCCAGGAAGACAGACCCAGAGTCTTCACGTCTCCATACTAAGATGCCTATGCTTTATCCTGAAGTCAAAGAGAACCTTCTAGTGTTTTTACGAATAGCAATCACATGGTCAGATCTATGATTCAGAAAGTGAGTTCTGGCAGCTTCTAAAGGCTGGAGGGAAAGGAGAGCCGAGCAGCCAGGACAAGAGTCGAGGCTAGGGGCAATGGGATGTGAGCAAGAGGAGGGGCCTGCAGAGAAGGGGAGGGGGAGGCCCCAGGAACTGAACCATACAGGGTAAGAGTGAGAGAGCAGATGGGAGACCCTGTGGGCTTGGGGCACGATGGCTCCCTTCCCTCTGAAACACGCCTGTGCGAAGACGGTACCAGTGTAGCTTCTACAGCGTCTGTGAGTTGTCCTGGGAGAATGAGCTGGGAGAAGTCAGGGGGGACTATCATGCCAAACTGGCCTCAGGTCTCAGTGTGTATCCCAAGAAAAGTTCATTTTGTCCCTTCCCAAAGTCTGTGGTTTTGAGATCACATATGACAGAAAAGAGAGAGCCAGTGAACTTCGAGATGTTCCAGAAGCTTGGGGCCTACGAGTCCCCTCCATTATTCACATCGCACAAGCTGGGGCTGGCATGGGAGGCTGAGAGACACAGAGCACGGGCCTTCATGCAGGCACTGATATCACTGCCCCCTAGGGAGAACTCAGGAGCTCTTCGGGAATGGCCACAGAGGACTCGTGACTGCTGGAGATAACGAGAGGACCAAGCAGGAAGCACCCTAGGCTCCTCCAAAGCTGTGTCTAGGGACTCATGACTGCTGGAGATTGACCAGAGGACCAAGCAGGAAGCATCCTAGGCTCCTCCAAAGCTG
>NW_004949103.1:2343391-2344456 GCF_000317375.1 Microtus ochrogaster
AGGACTAAGTAGGGAGCACTCAGAGGTTTTTCTGGGTACTTTGAGAGAAGACTCAGGGGTTAGTGCAAAAAGCTCCTGTTTCATTTGAGAGAGCATCCTCACCCTCCCCTGCGCCTCTTGGTTCCCACACTGGCAGCCAGGAACAGTTGGCAAGGTCTGGGCCCACTACAGACCTGGAGCTCACCACAAAGCCTCCCCAGTCTAGATTTCTCTGAAGGAGTCTTCCAGGTCCTCCACTCTCATAGGCGTCTGGAAAGAGGCCTCACGGCGCTCTTGTTCGTTTCATTTCAGAAATCCTAAGTTTTGCTACCAAATTACTCAAAGTGAGATTGATGCTGACTTAAACTGTTTCTAGGCTTAAGAATTCTCATCGTAAAAATTTGGTGGAAAATGATTGCTTGAACAGTTTCAGCTTGGGGGTTGATTAAAACTCAGTTTTCCAGCTGGACAGTGGTGGCGCACGCCTTTAATCCCAGCACTCGGGAGGCAGAGGCAGGTGGATCTCTGTGAGTTTGAGGCCCACCTGGTCTACAAGAGCTAGTTCTAGGAGAGGCTCCAAAGCTACAGAGAAACCCTGTCTCATAAAAAAAGAAAGAAAGAAAGAAAGAAAGAAAGAAAGAAAGAAAGAAAGAAAGAAAGAAAGAAAGAAAGAAAAGAAATCTCTGCTTTCCTCAGAACACCTTCTTTAATGAAAACTAGTGAACAGGCACAGGCTATGTCTTCAAACTGCACTTGCAAGGCTAGGTAAAGTGTCCACAGTCTGAGACTAAGTTGTGGAATATCCAGTTTTTGTTCACCATAGCAGATACTTGCATTCTGAGGTGGGTAGAGAAATGGATGGATGAATGGGTGGATGGATGGATGGATGGATGGATGGATGGATGGATGGATGGGAAGGTAGGTGGGTGGGTGGATGGATGGAAGGATGGATGGATGGATGGATGGATGGTTGGATGGATGGTGGGTGGGTGGATGGAAGGAAGGAAGGAAGGAAGGAAGGGTAGGTGGGTGGGTGGGTGGATGGATGGATGGATGGATGGGAAGGTAGGTGGGTGGGTGGATGGA
>NW_004949103.1:2344556-2364852 GCF_000317375.1 Microtus ochrogaster
GATGGGAAGGTAGGTGGGTGGGTGGATGGATGGATGGATGGGAAGGTAGGTGGATGGGTGGATGGATGGATGGGAAGGTGGGTGGGTGGATGGAAGAATGGATGGATGGAAGGTGGGTGGATGGAAGGAAGGAAGGAAGGAAGGAAGGAAGGAAGGAAGGAAGGAAGGGAAGGTAGGTGGGTGGGTGGATGGATGGATGGATGGATGGGAAGGTAGGTGGGTGGGTGGATGGATGGATGGGAAGGTGGGTGGGTGGATGGAAGAATGGATGGATGGAAGGTGGGTGGATGGATGGAAGGAAGGAAGGAAGGAAGGAAGGAAGGAAGGAAGGAAGGATGGGAAGGTAGGTGGGTGGGTGGATGGATGGATGGATGGGAAGGTAGGTGGGTGGATGGATGGATGGATGGATGGTGGGTGGGTGGATGGAAGGATGGATGGATGGAAGGTGGGTGGGTGGATGGAAGGATGGATGGAAGGTGGGTGGATGGATGGAGGGATGGAAGGAAGGATAAGCAGGGGTAAATGGGAAGGTGGGTGAGTAAATGGATGAATAAGTGAGTGGGTGTATGGGTGAATAAATGGATGGCTGAAGAAGTGCATGGGTAGATGAGTGTGTAAATGGATGAATGGAGAGATAATGGGTAGCTGCGTGTATAGTTAGGTAAATGAATGGGAAGATAGGTAGCTAAATGGGTGGACGCACGGATTATGAGTGAGTAGGTGAATGGGTAGATAGATGGATGATGGATAGGTAGGTGTGTGGAAGGACAGACGGATGGACGGACAGATGGATGGATGAGCAGTGGGTAACAATGAAAGGATGATGGGGATGTGCCTGTTTTCTAAATCTTAACTTCTCAGCCACAGCTAGTGCTGTAGACAGCAATGCGCTCTAAGGAAAGAGCCCTGCGCTGGGAGTCAGAGTTCCTCTGACATCCTGAATCGCTCCCCCGAGAGACGCTACCCTGTTCCTCCTTCACTAAAAGACATTTTACTCAGCCTCAGCCAGGACACCTTTCAACCTCATATTCACTGCTTCCTACTTCATCTTTCCTAAGGCTCTCGCCTCTGCACTTGCTATTCAGAAACACCCCTCCGGGATGCAGCACACATACTTAGGATCAACTGTGAGGCTGGCAAACCATCTCAAGAGCTGCACAGGATTGATGGAGGCAGTATCTCCACGCTGTGGAATCACATGACGGTACTCCAGGCTGGGGAGGTTTACGCCTGAGAGCTTCAGCCCCATATTCCCTTTCCTGCTCGGCACACCTGGGGATCCGTTCCCATGAAACAGGCAGCAGGAGTCGCACCTGCAGCACTGAAGGTGAACCCCAGAACATCACGCCTGTTCGGTGGCACTGACGCTGGAAGTGACAGTCTGAGAGGTGAGGTAGGAAGCATGGCTGTGCACTGGTGTGGTGGAGTCTGCAGAGGACTCCAGCTAGTGGAGTTCTAGCTGATCCTAAGCTGAGTAAGACACAGCAAGCATGACAGTTCCAGCAAGAGGAAGCGGCCCGGCAGCCTGGACACGTATGCGTTCTGAATGTTCCCTTCCCACACAAAGCCCTTGGCACTGTATAGAAGGCTGACTAGGCCTAAGTGACTGAGGTTAGCTTGGTCTCTGAGCTATGCAGACATAAGACACAGGGCCAGCCTTAAAAATTCAGTTTAGAAAAAAAAATACCCCAAGCACCAGCAGCAACATAGCAAAGAGAGAACACCACAGTTAGTGCAGGCATCCATGACGGTAGTTACCATGCGTTGATGCTGTGTGTTACCAAAATACAAGAAATATAAAGAAAAGGAAATACTATCTGTTCTCTGCAGGGATGTGGTAGTGTCTGGAGGCCTCCAGATATTGGACTTGGCAAGAAACATACCAACAAGAACACAGATTGTTATTGACAACCATAAATCAATAAATTGAGTCTCAAGAAAGACAGGAAAAACAACATTAAAGAAACAAAATTTCTAAAAATTAAAAGTACAATAATATGGAAAATTTACTGAACTGCTTCAACAACAGATCTGAGAGAGCAGAAAAATCAATGGAATTGGAGCAATAAAGACTTCATGACCAAAGACACAGGGAGGAAAACGGATATCGTCCTCGGCTGCCTCTGAGGCAGCATCCACACAGAAACTAGCAAGAACCCCAGACAAGTGGAGAGGGAGGATGGTGTGGAAAGAATATGGAAAGAAAACATTGCAAAATTTTTCTAAGCTGGAGTAAACTTTTAAATGTCTAAGCAATCTTACTACCCCCATACAGGTTAAAGAAATGAGTGCACTGGTACATCACAACCAATCGAAGGAAAAAGAGAAAACCAAGAAAGAGGCAAGAGGAAAAGAATTCATCATATATTGAGAAGCAATAATATAATTAACAGCACTGTGGGGTAGGACAGAAGGCTGTAGAATAGCTATTTTAAAAAAAAAAGTCAGTACCCAGAAAAACTATCCTATCAAAATGAAAGTGGAAAAAAGAACAGGAAAAAGCAACAGTGTATTAAAGAAGTAATATATATATATGTAGATTCCTTGATATGCCTTGCTGAAGATAGAGAGAGAGAAAGAAAGAAAGAAAGAAAGAAAGAAAGAAAGAAAGAAAGAAAGCAAAGAGGGAGGGAGAGAGAGAGGGAGGGAAAGAATGAAAGTTGATGTGAAATACTCTCAATTGCAGACTTCTCTGTTATTATTTTAAAGATATAGGCAATAAGACTAGCACACGGATGGGGAAGAAGAGAGACACACTGAGACAAATCTAAAAAGTTAGCATTGATATAACAAGTTAAAAGTGATTTTAGTTCAGATTATTCAAGAATATAACTCAAATATACAGTGTCTTAATTAGGGTTATTACTGCTGCGATGAAACACCATGACCAAAGCAATTTGGGGAGGAAAAGGTTTGTTTGGTTTACACTTCCAAATAACTCTTCACCATGGAAGGAAGTCAGGACAGGAACTCAAACAGGCTAGGATGCCAGAGGCAGGAGCCTCTGCAGATGATGCAGAGACCATAAAGGAGTACTGCTTACTGGCTTACTACCCATAGCTTGCTCAGTCTGCTTTCTTATAGAACCCAGGACCACCAGCCCAGAAATGATACCACCCACAATGGGCTGAGCCTTCCCCCATCAATCACTAGTTAAGAAAATGCCTACAGGCTTCTCTACAGCCCAATTTAACGGGAGCATTTCCTCAATCAAGCTTCTCTCCCCTCAAATGACTGTAACTTGTATCGAGGTGACATAGAACTAGCTTTTTAAAAAGCAGGAAATAAAGTGGGACATTAAAAATATTTAATATGGGCTGGAGAAATGGCTCATTGACTGTTCTCCCAGAGGTCCTGAGTTCAATTACCAGCAACCACATAGTGGCTCACAACCATCTGTAATGAAATCTGATGCCCTCTTCTGGCGTGCAGAACACTGTATACATAATAAATAAATAAATCTTTTAAAAAAATATTTAATACCGGTTCATTCCAGCCTGCAGGAATCCTCGAGGCCCCAGTAGACATGAAGAAAGTCAGCCTATGTCCTTAGGCCCAGACTGGCAGGAAGACAGCCACACCCGCCTGATGTAGGTCTGCTCCAACGGGGTCCAGCCCGGCCTGCTGGGACCCTCAAAGCCCCAGCAGGCAAGAAAAAAGCCAGCCCAGGTCCTTAGGCCCAGGCTGGTGGGAAAAGAGCCAGAGCCCACCCAGCGGTTAATGGCATCAGGCATGTGGGCCCCATCATTTTAAGGAAATATGGGGGGGGGGGGCAGAATGGTTCATACGCTGCCGCGGAAGGACACATAAAGGAAGAAAGGTAGATGGAGAGGAATGAGCAGATGTTGGAGGCCAGCTGCCACCTGGGTCCACTGTGGCAGCTGTGAGGAGTAGACTGAGGAGGGAGGTCTGCCTGCCACACGGAACCATGGTGATGTCCAGATCAGGCTGCTGCCAAGAGCCATGCGTGCATCTCTGGGCCTGTTGTCGAGTGCCGTGCTGACTCCAGTGGGCTAGGCTGCCTCCTGGAGCCGAGTTCAGGTCCATGAGTAAAGCTGCCTCTGGGGCCGTACTGATCTGGGTGACCTTTGCTGTACCGAGGCCATTGTGTCAGTCAGGCCTAGGCTGCTGCCGAGGAGGATGTCTGGTTCCACGGTCCTACTGCAGCTGAAGTCTCTATGCCAGGTCCAGGTCCCGACAGTGCCTCCAAAGGCCACGTGAAACCTGGGGTCTGAGTCTCATCTGTGGCCTTGTTGGTGTCCAGGGGTCAAGCTGCCATCAGAGCCATCCTGACTTGAGTGCTCAGAGCTACCTCTTAGAGCAAGGATGTCAACCAGGCTAAGCTGCCGCTGCAGCTGGGGTCTATGTTGAACTCTGTGGCACAGGTTACCACAAGGCCTGGGACTTGGGTGGAGTCAGGGGGCCATGCCACAGTAGGGACTATACAGATATGAGTGGCCTATGCTACACCCAGGGCCAGGATGTCATCCAGGTCCAGACTGCTGCCAAGGGCAATGTCTGGGTCTCTGGCCCTTTAGCGGCCAGTGCCCAGACTGACATGTATGGCTTCAGTTGCTACTGGGCACCATGTAGAAGCCCAGGGTCAAACCAGCTCTCTGAGTCCAGGTTGGTGACTGAGGACCAGGATGCATCTGGACCTGAGTGACCTATGCGGCTATTCACTGACATGACAATGTG
Source organism: Microtus ochrogaster (assembly GCF_000317375.1). Taxonomy (NCBI): domain Eukaryota; kingdom Metazoa; phylum Chordata; class Mammalia; order Rodentia; family Cricetidae; genus Microtus; species Microtus ochrogaster. The sequence continues at coordinate 2,349,255 of NW_004949103.1, forward strand.
GAGGACGGCATGTCAGGGTTCATGGTCTCACTGCAGCCAGTCTGAACTGATGTCTGAAGGCTATGCAACACCCAAGGTCAAGGGCCCTGTTGGTGTCTCAGGGCCATACTGCCTCTGGGGGCGATGGTGACATCCAGACTCAACGGCTGCCAAAGTCAATATTTGGGTCAATGGTCCTGCTGCGGCTGGGGTCTGAGCTGAAGTCTGAGTCCTGCATTGACACCAATGGTCACATAGATGCCCAGGGTTGTGGCCTCAACCTGAGGCCTTTGTGGTGTCCAGCAGCCACATGGCTGCCAGAACCATTCCCACCTGAGTTGCCATTTCTTCCACCCAGAGCCAGGATGTCATCCTGGCCCAGGCTGCTACCAAGGTCCAGCTGAAGCTGGGGTCTGTGTTGATGAAAAGTTATGGAGTGCTTAGGAAGAAGTCTATACCTTTAAACACCTTTGTCAGAAGTAGAAAGCAGAAAAACAGAGAAATCAGGAGAACAAAAACAAAAGGGAATGTTAAAAAGTATAATAAAATTGATAAACCTTTAACCAGATGAAAGAGAGAGAAAAAGAAGCACAAACAAAGGTTATAACAGAAATGAAAAAGGAGACACCACTACCAGTCAAACAGAAATTAGATGGGCCATAAGTTCTATAAGGAAAGCCAAGGCCAGCAGCGCAGGCCAGCAACTGCACAACCAAGAGACTGAGGCAGGAGGATTGTGAGTTTGAGACTAGCCTGAGCTATATACCAAGATTCTGGAAAGAAAGTGGTGAAGGGGAGAAAAAGGAAGAGAGAATGGCTTAATGTTGATTAATCAAAGAACTAAAGAGAAGCAGGTGTATTTCTAGATATACTCACAGTATCCAAGTTGACTCAAGATGACAAATAAGGATATTATCAATTTAAAAACATCCACAATGAAAAGCCAGACTCTTGTGGCTTTCCTGATGGATTCTGATAAATATCTAAGAAAAAAATGGGTACCAACACCTGCAGCTTCTCAGGAAAAAAATAAAGAAACTGTTCTCATCGCTGCCTGAAGGCCAAGCCAAATAAACACAGGGAAGGAAATGTAAAAATGAAAAACCCTTTACTAAATGAAAAAAAAAGTCATTGAAAAAAATATTGCAAATCCAGTTAGTGCTTGACCAGGACTCTGCCCAGTGAGAGCTAACTAGGAGTGTGGCTGTTTTAGCACTGGGGCATCAACTAAAGCAGTATCCCACAAAGAAGAAACATCTATCTCAAAATCAAAGATGTTTGGAAAATTTAGTGCCCGTGTTGACAAAAGATATTTTAATTTAATCTGCAAAGGGAACTTCCTCTACCTGGTAAAGGGCATCTCTAAAAACCCAGTCAGTTTCATACTCAAGAGTGAAAAGGAAAATGGCTATTAGCCCCTTAGATCAGAAACAGATATGTGTGTCATGTTCATCAGCTTTAGACAATGAGCCAACAGATGTTCAATCTGAAAATAAGACAAAACAAACATTCAGTAGCAAATTAAACTATCATTCGAAAGATAGTTTTTATTTATGTTACTAAACTAATCTAGAAACATAGAGGTCCCATAGTCTTGGGCACTTGAAGGCTTGGTTCCCACTTAGGGTGCTGTTTGGGTAGGTTTAGGAGGTCTGCCCTGCTGGAGGAAGTCACTGAGGTGGCCTTTTCAGGTTTCAAAAGTCAGGCACCATCCCCAGCTCCCTCTCTCTGATCTCTGTGGTTCAAGACATGAACTCTCAGCTGCTGCTCCAGCCACCGTATCTCCCTCCTGCTGCCTTCCTCTGCCATCATGGACTCTAACCCTCTTGAACCATAAGCCCAGACAAATGCTCATTTCTGTAAATTGTCTTGGTTGTGGTGTTTTATCACAGCCATAGAAGAATAACTAATACAGCAAGGTATTAGTACTGAAAGAGCCATGTATAAAGATTAGTTGTACTTTTATAAAAATGAGCTACTGCTCACGGATTCTTTTCGTTCAAACAGCATCAAAACAAGCAAAATGCTGAGGAGGAAATTTAACAAAAGAATAGCAGGAGCCACACAGACATCCACGAATGTCACTGAGAAAAATCAAAGATGATTAACAGTCTTTGCTCCTGGGCTAGAAGTGTCAGTATTAGCAAGATGGCAATTTCCACAGACTGATCTAGAAAGTCAACCCAATCTCTGTCAACGTTTTGTAGGCTTTTAAATAGAAATTGGCTAACTAGTCTTGAATTTTCAATGGAAAACCCAAAGACCTAGAGTTGTCAAAACAGTCTTGAAAAAGGAAAGCCAAAGTGGAAGGCCAGTGCCGCCTGCCCCTAATACGCTGCCCACTCTCAAAGGTCAGCACTGCAGACTTTCCTGAAGGCACGTTTTGAGGAAACTGATTTCTGGCAAATGCTCAAACAGCTCACTGGAGAAAAGACCAAATAGTTTTTGACTCTACAGAAAACTCCTAAAACTTAGCAAGATTTTTTAAAAGGAAGAAGAAAAGAAACTTCAGGCTAGCAAGATGGCTCGGTGAGTAAAGAAGCCTTCCATGAAGCCTAGGGACCTGAATTCAGGCCTTGGGACCCACATGGCAGAAGGAGATTGCCAGCTCCTGCAACACAGCACACAACACCACACACATGTACATACTCACACACAAACACACACATACATTAAATATAATTTTAAATTTAAACTAGAGAAAATAATTAAATTTGAATGGACATTTCACTCAAGAAAACATGAGCATAGTTGGACATGGTGGCATGTGCCTTTAATTCAAGTACTGAAGAAGCAGAGGCAGGTGGGATCTCTGTGAGTTCACGGGCAGTCCGGTCTGCATAGTAAATTCCAGGACAGCCACTACTACTAAAGAGTCTCTGTCTCTCCCCCCTCCCTCCCTCTATTCTCTCTCTCTCTCTCTCTCTCTCTCTCTCTCTCTCTCTCTCTCTCTCTCTCTTTCTCTCACACACACACACACATACACACACACACACACACAGAGACAGACACACATACGTGAGAAAAGACAGAAACACAAGTAAATGCTGACAACAAAGTAAAGACGCTAACATCCTTAGTCATTGCAAAAGAAATCCCCATATCCAGCAAGTAACTCTAGTGAAGACAGGACTTCAAGTCTGGTGGTGCAGTTCAGTGATAGAGCGCTTGCCTATAAAGCACCAGACCCCGGGCTCAGTCTCCAGCCCTGCTAAAATAAAGTAAGGAAGACATTATACGTGGCTGAGGTAATGTACACAGCTACTTCGTGGGGAAATGGTAGGTAATGTACGATGCACAACCACCTGGGGGGAAATGGTAGTTTTCAGAAAGTTCACATTAAATATCTCACAGCACAGTATCTCAGCCCCTACTCAACGGTCTGTAAAGTGGGGTGACATTAAAGTGCCCTGCTAAAGGAGTATGGAAAGCTAGCCATGCACAGTCGACCCATAGGTGAGGGTTCTCCTGACGGCCCAGACAGGAAGTGCCATCAGGCGGCACCTGAGGGTGGTACAGCCCAGCAGCCCCACACAGGGACACACCAGGTACCACCTAAAAGGACTAGGGGACCTGTTGCCGCAGGGATGCACCTCACAAATATTTTTTTCCAAGTGAGAGCAAACCAGACAGAACATCCCGCCGTGTATGATTCCCTTTACTTGAGATTTACAGACCCAGAAAGCAACGCTGTGTTGCCCTGGGCCCAGGTATGCTTGCGAACAGAATGGGAGCAGGATGCCGGCTGCTCCCAAGCTGGGCTGTGGAAAGGTTGCACACAGCTGTAACTGGCCCCAGACCGCTGAAGGGTACACTTTAAGTGGGTGGATTTTATTGTGCGTAAGTTATACCTCAATAAAGCTTTTTTTAAAGACAGAAATGTGCTTCCAGCTGTCCCCGTTTGTTGAGCTGCCATTCCTTGAGGGTCTGCCCCATCTTGGACAAAGTAGAATAACCATACCAGAAGCTATTGGTGACTGAAAGGTCAGTATGTCCATGCCTTCCTGCAGCCCTCCCCTCTTACCACCACCCCATTCTACAGATGAGAAGAGCGAGGCTCTGAGATGTGCCAGGTCCCATAACCCACCAGCCGTCAGTCTCACCTTGAACTCCACAGCGTAACCTCCAGAAGCTCAGGGTCTCAGCTTCTCCGGATCTGAGCTAGCTTGTTTTGTTGCTGAAGACTCAACTGGGACCTCTGTCATACTCTCACCCTGATCTTGGACCCCTGAGCCGACCCTCCGTGCACTCACCCCACCATAGCTCTTGTCTGACTTCTGCCTCCACAACCCCTGCCCAGGCCCTGCGCTTCCTTGTCCCTTCTGCAGAGGCACCTACCCTCTGAGTCTCAGCATGGCCATCGACCATTGGCACGCCGGCCTCGTTGGCACACCACTTCAACCCTGAGAGTTGTTCTAAGCAGTTGTCTTCTTTAGTGATTGACAAAGATGTGGCCACACCTTGACCCTAAGAAGCTGTGAATCTGTCATTCTCTGGAAGCAGGGTCCTTGCGAAGAAGATACGATAGAAATCTCAAGTTTAAATTTAAGCAATCTGGTTCAGGGTGGGTCCAAACTCCCTGACATGACATCCTCATAAAACACAAGAGAGAGAGAGGGAGATGTCCCTGTATGTTAAATCACTTGGTTTGAATCCCCAGGTCCTATGTGAAGCCCAGTGTGCAAGCACGTGTCTGTAACCCTAGCACTCTGTCTTAGTCACTGTCCTGGTGCTGTGAGGAGACACAATGACCAGGGCAACTCTAACAAAGGAGAGCATTTAACTGGGGCTGGCTTAGGTTTAATCCGTTATCATCACAGTGGGAGGCATGTGACACACATGGCAGACATGGTCCCGAAGGAGCTGAGAGTTCTACATCTCCTGTAGGCAGCAGGAATGAGCCGCAAACCACTGGGTCTGGCCTGGGCTTCTGAAAACCTCAAAGTCCACCCCCCATCACGTGACACATTTCTTCTAACAAGGCCACACCTCCTAATCTTCCTCAAGGAGTGTCGTTCCCTGATGAGTAAACATTCAAATATATGAGCCTATGGGGGCTGATCTTAATCAACCCCCACATGTTCCTGCAGCAAGATGGGCACGAGGATGGTGGAACCCCTGATGCTTGCAGATTGCTAACAGGGAGAAGATGGGAGCTGTCCTTGACCCTCCACCTATGTGGCCCCAAATGCAGATAATTTCTGAATTTATGCAATATTTGCATAAACATCATACAGCATACATGCAGAAAGAGAGGGAGGAAAGAGGAGAGAGAGGGGGGGCAGGTTTGGAGGGAAGCCATGTGGAGCAGGAGAGGCTGGAGCAGTATACCAGCAGTCTGAGGAACACAACCCTCAGCAACATGGCAGCAGAAGTCGGACAGAAGCCTCCTGAGCCTCCCTCTCAGCTCTAAGAGGAACTGGCCTGCCCACACTCTGACCTTGTACTTGTGGCTTTCTCTACTGTGACAGAACACTGTGGTCATTTGTGACAACAGTCACAGGAAGGGGAGGTAGCGCCCCGCACCCAGCCCCACCCTGACTCAACATCAGTCAGTTCTATTCAGAGGAACCAGATTGTGTGGGTCCAAACCTCAGTGAGTCTCTGAGTCGTCAGCTAGAGGACCCTCCCTGAGACCAGCAGGCATAACGTGGCAAGTGATTTTATCTTTTCTGGAAGTGCAGATTTGGCACAGTGGCCTATACCTACCAGGCCTCTGCTGCCTTTTCCTTGTGGCAAGCTCTCCGTTGCTTTCTCAAGAGTCTCTTGTCACCACAGCCAGCAGAGGCCACTTGCATGAATCTCCTAGAATGACAGGAAACACAGGGAAGGTGGCATGCTCCCACACAAAGTGACTCACCGTGAACGGAAGCTGCCTTTCAATTCCTGCTCCCAGTGGTCTGCATAGTCTTTGAAAAGGCACAGGGCACCCGTGGAGGCAGCTTCTTACCTTAATTGAAAGAAGGAGCCAAGCACTGTGGGCATAAACTGCCTTCCCTTCCTACCTAAGAAGCTCACACACCGCAGGAAGGAAACATGTTTTCAGGGCCAGTCAAAGAGAAGTCCAGGTTCAGGGCAGGGCATCTCCTAACTCCTAACAGAGTTAGCAGAACATAACAGCCCCTCTGCCACATCATCACAGCACCGTACATGGGTAAAGCGTGGGGACCTTACACTCTGGGGCATAAACCAGCCCTCGCAGGAGACAAAATCAGACACAGAGAAGAAAATGCTTGCTACCTGGGGCTGGAGAGGGGCTGGGGAGTTGCTGTCGCACAGACCTCAGGAGTTCTGGAGAAGGTGGTGATGGTCACACAGCAGTGTGAATGTGTCTGATGACCCTGGACCACTTCTGGAAATGGTTGAATTCAAAGTTGTACGATGTGTATATTTTAATTATAATTTTTAGCTCTCTTCTTGCTTGTTTGAGGCAGTCTCACTATGTTGCCCAGGCTGGCCTGAAACTCCCGATCCTCCTGGCTGAGCATCCCAGCAGTCACTCCAGGCATCCCTCCGACCCATGCCTTCTGAAGCATGTGCATTGCCTTTACAGCCCTCACAGCTCTTCCTCGCCAGCCCACGGTGTTTCCAGGCTGGGCAAGTGTGCCAGACAGCTTATTCCCCAAGCACAAACTCAAGGGAAGATGAGCTTGTCCTGCCTCTTGGTTTCAGAGGTCTCAGCCCATGGCTGTTGGCCACATCACTTGAGCCTGCTGGTGAGAAAGGACATCACAGCTGGAAGAAACATCAGGGCAGAGAAGCAGAGCATCTTGCCTCATGGCATCAGGAGACACTGAGGAACAACAGGGAGAGGGCAGGGCAAGATGCAATCATAGAAACATGCCCCAGGTATCCACTTTCTCCAAACAAGCCCTACCTTCTACAGTTCTACCTTCTCCAATAGCCCACTCAGATGTTAAAGACATCAGTGAACAACAAAAACATCTTTTTGTTTTGTTTTGTTTTGTTTTGTCTCACTGTACGTCTCCAGCTGTCCTGGAACTCACTATGGAAACCAGGCTGGCCTTGAACTCAGAAATCTGCCTGCCTCTGGCATGTGCCACCATGCTCAGAAACATCTTTACAGAAGCACACAAAAAATGTACCTTACCACTCCCCCAGGTGCCTCACAACCATAATCCAATCAAGTTGACAACCAAGATCAACTATCCCAGACTGCTCCATCAGGAATATCTGCCAGGAGCTCCCAGTAGAGGTCAAGGCTTAGTGAGAAGTTGGGCCTGCATTAGCAATGTCTGTCACGGGCTTAGGAACATCCACAGCCATGTGGCATGGCTATCCATCATGATTTAAGGCACTTAGCCTCCAATGGACACTTGACCTTAATGCAAGGCTAGTGCAAGGCATTCTAGGCGCTGGGATGTTCATGGAGTCCCCACCTGAGACTACCAGAATAATTTCCAACTGAGGTCAAGTGTGTCACAGAGCCCTCTGCCACTTGCAAGACACCTGATCTGCCATTCACCGGTAATTTCCCTTCCTCCCTTTTCAGATCAGTGAAATCAAATATAGTACGAAGGGAAGGGAGGATTGCAGAACTCCACAGCCTGCCAGTTTCTCTCTTCCCAGGAGCCCCTGTTCAGTAACCATGCTAAGAGGTGACTGACCGGGTGATTGAAATATATTTGTACTAAAAATATTTTTAAAAGCCCTTCTCTTGATTTATACCCAAAGGAAATATCACCAAGGAGAATGAGTTTTCAGCTCAAGTAGCTCTTACTCCTGATCTAACTAAATTAGCTCTTTTAAACCAGTGGTTTTGCTCTGATGCCTGTAATAAAAATAACAATAATGTGCATTTAGAGGGCGGTTTATCTTCTCCAAAGCGCAGGCCCTCCGTGGTATACAATCCCCTTCATCCATGCTGGAGATCAGTGTGACAGGGCCAGGGAGGGGGAGCTGGGACCTTGCATTTCCCAAAGGCTGCTCACAGCCAGCAAAATCAGCAGTTTTCCAAGTATGAAAGAAAACTGATTTCATACCTTCCAGAGGTTGAGAGACAAGCAGGCCAGAAGGGTCTTCCTCTGCTGCAAACAGAAGAGATATCTCCTGTCTCATACCCAGAAGCCCTAACCTACAAGGCGGTGGCATTTGGAGGTAGAACTGCTGAAGGGTGAACAGGGTTAAATGAGTTAATGAGGGTGGGGTCTCCATAATGGCATTAGCGCCCTTATAAAGAGACACCAGGCTGGAAAGATGACTCAGCACATAAGAGGAGACACACTGCTCTTCCAGGAGGCCAGAGTTCAATTCCCAGTCCCCACACTGAGCAGCTCACAAACTTCCGTGACTACAGCTCTGACCTCTACCAGCACTGGCACTCACATGCACAGACACAGACAGACACACAAACATATAATTAAAAATAAAGCAAAAAAAAAATATTGAAGACACCAAAGCACATCCTCTCTTTCTCATTTTCCCCCCTTCTTTTCTTCCCTCCTCCCTCCCTTCATCTCTCCCTGTAAGTTCAAGAGAGAGCCTTCACAGGTACCCACTGACTGTGGTATCCTGGTTCAGCCTTCAGCCTCCAGAGTGCTGAGAAATAGATGCTGCTACTTAAGCCCCATAGGCCAGTTGTGCGGATGCAACAGCCAGGCTCAGCCCTGCCCTACCCATCTCCCTTGAGAACCTGACACTCAGTGGGTGAACACTGCCTTTTTCTGGACTCATCACCAGTCCTATGGGAAGAAAGAAGGGACCAAACTGACTCCCAGCACATCCCTTGGACACACCCCACCTTGGTTTTTGTACAATGCTCGTGTTGGTGTTCCCTTAGCCCTGGCTTGTTCTTCCTGCTCGTCTCTTAAAACTGATGCTTGTTTTTCCAGAAAATCCTTCCTGACACCTACTCTCCCAGAGCTGGTGGTCCCCATTCCTGCTGCAGCCTCACACAGGTCCTGTTGCTCTGCTATTCCTAGGTGTGTGCTCATCTGCAGCCTCACACAGGTCCTGTTGCTCTGCTATTCCTAGGTGTGTGCTCATCTATCTCTGCAAACTACTGCTCCCCATCAGAGCCCGGATGCTACTCCCATTTTGTGGCCACGCAGTGATGCTGAAAGTTATAAAATAATCCCACGCTAGTTCAGAATTACGTATAATACAGTGTTGATTATTTAGGAGTAGACTCACAGATCACAGTTCTAGATCACAGTCCTCTGCATGAACAGGGAGCAGGAACCAAATCTAGCAGCTGGAAGTGAAAGCAGGAAGCAAGAAAGAGTGAGTGCATGCTTTACAGCTGCATTATAGTATGAGACCACGCCAAAGTGGGTTGCTATCTTAAAAGCTATTGGTTGCAGAAGCTCCCACAGACCCTCCCCTTTTTGTTTAAATAAAAGAGTTCCAAACCCAATACAAAACTGTGTACACTAGGAACAGATATCAAGTATAAAATTAGAATTACAACCAGAATAAACAATATTAAGCAAGGAATGTATTCTAATGTTTTAATAAACAATCTATTAATGTTTTAATAAATAATCTATTAATGTTTTAATAAACAATCTAGCCTAAGGAGTCTAAGTCTTGTATTGGAAATGGCTTGACTAGATCTTAAGAGGATGGTAACTATGACTATCTAATCTTCAGCCCCATCAGAGACCTGAGAAGGGAGATAACATTACTTGAGTAGGCAGGAAGTGCAATCAAACACCTTCCAAAAGGAGCAGTAGATGACAGAGACAGCTGGCTGCCTTAGCAATCACCCAGAGTTGCAATGTTGAAGCAACCAACTTTAGCTAAGACCTAGAGTAACTGACAGACCATTTTCAGAGGCAGAAAAATTTTCAGAACCATCTGACCCTGTCTAGGCAAGGTTTGGCAGTCTTTTTTTTTTCTTGTATCCTGCTTGTCCAGTCTGGACATTGTGTATTTTGTCAGCGGTTGAAACATGGGCAGTTCCTTGCCCAAAGGTCAGTAGTGCCAAGAAGAAAACAAACTCCAAGTGAAGTGTCTGTGGTGTTCAACACTTTCTCGGAAATAGATGGGTGCTGCCAGGAGCAATCATGCATCACATCAACAGAATCCTAAGTTATTTAAAAGCCATGTTCTAAAGATCTTGGAAGTGGTTGAAGGTTACCTATTTTTGCAGAATACAATCTCTTTATATCTAAAGAACCTAATTAGTTTGACTATAAGTATAACAAACATTAATGACTATTGACCTATAATATTTAATACCTATATAACTTAAAGATTAAGACTTCATATCAGAATATTAAACAATCTTTAAACAACTGTGCAGTAAAAAAGGACAATGACCTCAAAATATAAACAATGTATAAATATCTTGATCAGAGATAGAAATATATAATGCAATATGATAAATATATTCTAAAATTGCATCAATATGCAAAATATCTTAAACAAAGGTAGAAACATGCATGCATACAATCTGACAAAATAACTTTGCATAGGTGTACAAATATTGTAAACAGAAATAGGAGCATACTCAATATAATAAATATAATTTGAACTCGTATCAATATACAAAAATATATAACAATGTAAATTGTCCATAAATAATAGCTCACAAGTATTCATTCCATTACTCAGTATTATTATTTTTAGTGTGAGTAAGTTCACAGTTAACACTAATCTACCTATTACCCCATTCAGTTTTCCCTCTTTTTTTTTTTAGATCTCTGGGCCTACATAATTTCCACCCCAAACCCCAACCCTATACGAGTAATAATCAACCCCTAAATGGTGTCCCTAACCATGAGGACAAACTTTGTTGGGAGAAGGGACATCATCTTCTAGAATTGCTTCCAGCCATCAGATTGAGGGCAATGTTCTTTCTACGGAATCCTGTAAAAGAAAAATGATGGATAAGTTTCAAGACTGCTGTTTCGTATAATTGCAAATGGTCTCTAAGTAGTCGATAGGGTTTGGGGGTTTTGTTTGTTTGTTTATTTGTTTGAAGTTCTTATTTGGAGTTCTGGCCAGAACGTTATAAGAAGGTGCACCATTTCCGCAGCTGGTACCCAAAACCCAGTCTCATAACAACGTTATCAGCATCATAACCTCATACCAACCAGGTGGAGTCATTGCTGTGAGGTCCCACAGAGATTAACTGAAGCCAGTTGTATGGGGTAGCCTTATTGCTTGAAGCCCACATTTTCACCATTTCCCTGATGAAAGGTGAATGTAGCCCATAAGAAACTATTGCTTGTTTAATTTCTTTCCGATCACTCATACATATTGGTTCCCATGCATATTCCTTGAGCACCTTAGGGTACTTTGTGCCAGATGATCTCTCTGAGGAAATTACCAGATATGCAATTAAAACTCTGTGTAAGTCATCCCAGCATCTTGCATGTACTGATGATGCTAAATCCTGTCCTTGTACCTTCTGTCCTTGCTCATCAATTTCAATAAATTCCTCAATCTTTTCAATTCTTTTTACTACTGTCTTTTGTAAAATCTGAATCTCCTGTCCAGTATTCTGTTCTAATGCCCTCACTGAGGATTCCAAGGTATGAAACTTGTCCAGTAAAGATAACGTCTTATCCTTAGACATAATTTTGATTGTGTGCATATTCAGCACAAATTCTTTCAGATAATTTTGTTAAATTAATGCTATCCCTCTCCATAGTATTGATCCCCTTAACTAGCAGTTCATTATTAGTCTGTAAAGACTGTATTATTTCTAAAAGTGCCTCATTCTTGGGCCTGTTGTCAAATGATTTTAATGAGATAATATAAAAATTAAAACTAATTCCTAGAATAAAATAAAGGGATGTAGAAGGAAAATCACATAAGCCTTGTAGAATATCATCCATAGTATAAGCTAAATAATTATTGTTATGTTAGTAGTCATTTTGTAATTTTTCAGATATTACCTGTTGTAGTGCAATTACAATGAAATGGAGTTGGTATAATTGTTATCGGCCAGCAGGTGTCGCAGTGGCCAAGAGATACTAGTAGCAATGAACAGCACATGTTGCTTACTTAGGTTCTGAAAAATATGCTTTGTTTAACAAATTAAGAGCAGTTATTAAGGCGATCAAATGATTCTGAGAGTTGAGGCCCAAGATAAAGAGAAAACCCAAAGTTTTCTGTCATTGCAAGTTGTGGACTGCATGCACCACAGGGATTGTAGGCAGCAGCGCATAGGCTGGCGTGTAACATGCCAAGGAGTAGCGTGTGGGTCACAAGCCAGGAAGTGCTGAGCAGTAGCCTGCTGTGTCTGAGTGACAGCTAGAGCCATGGGTGGGAAAGTCAGTGCCCAGTGCACCATGCAGCTGGCAAACCAATCCCAAAAAAATGTGGACTGGTCCCCACATTCAGGTGCCAGATGATGCTGAAAGTTATAAAATAATCCCACACTAATTCAGAATTACATATAATAAAGGTTGATTTATTTGGGAGTAGACTCACAGATCATAATCCTCTGCATGAATGGGGAACAGGAACCAAATCTAGCAGCGAGAGCCAGAAGAGAGAGAGAAAGAGAGAGAGAGAGAGAGAGAGAGAGAGAGAGAGAACATGCTTTACAACTGCATTTATAGTATAAGAGACTGTGCCCAAGCAGGCTGGTATCTTAAAAGCTATTGGCTACAGTAGCTTCCACAGCAATGCAGACAACATGGAAGGTTCTTGTAGAAATAAGTACAGCATGTTCTGATTGGTCCCCACCTGTAAGCTCAGTATCACTGCAGACTGAGCATGAATGGGAACAGACCATCCCCAGAGTTTTGGGGAAATTATTTTAGGGGGTTGGTATCTGGGGAGCCTACACCTGGCATCAGTTACCAGTTTCCACTATCACGTAACCTGCTCCAAAACAGCACTGCACCTGAACACTATCCTATATACCCAGGGAGTTTACCAAGCACGTCTGTGGGGGACTGTTAATGATATTCATTGATGTGAGAAGGCCCAGTCCATTGTGGGTGACACCATTCCTGCTGTGAATTATTGGTTTAAGGTGTGTTACACTTGTTTATGCTGTGAAAAGTTTATTTAATGAGGCAAAGATGTGTTGCATTCTTTTTATGTTGCATTTGTTTAACTCTGTGAAGCTGTGCTACTTTGCCTGTCTAAAGCACCTGATTGGTCTAATAAAGAACTGAATGGCCAATCATAGGCAGGAGAAGGACAAGTGGGGCTTCCAGGCAGAGAGAATAAATAGGAAAAGAGAGGAGAAGTAGTGAAAAAAGGAAACGGAGAAGAGGATCCAGGGGCCAGCCACCTAGCCACACAGCCAGCTACAGAGTGAGAAGTAAAGAAAGGTATACAGAATAGAGAAAGAAAAAAGTCCAGAGGCAAAACATAAAAGAAATGGATTAACTTAACAAAAGCTGGCTAGAAACAAGCCAAGTAAGGCTGGACATTCATAAGTAAGAATAAGTCTCCATGTATTTATTTGGGAGCTGGGTGGCAGAAAGAAAAGAAAAGAAAAGAGAAGAGAAGAGAAGAGAAGAGAAGAGAAGAGAAGAGAAGAGAGGAGAAGAGAAGAGAAGAGAACCCAACTACAATTCCCTAGGCAAGAGATTCTGAGCTATATAAAACCATATAAGGTGAGCTGAGCAATACATGCGTTCATCTCTGTTCTTGATGGGGGATGTGACCTACTGTGTCATGGTCTTGCTGCCTTGACTTCCCTATATGGACCTTAACCCAGGACTTTGAGCCAAATGTGTTGCTTCTCTCTGGAGTTGCTTTTGGATTTCTAGCCATGCATCAGACCTGAGACTAGAACTTGGCCTATGTAACTCTGGACCTGGGCCAGCACTCACCTGAGGTCCAGTCACATCGGCAAACTGGTGATGGAGTAAGGATGTCTTAGTTAGGATTCCTATTGCCATAACACTGGCAACTCTTGTAAAGGAAAACATTTAACTGGGGCTGCCTTACAGTTCAGAAGTTTAGTCCATTATAGCAATAGTTGGAAGCATGCAGGCGGACCATGGGTCTGGAGAGGTAGCTAAGAGCTGTACATATGGAACCACGGGCAATAGGAAGAGACAGCGACCCTAGGCCTGGCTTGAACATCTGAAAATTCAAAGCCCATCTCCAGTGACATACTTCCTCCAACAAGGCCACACCTCTTCCAACAAGCCAACCCCTCCTAATAGTGCCACTCCCCACGGGCCTGTGGGGACCATTTTCATTCAAATGTCTATAGAGGGCTTTCAGAGCCAACTCTGCAGGCCCCAAGGCCAAGAAGAAAATGCGGGAAGGAGAGGCACTTACAGGGCTTGCTGTAAGCAGCAAACACTTCGCTGTCCCCAGAACAACCCTCTTACACTGTCAGCACGGCACATCAGGTCAGTCACACTCTCTAGCAGCTACACGGCAACCCCAGGCCACACCCACGTTTGATTCCAGAGCAACTAGGGCATAGATGAGACCTGGGAGGCAGCGGAATCAGACAGCCACACTGCATGGGCATAGAGGAGCCACAGGAGTCGGGTCTGGTCCACTTGGCCAGTGGGCTGTGCCTCTCCAGAGGGGCTGTAGGACCCGATGCTTCTAGAGGAAGTGCCCTTGGGTGGAACCTGGACCTCCCTGCCCTACCTGGCTGCTGTTCCTCTGGTCAGATGGGCGGACTCGGCCCTGTTTCATGGGAAACAAGGCATCCTGGGACCACATTTCAGCCCTAGTGCCCAGTCCTGGTAAAACCATGAACTTCAACCAGACTAGTTTTGTGCCAATGACCTCCCCTGACCCCTGACTTAGCTCTCCCCAGAGTTCCAGTAGCTTCCAGGCCAGAGTAAGCCCAGGTGAAGGGTTCAAAAGGCCTGCACCAGCTTGCTGTTTAAGTTAGACCTTTGGGACTTCCAAGGGCCTCTTAAAGTGAGGCAGCGTGGTGAAAGTCACTCACTCCAGAAACAGTCGGCATCCTTGCCAGAATGACGTAACATCCGCCGGCACCATCCCTTACCCCACCTACCCTATGGCATCGAAAGCGGCTGCCCACACTTCAGGCCCCTGTCCCACATCATCCTCCACGGTTGGCCATGTCTTGTCCAGTACTGAGGCTTCCTGGGCCAATAAGGCCCTGAGACAGCAGATTTTCTGCCCTCCTCATAACATGAAGCCCATTCCCAATTGTGTGGATAAACTTGGCCTAAAGATGGATCAGCCATGATGGCCAAGGACTCAGTCTCCACAGCTCTGGGTATTAGAGAGGCCAGGCCTCCCCAGCTGCAGCACTAACAACAGACCAGAGCTGGGACCCTCACCTCACCTTCTTCTCCCACCTTCTGTGAAAGGGCCAAGGGCACTGCAGTGTCTCCCAGTCACAGAGGCTCTCTATGGTAAGAGGGAACACACTAAACCAATACTAAGTTCCTCATAGGGACTGCCACGGGTCCATAAGGTGGCTCAGCAGGTAACGGCGTTTACCGCACAGCCTGACAACCTGAGTTTGATCCTTGGGGCCCACCTGTCAGAAGGAGAAAAGTGACTCCTACATGCTGTCCTCTGACTCCACAACTACACTATGACATGTGTGCCCCTCCCCCACATACACGTACACAAATAAATATATGTGATAAAAATTGTTTTGGGTTTGGCTTGGTTTGGTTTTTTGAGACAGGGTTTCTCTGTGTTAACAGTCCTGACTGTCCTGGAACTTACTCTGTAG
>NW_004949103.1:2365042-2374462 GCF_000317375.1 Microtus ochrogaster
TTTGACTTATTTATTATGTATACAGTGTTCTGGCTGCACGTATGCCTGTACACTAGAAGAAGGTACCAGATAGATGGTGTGAGCCACCCTGTGGTCGCCAGAAATTAAACTCAGGACCCCTGGAAAAGCAGCCAGTGCTCTTAACCTCTGAGCCATCTCTCCAGCCCTCGACTTTCTTTATTCAGAAATATTTGTTAATTTATTTGTATTTGTCTGTGTACAGCGTGTGCAGTGTCTATAGAGGCCAGAAGAAGACATCAGACTGGAGTTACAGACTATAGTGAGCTGTTATGTGGTTCTGGAAGTTGATCCTGGATCTTCTGGAAGAGCAGCATCCAGTGCTCTTACCCGCTGAGCCTTTTCTCCAGGCCCATAAGAATTGTTTTAAACTGTCACGGATGAAATTTTGTCCCTGATAGGTAGGCCAGAATTCAGAGACAGAGTGGCTATAGGTCACTACCTCAGGTAGGTTACACTGGGGGGCGGGGGGTGAGCCTAATCCAATAGGATCAATATCACATAGAAAGAAGAGCATGACCCAGTACCTATAGTGACACCATAGGAAGATGAAGGCAGAGGTTGGAGTGATGCTTCTCCAAACTCAGAAATACCAAGGACAGCTGCCACCCCAGAGCTGGAGGGAGGCCTGAGGCAGACTCTCCTTGACCAACCTCTGCCTGATGCCTCTGAGCTTAGTCTCTATCTTGAGACAGAGACTTGACAATCGCTGGTATAACTTCTGATAGCTGAATGTCCCCAGACCTTCTACAAGCCTATCTGAGAGGCTGGGGCGGGCTGCTCTCCAGCAATGCCTGAATCCCAGCCTAGAGCTCTTCCAACCTCTCTGGAGCATGGGAGCCTGGCTCTCACTGCACTGCTACCAAACCCAGGTGAGCTGCATGCTGACCACAGGGTGGTTATGTCCCCCATACCTGAACGCTCGGTCCCCAGTTGACAGTGCTGTTCGGGGAGATTTAAGTGGTATAGCCTTTCTGGAGGAAGTACGTCACTAGGTCACTTCAAGTTTTCTCTCTCTGCTTCTTGCTCGTAGTTCAAGATGTACGTGCCACCATGCCGGCTCCACTACCATGCTGGCTCCGCTGTCGTGCCTCCCTGCAGCGATGGACTCTATCCCTCTGGAACCATAAGCCCAAATAAACTCGTTCTTCTTCAAGTTTCCACAGTCAGGCTTTCCCTCGTTTCTGTAACCTTCCTGGGCTCTGTCTGCCCGCCCCTCCTACCCCTCCCTCATTCTCCTTTCAAAACACCTGTACCTGAAAACTGAGTCAGCTCTAGCTGGGCGCCCATGGTTTCCATAGTCACTTCTGGATTCAGTCTGTCCTCAGGGACAGCTCTACTCTGTTCACTCTGCCCAGCTCTTCTAAAGGCCCCAGGGCCAAGAGGCAGGACCTTGAAGAGATGTGAAGACCATGAGCTCTGCCTGCAGGATGAATTTGATACAGGAATGAATGGCGCCCTCTGCTCTCAGGCGTGAACATTTTTGCCAGTCTCTCCTCTACCACGGGTGAAGCTATATTCAGGTCTTCGCCAGATGTCTGCCTCTCACCAGATGTTGTCAGCTCCCTAACCTCAGGCTGCCTATCCTCCAGTACTGTAAGAAATGAAGTTTCTCTTTCCAGGTATTAAATCATAGCAACTCCAAATGGACCTAACGGTAACCTGCTCCATCTACATACAAGGCACATACTCCAACAGCCCTGGGTCTCGCTGTGTCCCTCCATGCCCTAATGCCCTCAGTGCCCACCTGAGTCACAGGAAGCACATGACACCCCCTCAGCTCCTCTTACCACACCTTCCCCGACCCTTGGCCCTGCAGCAGGTAAAGGCCCTTGCCACCCAGACAACCTGAGTTTGATCCGTGGGATCCACATGCTGGAAGGAGAGAAGAGACCCCCACACGATGTCCTCTGACTTTGCAACTACACATGTGTTGTGGGAGGGGAGCCCCACACATTCTAGGAAGCAGAAGTCCCCCCTCACTTTGTGCAGGCTGAGGTCGGTCTAAGGGTCCTTGGTGGCTGAGATGGGCCTATGTCACAGCTGTGGGAAACTTGAGAAAGCTCCCTGTAATTCCCGCCCACTTCTGTTAGACACTAACAGCGGGCCCAGGGACTAAGCACTTGGGATTTCATTATTCTATCTGGAAAAAATCGAAACAAAACAAAACACAAAACAAATAAAAAGAAACACAGGCACTGTTGATTAGCCACAAAAGCACACGGAGTCTGGCCAGCTCTTTCCTATTCCTCTCTTAACTCACATAAGCCTCAGGGCAGGGGCAGGTGCTATCTCCAGGAACCGGGGAAACTAGACCCCAGGACATCCAGGCAGCTTCCTCATCTAGAGTAGCACAACCAGAGAGCAGAAAGGGAACTTGGAGACTGATCCGTGACCCTTCCTTCTGCTTCCTGGGAACCCACACCCAACAACACATAAGCAGGGCTGTGCAGCCAGAACACGGAGACCTTCTCCTCCTAAGATCCCCTCGAGGCTTCCTTCTTCCCTATCTAAACACCACTGCTGGTCCAGAGGCATCAGACGGGGCTCAGGAACTTGGAAACGAGGCTAGATTCTCCACCCGCCCCCACCCAAAGAAGATCCTTCCTTCCCCTGAAAACAGGGCTTGAGTCAGGAGTCACCACCACCCGGCAATGAGGGCTATTTTCATCAGAACCACCACATCCTCTGTTAACAAGTAAGGTGAAGAATGGCTGAGGGGGACTTCAGAAGTCAGCCTCGGGCTCCCACACACCACAAACCCGGTTACCTGAGAAGAAAGGGGGCGACTGTTCTAGATGAAGGGAGACCGGAAGACACTGAACACTGTCTTTGACCGGATCTTGGCACACTCGTCAAATCTGAGTAGATGTGTTGTCCAGTAAGAGCACATCTACCTTAACAATGTTGAGTACGGTGATCCCGTGATGACTGACTCTGGGTGTCAAGGGAGAAAGTGAGCTGCGTGAGAGTAGGCCCAAACTGAGGAATTCCGGGAAAAGGAGGTGGCGTTCCATGATGTGGGTGGGCCTCATTCAATTAGACAAAAGCCTTGGTGCAATTTGAATACTTGCTCCCTGAGCAAGAGGGGCCCTGCTTCCTGAGCAAGACACTTGTCCGCTCCCTAAGCTCTGTCGGCTGCAGGTGTGGGCTTAGAATAGACCTCCCCCACATATCTACACATCCAAGGTTTGCTTCGTCTGGAGATTGCTGCCTGCTATGACTGGCCTGTAGCTGCAGGGACATCATCCCATGAGGGGCTGCAGCAAAGTATTGAGGAGGGAGGCACGGTGAACTCAGAGTTCATCAGGCAAGACGTGTGTGTGTGTGTGTGTGTGTGTGTGTGTGTGTGTGTGTGTCTGTGTCTGTGTCTCTGTGTGTGACTGTCATTTGTACCTTTAGATAAACCACATGTGGGGTTCTGTTTGTGCCACAGGAATCTCTACCCCTCAGCTTTGATCTTTGCTGCTTCAGTTACCCAAACTCAACTGACTTTGGAAATATTCTAGAAATAAACACAATATTTTCCAATAGACCAGGTTCACACTGTTCTTATAAAATGATAAAGTTGTTGTTTTCCTACTATGCCTAACACAGTACCTAAACTTCATCATAGGAAAACATGTATAGGAAAACAGTGTATCTGCACACTCATGTAATGTACGTGCATGCCATCCTCACATGAGACTGCAAGCCACAGTTCCACATGTCACTGAGAGCTATATGGGTGTGCCTGTGATGAGGGACCTCTGTGCATCTGTGCTGTGTGTGAGCTCTAGATTCTCTGTAAATGTACATACGTACATGTTAACAACTCCCGGGTCAACAGTGACACACGAGTTTCTGCTGCTCTTTCTTTTAAATGTTTGTTTATGTATTTATGTGTATGTGTGTATGGGGGCAGAGGAAAGGAGGAAGGGGCATGAGCGACAGCATGCACGTAGAAGTTGAAGCACAGCTTCATGGGACCAGTCTGTCCTTCTAGCTTTGCACAGGTTGCAGGCATTGAACTCAGGTCATCAAGCTTGTGCAGTAAATGCTTCACCTGCTGAGCAATCTCACCAGCATGCTGTTCTAGTCTTTCAACCTGTCTGGAGGGGATTCTATGTTTTACAACTAAACATGCAGGCTGTGGCGGGCAGGTTTGTTGTTTGTTGTTAGTCTATTTGCTTGTTCATTTGTCTGAGACAGGGCCTCACTCTGTAACTCTGGCTAGATGCAAACTCACTGTCTACACCGGGCTGGCCCCTAAGTCACTGTATAGACCAGGCTGGCCTTGAACTCATAAAGATCCATTAAAGGTGTGCACCGCCACATCTGGCTGGGGATGCTTTTTGATACCACCTCTCTATGACCTTTGGGATCAGGTCCAGACTCAGAGCCTGTTCAGGAAACTGTTGGGTGCTGAGAGACCATTAAACAGAATCATACATTCCTGCTCTGATTCTGAACATTGAGACCTGAAATGTTATCCTCTGATGTGTGGTCAGTGCATGGAGGGACAAATGACAACCATTGGCACATGGTCACTGGGTGCAGAAATGGCCCTGAATAGCAGCTATTGGTACATGGTCAGTGGGTAGAGAGAGGGCCCCGAGTGATAAGAGTCTAGGGAAGCCTGAGTCAACCAGCTCTCTTGTCCTCCTTGACACTGATGCAGACAGTGGGAAGAATGACCCAGACTACCCAAGTTCAACCTTGCTATCAGAAAGCAAGCAGCTAGGGAGTCATCCAGCCAGCCAGGTTAGCCTCTGCAGAGGAGCAGGAGATAGGGTAGGAGACCAGGGGCAGAGCAAGGGCCACAAGGACAGTCCTGGTTCCAAACCACAGCAGCAAAGTCTTCTAAGGTCAGTCCTTGGGCTTCCAGGCACTGCCCATAAGCTGCAGGGCCCTGCACCATCTTGGCCACTTCCTCCTGAGCTTCTTGGGGGACTAGATGACCTCATCTAACTTATTAACTTCAGAGACCCACCCTTTGGAGCTCCCTGCTTCTCTGGCCCTCTGGGAACTGGGAGCCAGGGAGAGCCACCCTATAGAAGCAGCTCTAGGCCTGGCAGCAGCTTGTGCCACAGTCAAGGAAGTGCCCATGCTCACCAGCAGGGGGTCTAAAGGCTGCTAACGCTCAGTACTGTCCAAATGGAGACATGAGAATTTTTACAGCTTGCTCCTAACAGGCGTGGCCTCTGGGAGATACAGCAGCAATCTCTGGGGACTTGAGGACATGACTTCGTCAGCCTAACAAATCCATACCTAGAAATGCCCTGAAGACTGACAGGGACGTGACGGCATCAGCATGAACAGGGAGATGACAACAGGCTACGGCATCAACATGAACAGGGAGATGACAACAGGCTAGCTGAAGACTGGGAAACACAGAATGTCCGCGACAGCAGCATAAGCCGAGATCAGAGAGAGGTCATCTGGAAGACCCCGGAGAATGAATAAACAGAAGAACCAAGGCCTCTCCTACAGAAGGAGGGAAGGATTGGTTAAAAAAAAAAATACCAGGTCATGTTCATTCTATACAGGAGGTGTGTGTGTGTGTGTGTGTGTGTGTGTGTGTGCGCGCGCGCGCGCGCGTGTGTGTGTGTAAAACTGGATGCACTGGGTTCTCTCTCTTCTCACCCTGGGTGTCTCTTTAGGAAATCGTGCACCCTCTGGTTGACTTTTAACAAGCTGGGTATGACCGAAGCCTGTGGCTGATGCCTAGCAGGCTGGCTCAGGTAAATGGCTTCCTTGTCACAGGTGATTCAAGGGAGGCTCTTCCTGGCCCTGCTGAGCCCATGTTCTTGGAGTGTGTGTGTGACTGCAGCAATCCGCTGCCCTCTCCACGTCTCTGTTTCCACAGACCAGCCCCTTCCTTCATGCGTGGTCCACAGTTGTGCCTGCAGGACCCGTGGCCCTCACACACACACACACCCCAAACACAGCAAACACTGCTGGGCTCTGAGGTTAGGTGTGAGAACTTAGAGCTCACGGGGTAATCTGTGGTAGGTGTCAATGACAGACATGGCAGACGGAAAGCGCAAAGAAGATAGCTGGGACCCACATATACTAGGCAAGAAGACAAATCCCAGGTTTTGACAGGCCAGCTTTAAACCCCAGTGCCAAACCAGGAACGGTGGCACAGACCTGTAATCTAGTACTTGTACTTAGTATTTAGTACTGTTATCTTAGTACTTAGAATTGTGAGTTCAAATCCAGCTTTGGCTTCATAGTGAGACACCACATCAGTCAGACAAGCAAGCATGAGCTCCCAGCAGTACTAGCTGTAAGACCTCGGTCTAGTCACAGACCTTCTGGACCTGCTTTCCCATCTAAAAAAGGAAGCCCGAAAGACACAGAGGACCTCAGAGGTTATAGAGAGGGTCGGCAAGATGGTGACTATAGAATGTGTATTTAACTCAGTGCCAGACAGACAAGGAAGAAGCAAAGCGGCAACAGAATGTCCTCATCGCTGCTGACATTTATTTTAGCTTGAACTGAGACCCGAAAAAGAGCATCACCCACACAGGCTCTCTGGCGAGGGGTAGGTCAACAGCCCCGGGTCATAGGGCTGGACCTGTCTGGAGGAGAGTGTAAACAAAGGAAGGCAGGCAGTCCCCCCAGAGGCAGGCGGAGCATTTGGGCCCTCCCTCCTCAAGGTGTGCTTTCAGGTAGATTAGGCGCCATCAGATCTGCCAGAGACAGGATTGCTCTCACTAAAGTGCGAAGGGTACGTGACCGGGTGAGGCCAAAAAAGGAAGATGATTAATGGAGCCCAGGTTCAGATAGATAGGGGGCGCCTGACGTGGGCTGGGCCACAGTGGCACCTATAATACGGGTGAGGACTGATGGGAAGCCTCTCCTGCCGCGCTGTTCCAGCCGTGCCTGCGCAGGGCTGAGTGGCTCAGCGCAGTGCGAAGAAGGCTGCTGGAGCGGTTTCCTGCCCCACCCAGGGGGAGCACAGGACGTGGCCACTCTACCCGCACCCATTTGGGGGCAGGAAGCGGGGAATCTGCGCTGTTACCCACAGGAGGAAGCAGGGAGATTGCTCCTAGGGACAGCATGATTAATGGCTGGGATGTGATTTATGAGAAGAGATTAGCAAAAGCTGAACCGAGCAGCTAGAGGAGAGCAGGTCCGCCAGAGGTACGGGGCAGGAGTGCGGGGGAGGATCCAGGAGAAACTGGAGAAATTCCCGGACAGAGCTGATCTACAGGGGGAAGCCGGGAGGAAGGCTCAGAAATAAGCACGTGGCTGGAATGGAAGACGCAGCTTTCCGACTGCGGGATGGGATTTCCTGCAGGAGCAGAGTTCCTCACGGACACTAACAAATAGACATCCATGTGATGGACAGCAGGAGAAGCCAGACTCTTGAATCCAGGGGAAACTTGCCGAGCTTCAGGACTCTGTGGTGCTTCTCTAGGCCCAGCTGTCATAGGCCAGCTTTGACCAGCCTTCTCCAGAGGGGAGTGGGCTGAAATCTCTTCTTAGCCACAGCTTCACTTCCCACAGCTTCAATCACCCTCTGTCGTCCTCAGTCCAAATATTTAACAGAAATTTCCAAAATTAAACATCCATAATGTGACTTTATGTCCAGCTGTGAGTACTGGGATAAGAACTCAGGTGGTCCTGTTCTGTCCTACAATGACATAATCCATCCCTTTATCCCAAGTGCCCACCCTGTACCTACTACCCACCTGTCAGTCACTTTGTAACATTCTCTACAATCAAATTAGTATGGGTGTATGTTGTGCATGTGTGTGCTGTGTTTATATGTATGCATGGTATGTGTGTTTAATGTAGTGGGTGTGTGATGTGTGTGTGTATATATAATGTGTATGTGCACGGTTTGTGTGTTTTACATGTGTGTGCATTTAATGTGTGTTTAGTATTCATAGTGTCTGTGTAGTGTGCATAGTATATGTGTGTGTTGTATGTGTGTGTTGTGTATGTAGTGTATGTGTGTTTAGCCTGTGTGGTGTGTGTAATGTGTATATATATATGTGTGTGTGTGTGTGTGTTTAGGTGCAGTGTGGGCATATGTGTAGTGTGTATATGTGTGTATATGGTGCATAAGTGTGTAGTGTGTATGTAGTATGTGTGGTAGTGTGTATGTGTATACAGTTGACCATTCTGCATCCATTGAATCCAAATCTATGGATTCAACCAAAGATCTAAAATAATAAGGAAAAAATGGGATCAGAGATGACTCAACCTATAAAGATACTGGTTGTGTTGCCAAGCCTAACAACCTGAATTTAATTCTTGGAACCTACATGGTGGAAGGACAGAGTCCCACAAGTTGTCATCTAACCATATACACACATGCACACACAGAGAGACGTGTGCACACACATATACACACACTCTAAATAAATACATGTAGAAAACTAAAATGCATCTATTGCGAATATGTCCATCCAGACATCTTTCTGTTATGATTCCCAACACAAAGCAGTGTGGCAAATATTTTTACAGCACTTACGCTGTTACAGGGTTTGTGTTATCTGGAGATGACTTCCCGTCTGCGGGAGGAGTGCGCAGCCCTGTGCAAATGCCATACGACCTGTCAGAAAGAACTCAAGAACCCATACTGCCCTGGTCTTCAGGTCCTGGAGTTCTCCATGGGTATCCTGGAGGACAGTGCACAGACACTGTGGAAAGAGACAGGGAGATGCACTGCAGAGGTTTCCTGTAAGGAGCTGGCCACACATCCTGAAATGTGCAGGGTCCTTGGAGCCCAGGGAGGAGCTGCACTGTGGCCCAGATCCTAAGGCCCTGGCTAACGGAGCTCCCTTCTTCTGGGACAGTCAGTCTCTCATCTCATCGGGCTGTTGACTGAGCTCCATGCAGGGTGCAAATGCTTCTTCCCAAATAGTCAGAGCAGGATGGAGGAAGGAGCTGTTTGGGTTCCTAGGGTGCCTGAACTGGCCTTGCCCTGTAGTCAGATTGATGACTACCTTAAATGTGACCATAGAACCTTCATCCACCAACTGATGGAAGCAGAGGCAGAGATCCACAGCGGAGCACTGGGCTGAGCTCCCAAAGTCCAGACAAAGAGTAGGAGGAGTGAGAATACAAACAAAAGAGATCACACTGAAATAGCTTACCTGAGCTAATGGGAGCCCACCAACTCTACCCTGACAGCAAGGTAACAAAAAAGGCCCTCTGAATGTGGGTGACAGTTGTATGGCTGGGGCAGACAGTGGAGCCACTGGAAGTGAAACCAGAATTTATCCCTACTATTTGTACTGACTTTTTAGAGCCCATTCTCTTTGGAGTGATACCTTGCTCAGCCTAGATATAGTGGAGAGGGCCTTAATCCTGCTTCAAAGCAATGTGCTAGACTTTGTTGACTCCCCATGGGAAGCCTTACCCTCTCTGAGGAGTTGATGGGGGGAGAGGAAGGTGGAGGGA
>NW_004949103.1:2375657-2398288 GCF_000317375.1 Microtus ochrogaster
TTTAATAAATAAATAATTTAATTTAAAAAATAAATAAGTCAACTTTCAACAAAAAAATAAAATAAAAAGAAACCCTCTTCCCGAGTGACAACAGGATTGGCTGCCAAGGCCTGCCCCACGCTCTGCTCTTCTAAGCATGGTCAAAGAGTGTTCTCCGTCTACCTGTCTGTCATCTCTGCAGAATACACCCCAAAGCGCCGCAGCAGGTGCATACTGCCTGCCAGCGCCTTGCAACCAGCAGGTCCTCTCAGACACTCAAAGCCCATTGTACAGAAAGTAAACCCTAACAGGGAGGTGAAGTAAGTGGCCTGGTGTCACAGCCAGCAGATGCAGGTGCTCACCTTGACCCTCTGTCAGCCTTTCCCAGAGAAAGACGTCTGTCTCCCAGGGGATTCAATTGTCCAGATTCTCTACCTGGAACTCACACCTGCCTCGCAGGATGGGAAGGGACTGGGGAGAAAGTGACATCTTGCCATCGACCCCAGCCCCCTCTCTTGAAGGAGACACGAATATTAGCTATGGAGATATGTCAGTTGTTCCTAACACCAGCTGAGACATGGTAACAGTCCTGCCAACTTTCTCTGGAAGCTTTGTATTTGCAAGTTTTGCACCTGTATCATACAGTGTGTACGCATCTCCCTATTGTGTTTTTACCATAATTATCTCCCTAGAGTTTTTATCACCGCCATTTTTATGCAAACCAAGACTCTTCCGGCATGTAGCCTGTGAGAATACGCTTGCCACCCCCACCCGTGATTCCAACTCTCTCCTCCCCGCACCCCCACTCCTACCCCACTCCCAAGTAGGAAAATTCTGGAGACACTACAGCAGCTCACATTCGGAATCTCACAACACAGCTGCCCAAAAGCTGCGGGCAGCCTCTGTAGCTCTTGGTCCCCAAGGGTGGTATTTCAGGGTTCCTCCCAGTCTTGGCTTTAATTTCTGTATTTTTTCCCTTGACTCTGATTCCCACAAGGCTGACCCTGACAGAGCTGTGCACCACACATGCATGGGACTCAACCATCAGAGTAAACTCATGGTATCTCTTCCCTAGGTGTATGTGAGTGTGTGTGCAGGAGTGCACAGGAATGTCAGAGGTCAATGATGTGTCCCTTCCTCCATCACTCTCTACCTTATTTTTTTTAATTTTTATTTTATGCATATGGGTGTTTGGCCTGCATGAGTATCTGGGTACCATACGCATACGAGGGTGGTGGAAGATAAAGAGGGCACCAAATACCCTGGAATTGGAGCTACAGACAGCTGTGAGCCAACATGTGGGTGTTGGGAATTGAACCCAGGTCCTCTGGAAGAGCAACCAATGCTCTTAACCACTGAGCCACATTTCCAGCCCTCACCTTGTTTTTTGAAACAAGGTCTCTCCCTGGACCCGGAGCTCACTGAATAAACTAACTTGACTGATCAACAGATTTCAGGGATCCTCACAGCAGTGGGCTGCCAGGCTCAGCCTTCGGTGGGTTATGGATGTGTAAACTCAGACCTGACTTAGGAGCTGCAGCACCTTTCCCACTGAGCTGGCTTGGAAGCCCAGCTTTTTTTTTTTTTTTCCCAAGGCTGCCTGCTGAAAAGCAGCCCAGGCTCCACCCTCCCAGCCGTCACTGCAGTGTGGCTGGACCCAGCTCCCCAGTGACATTGATTACTTTCCCTCCTTAGGACTCCATAAAGAAAACAGAGAAGGATTTTGTGTTTTCAAAGTGCATGTGAACATCTAAAACAGAGTTCTGCCATGTGCTCCTTTCCCCAAAATTGCATTAATTCAAACTAAAATGGCAAAGAGAAACAAAACGAAACCCCCCACCCCCACCCTTCTCGGGGGCCTCTAAATGGCTTTTCCAGGAGATGGCTCTGCCAATAGTACTTTCCCAGGTTTTCTCTTCCAGAAAACAAAGTTCAACATGGATCGAAGAGAGCATATTTTTTAAACACATGGAATCTCAGGTTAATGAAAATGCTACCTGTTTCAAGTATTTACCACCCTGTATAACTGTTTTCTATTGCTATAACAAAATGCCTCCATCTGAGTTAAGTAACTATCGATTCGACATCTGCTGCCAGCCTCATAGTAGATGGCACATGACAGAACCTCGTGCAGGAGAGGGAGCATTCATAGTGAGACAGGAAGTCAGAGGGCAGAGAGAGGTCAACCTTCTCTCAAGGCCCCACCAGACAACATTAATCTCTTCTACGGGCACACCCTTAATAAACAATCAGCCTCCCACTGATCCTACTACCTTAAAGGTCTGACTACCTCTTGATATCACCACATTGAGGAGTGAGTTGCCAAGAAGTAAATCACTGGGGAACAAATGGCAACCACACTGTAGTGGTTATTAATACCAAAACACAAGGACAGAAAAGCACAGCCCAGCTCACACATGGACAAAGGTGGAAGAGTCTTAAACGAAGCTCCAACAAGCATAAGCCTGCTTTGTACAAGTGTCTGATGGCCAAGAAGCCCCAGAATGCAAGGATGGTTCACATCCAAAGTGAGCATGCACACAGAGCACTGACCCTCCTGATCTCTTGGTGGAAATGTTAGAAGCAGTCCAACTCTCAAGGACCAAGGCAAGAAGTCCACAAAAGTTTCATTTTACATTGTTCTAGAAGGCTCAGCAACCCTGATAAGTCCGCCCACACTCAGACACTATACAGTTCCATTTCATTCTCCCCAGGTGAAGGAGGGTTCTGAGCGACATCACTCACCTGTCACCTACTCATCAATGATCACCGCCGCGTGCCAGGCATGGAAGGATGCTCTGGCCTCATCCCTGCATTCCAAAACCTTCAGGGCAGATAGACACCTCTTCCAAACAGTTCATCTGCACCAAGATGGTCAAGGAAAGCAGATGTTTTCCTCATGTCATATGGGGCATAACATCCAGCCTAGCCTCCAGGGCCAAAAACAGGTTATGGCCCTCGCTGGTGAGTCCCAAAGAAGGGATGGATGAGCAACATGGAACGCTAAACCCCTGCTTTAGGGGCTAGGATACCGGTGGGGCCTGAGGAAGCTAGGATTTGAGCATCCATCTCCACAGAAACCTCCTAAGACAGAGTAGAAGGAACAAAAACAAAACCTCCCTATAGAGGACCTAAGAGCTGGGACATGGGTTCCCTATCCCAGCAGGAGGCAGGCTTATGCCAAGGCCGAGGATGACAATAAAGAAGAACTTGGCCCAGCCTGCTCCTCGTATACTGGTGAGGGACTGACAGGTATGGCCTTCCCCAGGAGAAGAACTCTGGAAGCCAAGCCCAGGAGCTCTAGATAGGAGGACACAAAGGAGTGCCAGGATTGGGTCCTTGCTCTTGACTTGGCCCCAGATCAGCAACAAATGCAAAAGAAGCAGAGCTTGTCATACATAGTGTCTCCAGTTCCTCCCACATCCCACCACACCTGACCCCGACAGCCCTCCATGGATTAGCAAACAAGTTCAAAGCAGCTATGATTCTGCTAAGGAAATGGCCGAGTCAAGATTTGAACTCACAGCCCATTTTTGCCATTATGATGTCATCTTGCCTCTCGGGCAATAGGGAGTCACTGAGGGTTACTAAGAGTGGGAATGGCTGAGATGTTCTGAAAGGGGCTGAATACAGAGATGGTAGATTAAACCTGGTCACAGCCTTGTCCCACAGGGGTAAGGAGTATGTGGGATAGCAGGGCATGCACCAAGGAGGACTGTAAATCTATGACAGGAAGGCGGTTCCTGCCTTCTGCAAGGGCCCAATGGACTCCTCCGTTCTGTGCTCAGGTCTGGCTAGGGCTTCCCATCCTTCACTCTGCCCACAAAACAGACCTGATAGGCAGTCCCAGAGACCCCAACCATGCTGCTCTAAATCCGAGGCCTCTTGTGGAGCAAACCCAGCCTCTAAGTACCCTTTCTGCACCTTCTCTGAGTGAGTTGTCTGTATTGGGGTTCTGGGTTGAAGTTGTCTGTGTTGGAGTCCTGGGTTGAGGTTGGCTGTGTTGGGATTCTGGATTGAAATTGGCTGGCTATGTTGGGTTCTAGGTTGAAGTTGTCTGTGTTGGGCTTCTGGGTTGAGTTGTTTGTGTTGGGATTATGGGTTGGGTTGTCTGTGTTGGATTCTGGGTTGAGGTTGTCTATGTTGGATTCCATGTTGAGGTTGCCTGTGTTGGGTTCCAGGTTGAGGTTTTCTGTGTTGGGTTCCAGGTTGAGGTTGCCTATGTTGGATTCTGGGTTGAGGTTGTCTGTGTTGAATTCCAGGCTGAGGTTCTCTGTGTTGGGCTCCAGGTTGAGACTGATTGTGCTGGGGTTCCAGGTTGGAGCTCTTCTTACTCACAGGTGGAGTACACAGAGAGGAGACCCTTCCTCCTCACATATCAGAAACCATGGGTAGGTAGGAGCAACAGGACTGTATGAAGCTGCCATGCTGGCTGGCAGAGGCACAGCTGGGCCTGTGAAAAGAAAACATGAGATTCATATTAATTTTCTGTTTAGCAGAATTTGAATTTCAAATTAGGTCCCGTGTTGGTTCAGACTGACTGCAGCCTGTCTCTTAGGGCTGTCAATCAATGCCAGCTGCACTGGTCCTCAGGGACTGTGCAAAAGCCAGTGCATAAAGACGGGCTGTGGGCTTTGTGCTGATACAGAAAGACAGGTGCACCCCAGATGCCATATTTGGGGTTGGGAGATGTCAAACCCTTCCCTGTGTTTCTGCATCATTCTCCTCCCAAAATAACTGCTTGGCGAGCCCCTCTAGTTGAGGAGTTCCCATTCATTTTGCTCAAATCTGCAGGCTACTGTTGGTCACGTGAACGTTAAGATAAGAACGTACTCTTGAGCATTCCCTGCTTTACGCCTGCCCAGAGTCTGTCCTGGGCCTCTACATCCTGGCATTGAACCCAGTCAGGGAAAACCGATTGTCACTGTCTGTCATGCCCAGTCCCTGAGTACTACAGAGCCAAGGAGGTAATGTGGGATTCTCTGAGGAGGCGTGTGTGTTCTCCACACCAGCCTAGGAGGCTGAGCCAAGCCCACAAGGCTCTGCTTTTTCAGATGCCTAAGAGAAAGGTCCCAGAGAAGGGTGCTCATTGGGAGGCAGAGAAGATGAGGCATTGGTGAGCGCTGCCCTGAGCACTGGACAGCCAGGAAACTGAAGCCCAAGGACACTGACCTTGCCCCAGCCCCTACAGCCCAAGGCTAGGCTTGGACCTGAACCTTGGCTATCTGGTACTTCTCAAAGCCACAAGCTACCTCACCAAAGAGTCAGAGAGAGGAGCTGCAGTGACTAAGGTGGCTCTTGACTCAAATCCCAGAGGAAGAACAGGGTCGCATTTCACAGTCTGTAGAGGCAGCAAAGAGCATCTATCTCAAGTCCCTCAGCCAGAGTATTTTAGAATATCATCCACAAGACCTATCCATGTAATCCATAAATGCTGGCAAAAGAATTCTGGGCAGGGTATAGAAGGTGTCCAGGGTGCAGACTTTTCTGCATGAAGGGACAGTGGAGAGGCAGGGTCAGCAGGCAATAGATGAGTGACCCTGAGGTCAGCTTCCAACAATTACACATCACCGTAGGGCCACTGCTACACAGAAGGGACCATGCTGAGGGAATGATGACATTGGGAGGCCGTGTGTGTATGCTGTGGGGCAGACGGAACACACGTGGGCTCCCATGCTTGCTGCCCAATGTTTGCATGAATTGAATGCCACTCTGAAGAATAACATCTGCTAAGAAACTAGAAAGCAAGTTAGGCAGTGGTGGTGCACCCCTTTAATCCCAGCACTTGAGAGGCAGAGGCAGGCGTTAGACCTCTGTGACTGTGAGGCCAGCTGGTCTATAGAGCAAGTTCCAGGAAAGCCAGGGCTACACAGAGAAAACCTGTCACAAGAGAAAAGAAAGAAAGAAAGAAAGAAAGAAAGAAAGAAAGAAAGAAAGAAAGAAAGAAAGAAACAAAGAAACAAAGAAAGAAACAAAGAAAGAAACAAAGAAAGAAACAAAGAAAGAAACAAAGAAAGAAACAAAGAAAGAAACAAAGGAAGAAACAAAGAAAGAGAAAAAAGGAGGGAGAGAGGGAGGGAGCAAGGAAGGAAGGAAGGAAGGCAAGAAAAGAAAAGAAAAGAAAAGAAAAGAAAAGAAAAGAAAAGAAAAGAAAAGAAAAAGAAGGAGAACAGAAAGTAATGGATCTAGGCATGGGAGTGGACACCTGCTGTTATAGTCCAGCACTCTGGGAAGACTGAGGCAGGAGAATTACTAAAAATCTGAGGCCAGCCTCAGCTGAAGTGTGAGATCCTAGCCAAAAACAATGAAATAAAGTGCTGCAGACGCATGGGTTCTGGGGGCCAGCTTCATCTCTGGGCCACATCTCAGTAGAAAGGAGTGCAGCCAAGGAAGGCTGCAGCTGACTGACTCTCTTGCAAAAGACTTGCAAGATTTTAGAATTCTTTTTGTGGAAACATCTGGCTTCAAGCCTGCATTTTGGCAGCCTTGCCCTATCCTCTGCTTACAGTCCCTTGTCACTGTTGGGGTGAGGGTGACACCGTTGAAGAAAGGCAGAGCATGGGAAGGCACTGAGGAGAGGGGCCAAGGCAGAGGATGATGCTACAGGCCAAGAAGTCGCCTGAGTACCTAATGTGTGCAAGCCCCACCTGGGCACTTCTGGTTGGTAGTCTGTAGTTAACACTCCTTGGAGATAATAACGGTTAGATTCCAGCTTCCCTTTTAGCCATCCAGCCATATTAAGCTCCCACTGTGTGCTCAGCCTGTACACACACTTCCTTGCAGGCCCACTTAATGGCCTGAACTGGAAGGCACTCATATAATTTATATGGGTGCTTCAAAGAACAACTTCAATTTTTAGCTGACCAATATCACTAAAGCTCCTACTGTGTGTTGATACCGCCTAAGTACTTTTGGTACATGCCCGTTTGGTAGCCTGCATGCAAAACTGTTCAAACTAATTAAAGTTTGATACTTTTATGTCAACTTGGCACAAGCTAAATTCGTCTGAGAGAAGGGAAAATGTCTCCATAAGATCTGGCCTGCAGACAAGCCTGTAGGGTATTTTCTTAACTGCCCTCCTGGGGTTCTGCCCTGGGTGCCATAAGAAAGCAGGCTGAGCAAATCATGAGGAGCAAGCCAGTAAGCAGCACCCCTCCATTGCCCCTGCATCAGCTCCTACCTCCAGGTTCCGGCCCTGTTTGAGTTCCTGCCTTGAGTTTGATGGACTGTCACCTGGAAGTGTAAGCTGAAATAAACCCTTTCCTCTCCAAGTTGCCTTGATCATAGTGTTTCATCACAGCAATAGAAACCCTAACCAAGACACTACTTGACTTCAAATTCCAGTTCTGGGGCTAGGAAGATGATGGCTCAGCAGTTAAGAGCACTTACTGCTCTTGCAAAGGACCCAGGTTCAGTTCCCCATACTACATGGAACTCTCAACCATCTGTAACTCCAGTTCCCCATACTACATGGAACTCTCAACCATCTGTAACTCCAGTTCCCCATACTACATGGAACTCTCAACCATCTGTAACATCCTGTAACCTCTGTAGGCTCCTTTGAACATGTAGTGCACATAAATTCATGCAGGCACATGCATACACACAAATGAGAATACATAAATAAAAATATTCAAATTCCTGATCAGCCTTGCAACCAGCCAACACTGACAAGGAGAAAAGGTGCCTACTATGTGTAGGTGCCTCTGTGCACCCCTAAGTGAATGTCCACTTCCATGACTAATTTCCCCATCAAGAGGAGTGGTTTGCTTCTTATATTAGATAGTAGTTAGCTGTGAGGGACTAATACTGGCCAATAAGACAAGTTAACGAGAGGATACATTCCTTAATTAAAGGCATCCCTGAGGGAGGAGTCCCTGTGTGGGCAGAGCCAGCTGCCGGGAAGGCAGTAACAAGCAAGCAGATGACTGAGGGGAAGGCGTAGGGAAATGCTTCAAAGACCCGAGCCCCACTCTTTCCCTGGCAATGAGGTTACACAAGAGAGTTGGACACCAGTCCAGCGGGGCTGTGAAGGGGAGGCATAGGTCCTTGCTTGCTTGCTCTTGGCTTGCTTTCTCCACTCCTACACTGTAGGGACCAATCTGTGAAAGAGTGTCACTCACATTCAGGATGCGTCTTCCCAGCTCGATAGAAGCAATCAAGACAGCCCCACAGACCTACCACAGCCCAACCTGATGCAGATGCTCCCTCTTCCAGACCCCCTCCCACGTCACTCTAGGCTATGGCAAACTGACACTTACTTCAACCAACACAGTCTCCCGTTTGCAGAGGCTCAAGTTCTCTGCCTTGCACGCTGTGTAGAAACTGCACTTGCAACTTGGAAATTAGGTACCTTCCCAGGTTGGTAACATGCGATGGCACACTCCTGAGATGTTGCATGTCCCAGGGCCATGAGATCGCAAGGGGAAATGGTCAATGTTCTACGGCTCTGAGTGTTGATGCCAGGGCATTCCATAGGTAGGGTGTGGTAAATGTCCTTCCAGCTTACGGTTTTGACCTGACGTTGCTCAGCCTTGGGCGGGTGTCTCTAAAAGGTCTATTTGCAAAGGTTCGGTCCCCCAAGGTGGGATCATTGGGAGATACTGAGGACCTTTAGGAGGAGAGAGCCAGCGGGAGGTCCTCAGGTCTCCTCGCAGTCTCTTTATCTCCTGGCTTGCCACGTAGGTGTTCATTCTACACACACCGTGCTGGCCTTACAACATGCTCAGACCCATAGACTTGAGCTTCCAGAAACATGAGCCAGAGTGACCACTCCTTTACTTCATATGTGGCCCATACAAAGCCAGCCATGCAGACAGGGTCGCCATGCAGACAGCGTGGCCAGGACATGACCTCATCATAGGTAAATGTGGAACTCAGCTCTGCCTGGTGAGCCACAGACCATAAGGAAACCCTCTTTCCAGCTGAGAGATGCTGGGCTGGTGACAATACAATTACATGTCCCTATGCTAGCCATGGTGTCTGTGGGTAAGCAGTCTTGATGGCTGGGGACAGGCTGATAAGGAGACTGGACTCTTGGAGTTCTCCTTTGCTTATTTTAAATGTTGTATCATGCACAAATGTTACCTAGCTTGTAACATGAACAGGGCCCTGCTTGTTGTTGGGCTTTATTGTCCTGCCCGGTACCCCACAACTGTTTAACCCCAAAGAAAATCACACATAGGTCTCCATAAATTATAAGCTGATTGGCCCATTAGCGCTAGCCTCTCACTGGCTAACTCTCACATCTTGATTAACCCATTTTTCTGATCTATGTTAGCCATGTGGCTCAGTACCTTTTTCACTGGTTGCAGATCACATCCTACGGCTTCAGTGGTCTGGGCAAGAGTGGGAGGAATCAACTTCCTCCTTCCCAGAATTCTGTTCTCATTGTATCATTTCTACTTCCTGTCTGGTTTTCTCGCCTATACTTCCTGCCTGGCCAATCAGCGTTTATTTAAAACACGATTGCCAGAATACAGACAATTCTCCTGCACCATAGCTAATCCCTAAGCAATTATTCCAAAAACGGGACTCAACACAAGCATTAGGGGAAACCAGTGCTCAGCTCTTCTGAAATGGCTGTGACATTAAAGTGAGCTCAAAGGCACAGTTTTCCAACCCACGAGCCTGCCAGGTCTGCCTTTCTTTTCCTTTCCTTTGCGATCCTCCCCCACCCACCATGCCCTCAATCTCACAGTCCTCTTTGCTACGGCCTCAGAAGCATTAGGATGATTGACAGGAGCCAGGCACAGAAAGGACTGAAACTCTAACACCTGCCACAGCGTGGACTGACCATGAAAACATGATGTTCAGGGAAGCCGGTCACAAAAGACATTGCAGAAAGGGACCACACTCCATGACATGTCCAGGAGAGGCCCACACTCTGGATGACATGTCCAGGGAAGAACCACATGCCATGGTGTGCCCAGGAGAAATCTTTACTCCATGCTGTGCCCAGATGAGAACTGCACTGCATGAACTGCCCAGGAGACCACACTTTATATGACATGCCCAGGAAAGGAACATACTGTATGATATAGCCAAGAGAAGACCTCACTGTTTATGACATTCCCAGGAGAAGACCATACTCCATGATGTACAGAGCAAGCAAGCCTATAGACAGACAGATTCATAGTTGCTATGGGTTGGGAACTCAAAACCAGCTTTTTCACAAAGTAATGAAGATACTCACAACTGCGAGCCTACTGCCATCCAGTGAGCTGCACATGCACATTGGGTGAAGCACACTGTAGGAGAAACACGTTTTAATAAAAAGACTAAAATTAAAAATCAATGAAACAGTATGGCCCATCTTGCTCCTAGAAGGAGCAGACCTCTCGGAGTCTGCAGGTCTAATGCTAGTCTGTGTCTGCCCAGGCCTGCTCTGCCTGTCGCTCCTGCTGGGCAGCCATGTTCCCTCCTCTGCAGTGGGTCACATACATCTCTGCCCACCTCGGCACAGGTGCTGCCACCTCCACAGATGTCTGTGTTATACCAGCACCCCCTCCCTGGCTGACACATGGGAGCCACCCACAGTACTGACACCCATCTCCAAATGAAGCTGTCATTGTCACATCTGCCACCACCCCATCCACCTGGTTCACTGAGTTCACCTGATTCACCTGGCCTTGGGTGTCCCAAGGGCTCAGAATTTCACAGATAGCAGATAAAGTTCTGAGAGCCTGTGGAGGACGGTGTCAGGGTCCTGATGTCTCGAGAAAAGTCAGAGGAGATGAAAGGTGAGGGGACACCCCCCCCCAATGCAACCTGCAAAGCGGTCTACGGACCTTTTGACTCGGGTCTTTCTGCAGCAAACTATTTATAACACCCCACACTCCCTCCCAGCTGTGGAGGTCACTTACAAACCATGAGCCAGCAGCCTGGCACAGAACGGAACCCCAGCCAGGCCTCTGGCTCTCAGCTGTTTGCACAGCCCCGGCCCTACCACTGCTGGGACAAAGGCAACCCTCAGCCTGTGGGAGACACAGGGTTAAGGCCTGGGAGGGCCCTGTGTGCTGAGCAGTGAGCAGAAGACTGTCTACATACACTGAGAAACCCAGTATAAACTACCACACCAGACACCAGAGGCCGCGCTGTAGGAAAGCCCTTCCATGATAGACGGCACAGTGTTCTTCAAAGACGAGCTGTTTTTACGTCAATCAGTTAGCAGAAAAAGCGTTTGGAGCCTCAGCCTTCCACAAGTCACAGACCTGCGTTCCATCCTTTTCTAATCCTCTGCTCTCTCCTGCCCTGCCCAGCCTGCTTCTCTGTCCTCATGTGGGTCCCCTTGGCTGCCAGCCCCCCTATAGAACCAGCCCACCCCTGACTGAATGACTGCTCTTGGCACCAAACCACTTCCCCACTCCTGTTCATGGATCACAAGGGTGAGGGATGCCTGCCGGCTCTGTGATCCCAGTTCCAGGAACCTTGGAGCCTGGCCTGCTGGAACCTCAGAGCCTGGTCTGCCAGGAAAAATTGCCACACACAGCTGAGCTGAGAAGCCAGCAGCAGTGGTCTGTAAGAACGACAGAACCAAGTCCAATTCAGCATCGCCCAGTAGCAGCCCTGCCCCTCCCTTTGACATGAGTGAGCCACTCCCAGCAATGGGGCCACTGAGAGTCAGTGGCTCCTTTCTGGCACCCGAATAGGATGTCACTGCCAAGGCAGCTATCAAGAACAGATCAGTAACCGGGGCTCCAGATGCTAAATCCGTGATGAATAGGGTGACTTCCCATGACTGAGTTTTCCCATCTAGAAAGACCAGCCAGCATTCATAGCTACTCCGCAGCACCCTGCACTATCTGCTCACAGCACTATCTGCTCACATCTGGGTCAGATTCACTGTGCAGTGGGATGGTGGTGCCAGGACCACAAAAGGGGATAGATAAGGAACCTGTATGGAGAAGAGTCAGTGAGGTGAATTGCTCTGGAGAACCAGAGGCACAAGAGCATCAGAGGTTCAAGGTTGCCCTCAGCTACATACTGAGTTTGAGGCCAGACTAGGCTATATGAGATCTTGTCTCAAAAGAGAGGAGGTGGGGGGGTGGGGCAAAGAAAGAAAATAAAAAGGAGTTCTGGAGACAGATGTGGCAATGATCGCATGGCGATATGAATGTAATTAATGCCACTGAACTGACATCAAAAAAACCATTATAATGGAAATTTTTATGCTATGTGTATTTTATTACAATTTTTAAAAGTCTCTGGACAGATGACTTGAAATACACAGAACAGATCGCATTAGGCGTCTTCAGCAAATCAAGCGGGGAAACCCAAAATATATGGCGTTTTTGCAGTGAAAACTGCCCCTGGAATCCTGATAGGAGCCGCTCAGCCTCTGCAAAACCCTAGCTGTGACCAGCCAATGCTAGCTCAGCAGACCAGCGCTTCTCCACTGTGAATCCCCAGTGAGCACTCAGCGAGCCCTCAGCTTACCCAACAGAGCAGCTGGAGAGAGGGCAGCCTGGCCATGAACAAGGAGAGCCAAGCTCTCAGGTCTGGCCGTGGGCTCAGTGGCACTTGTTCAGGACACACAGCCTGTGAGTATGCAGAGCCAGAAAGAGTCCAGCCTCCCCAGCCTGAGAATCTTCTCTTCTTGTCTCTGCCTCTATAGGGAGCTGAATACAAGCAGCAACCCTTAGACTCAGTGTGAGGCTTTGCCTTTCATAGCTCTGTGTGCGTTTCAACTTTTCTCAGTGTGTGAATTTTAGTTGGGTGAATTTTTTTAAATGTTTAAACAGGAACATTTAGTTTACATGAGAAGCATCCAATAAAGCAGAAATACAAAGAGATCTATGCTATTTCCAAAGATTTCAGGCAGCCACAACTGCATTTTGGTCTTCAACGGTGCTATAAAGAGCGTGTGTGCCCAGTTCAGAGGGACGCAGGTGTGGGCACGATGCCACGATGATTCAGCTAGAAAATGAGGAACTGACAGGCACTCGGGGCCTCTCTTCCTGACTGTGAGCTGCCTCCTCCCCTTCCTGCTCCCTTTACACACACCTACTTGAATGGAATGACCTTGGCCTCGATCCCTGTGAGAGACCACCAGACCACAGAGGGGACAGGTATGAGCAGACTTCACACCAGGAGCCTGGATGGATATTGAGAGGGGCTCAAGGAAAGAGCGCAGGGAGCAAAGCAAGGAGAAGAGAGAGTCAGAGGGTGACTGTCACGCAGCAGTGGCCAAACAGAAACTGACAGACCCTGAGCCCCCTGGAGGAATCTCTCTTTAGAGCTGCCTGGTCCCCAGCAGCCCAGAGGACCAAGCTGAGGAGCCTCCCACTTGACAGTGCAGGAGCAACGATGCTGCAGTTTGTCACATGCCCAGATGTGCATCCCAAGCTCTGGCCATGAGCACAGTGGGGGACCAGGCGTCTGGGCCACTCCCATAGGAAAAATTACAAGGCTGAGAGAGACTATGAGGGACCCCAGTGGCCAGCTCAGCCTGGCTCAGCTTACACAGAGGGGATCTCTGGGGACCTATCAGCTCAGACACTGGGCTGTACATCACTGTCTGCTGCACCCCATAGGCCTTCCACTGGGCTGTGGGGGTGAAGCGGATCCCTTTCTATAGAAACAGAAGCTGGGGACAGAGGTGTGAACTCTTAAGGTTTGGTGACCTGCTGTGGCAAAGGCAAGGCTTGACCCAGGTGGCTCAGGTTCCAAGTCTCCTCTGAAATAGCCCTGTACCCCGTAGTCACGTACACAGAGGACCATGCTGCAGCCTGGGCAGAAAGGGCAGTGATTTAGTTGGGGTTTTTTCCTGTTTCTGTGACGAAAGACCATGACAAAAGCCACCCAAGGGAGGAAGGGCTTATTTCTGCTGACAGTTCAAGGTACAGTCCATCATGGAGTCTTGTATCATCCAAGGACAAGCCATGGCATCAGGAGCTTGAAGCAGCTGCCCACATCACATCCTCAGTCGGAAAGCAGAGAGGGGGAAGCTGCTGCTGCTCCTGCTCAGCTCCCTTTCTCCACATACACAGTCCAGGTCCCTGCCCAGGAAATGGTGTCACCCACTGTGAGAGGATCTTCACACCTCACTTACTGCCACCAAGAAATCCCTCACAGCCATGCCCAGAGGCCCATCTCCCTAGTGACTCTAGAGTCTGCCAAGCTTACCATTAATGCTAACCCTAACCATCACAATTTTACCCCTTATCAACAGGATACACATGTATGTGATCTCACACATGTGCATACATCTGAGTGCCGTCATACATGTGCCTATGGACTATACATATGGACTTCTTCACTCACGTGCCTACAGAGTTGCACCTACACACAAAAAAACCATACACATATGTACTCACATGTATGCATCCAGACACAGGCATGCAGAGGGTACTTACACACTCGAACAGCAAGGGGGCACTAGCTCACTCAGCACAGGGCATTGCCTAGGGCTCAGAAGGTTATGGTTGTCTTATCCAATGCCCCAGAAGAAGCCCAGTTAAGGCGGCACAGAAGAAGATGAGAGGGGCCCTGTGGGAGGAGCTGGGACAACTAGAGAAGAGTGTTCAGTGGCTGGGAACATCTAATCCTCACCTTCCTATGCAGCGTCCTTGGCTGGTCAGCCTTGGTTATACACATGGTCCTGATCAACCCCTTCAACAGTCTGAGGCTTCCAGTACAGAGCAGCAGAAAGGGGTTGGATGGCTTCTTTTTCAGGCAACACCTTGTTGGCAGGGACTCCAACAGCTAGCTCACTGTGAGCCCCAGCAGGGCCACATTGAGTCATGTTAATCAGTCAGAATACTCACAAGCCAAGGACACAGACTTCCCCCAGCATGGTTCAAGGTTGTTCATCCTGAGCCGTGAGAGGACATGCCCCATGCCATGGTCACAGCAGGTGGGTATCTGCCTTCTAGGAAGAATACAAATCGAGGAACCTTGGAGTCTCATCTTTCCAGCTAAAGAACATATTGAACAGGACTTCCTGCATTGATTTCTCAAAACACAAATAGTGTGTGAAGAGAGTTCTAGGAACAAGGAAAATTCAGGGCCAGGGGTTTTATCTTTTAAATGCTTTCTTGGCTGAAGTCTGCAATAAGAACAGAGGCAGCCAGGCTGCACCGTTCACACCTGCTGGTTTCAGGCTGAGCCCCACTGTGCCCGTTTATCACCTTGAGACATACCACTTGTTTCCAGACAGGGCCAGACACCTGGCAAATAGGCCCACTAAGTCCAGTAAATCATGCTGGCATGAAGGACTTGAAGGCAAGGAGGGGCCCAGAAGGAGGCTGGACTCAACAGGGCATCGGGCCCTGCTAGCCCTCAGCCAGCTCTGCAATTTTCCCAGCAGGGGGGAATCAGCAAAGCAATGGGGGTGAATGCTCCCAGCTAGGAAGCTGGAATGAGGGAGGGCAGAAGGAAAAACAGCTCCCTCCTGAGCCCTGGGGCAGTTGCCTGCAACCCAGGTGAAAGCAAAGTTTTCCCAGCGAGCCCATGCCAGGGGAGTGAGGCAGAGAGGGGACATGCAGAAACCGAAGTGGGCAAATCCTGGAATACTGCCCAAAGGGGGTGACAGCCAGATTAGGACCCAAATAAAAAGATGGCTATTAGCCAGGCAAAGCCGGGAGCAGAACTTCCAGAGCACATAGAGTGTGACCCAGGAGATTCGGCACCCCAGAGGCCCAAGGCTGGGCAGTGTCTTTGGATCTGACCACCAGGGGGGCTCCCCTCCAACTTGTGGCAGTTCTTCCACGTAGAGGTGGGGGCTGGGAGATTTGGAGCTGGTTCTGACTCCAACTCTGAGACTTCCCGCCTAGCCTCCATAAGACAGAAACCCTTCCCCCTTAAGACCCTCCCTGCCTATTCCTGTTCTTTTTTTAGGCCCTTGAAGGGACATCCGCGGCTGGTCTATCAGCTGCCTTTTGAAGCTTCCAGATTGTTGGAACTGACTAGGCTCTGTCTCACTGCGTAGTCCCCAACACTGGCCCAGCTCTATCTAGGACCCCTGACAGCTCAGCAGGTTGCATCAGGGATGGACTGTCTCTCTGTTCCAGGCTGAACTGCTGGCTTTCCTCACAGGGGATCAGATGGCTGCCTGGAGGAGCATAAACTCAACCACCCATAGAAGACACGGGGTAGGAATTGGGGAGGTGGCTCAGTCTCACACACACAAGGACCTGAACCCGTGCAAAAAAAAAAAAAAAGCCAGGAGTGGTGGCACACATGTGTACTATTAGCACTGGAGAGGCAGGGACAGCAGGATCCCTGGGGCTGGCTGGCTAGCCAGCCTGGCTGAATTGGCAAGCTTCAGGCCAGTAATGGGCACGACATAGACAGAATACATAGGGTTGCAACATCATAGTCTCAAATTTAGAATTAAACAGAAAAGGGGGGGGAACAGTAACAAAATTTTGGTGAAAGGAAACTCATCAAACCCAAACATTGTTTATCAAAGGACACACTCAGGGAGGAGAAAGACAACCTGCCATAAGAAAACACTTTAAACCACGCATCTGCTAAAAGATTGTATCAGAATGTGTAAAGCAGTCCTGCAACAGAATCCTAAAGAAGGGAGGACCTTGGCAGGTGTTCTGCGCAGGCCTATGAGGAGATGCTGGGCTCATTAGGCAGCAGAGAACGAAAGATCAAAACCAAAAGGAGATAACGACACGAGTCCACAAAGACAGAGATATAAGGATGCGGGAGTTGCTGATGGGGATGTGAGCCGCTGGGATGCCTCTGGAAGCCAGTCTGCTCCTTTCTCCCGTAGAATTCCATGAGGCCCAGCAGGCCAGTTCTGGGCACACACACACCTGTTGTGGGGAATCTCTCCTGTCAGTCTTACCAGATTCAAAACCACTTAGGAGATGTCCTGGGGCCTGTCTGTGAGAGCAGCACCATCCCCATGCCCTGTAGTCACATTCTGAATTAAAAAGAGGAAAGCAAGCAAGCTATCCACCAGCATGCTCAGCTTCCTGACTAAGGACACAATGTAACCAGCTGCTTTACATTGACAGTGGACACAATGTAACCAATGGCCTCCTGTGGCCATGCTTTCCCACCATGGTGAACTGTACCCTCAGACCGTGGGCCAAAGTAGCGCCCTCCCTTAAGTTGCTTAGGTCTGGCATTTGTTGTAGCATCCAGGAAAGTGACTAATACCTAAAAATGAAAGCATATATCCACACAAAGATGCACACACAGATGTTCACAGAAGCCAAAAGGTGGGCATGGCCCAAATGCCCATCAAATGTCACGTGGACAAAACGGAGCCTGTCCATACACTGAGACAGCGAGGAATGGTATTTAGCCACAGAAAGGAGTGAAGCCCTGAAATAGGACACAGCATAGGAGAACCTTAAAATTTGATGTCAAGCAAAAGAAGGCATTTACAACAAGCCAGGGATCATAAGATGCCATTTGCATGGCGGTTCCAGAGCAGGGAGAGAAAACACTTGTGTGCCGGGAGGGAGACAAGAAGTGGGGTCAGAAGTGGCTGTCAGTGAGTAAGGATGGTATGTAGGTGTTAACTTCTCACAATGGCCGTACCTGGACTGTATGCATATTTTTGTTTTTATTTTTTTAAAGATTTATTTATTTATTATGTATACAACATTCTGGCCTCGATGTATCCTCGCACGCCAGAGGAGGGCGCCAGATCTCAGTACAGATGGTTGTGAGCCACCATGTGGTTGCTGGGAATTGAACTCAGGACCTCTGGAAG
This sequence comes from Microtus ochrogaster, assembly GCF_000317375.1. Lineage (NCBI taxonomy): Eukaryota > Metazoa > Chordata > Mammalia > Rodentia > Cricetidae > Microtus > Microtus ochrogaster. Next base: position 2,393,320 of record NW_004949103.1, read on the forward strand.
AGCAGCCAGTGCTCTTAACCTCTGCGCCATCTCTCCAGCCCATTGTTTTTATCTTATTTATTTGGGTGGGACACACAGCATGCCATGTATGTGGAGGTCAAAGGATAACTTTCAGGACTCTATCCAAGGTCCAACCTCAGAGTAGGTAGAGACCTGGGATTTAGCATTAATGGTGTGAGATTCTAACTCCAAGGCAATGCTAGCATTCACAGGGCTTTGGAAATGATGGGGTGAAGGCATTTTGCATGTGAGAAGGGTGTGGTGAGGGCAGAGGGTGGGCTGTTGTAGGGTAACTGATGTAATAACCTTCCATGGTCACTGAGAGTGAGTGTGGGAACGGAGCACCAGTGTGACTGAGATGGGTGTCTTAGGGCTTTTATCGCTGTGAAGAGACACCAGGACCATGACTATTCTTATAAAGGAAGAACATTTAATTGGGGCTAGCCTACAGCATCAGAGGTTTAGCCCATTGTCATCATGATGGGACATGGCAACACGCAGGCAGACATGGTGCAGGAGAAGGAGCTGAGACCGCTACCTCTTGATCTGCAGGCAACAGGAAGTGAACTGAGTCGCTGGGTAGAGCTTGAGAATAGGAGAGCTGAGCCTGGAATGGCTGTCATGGAAGAGAGTTTCTGCTCTTTAAAAGCGTGCACAGCCAAGGGGCAGCCTTCAAGCTGTCCTGTCGAAAGGCCAGGACCAGTTCCTGCCCCTGCTGCTGAGTTCCATCAAGGGCGGTCATGTCATCTGTGGGCAAGGGTGTGACAATGAGTTGGGTCCCAGGTAGAAGGTTCTAGAGACACACCATGGTTTGGTCATACAAAGGGCAGAAGAATCAGACTAAGCAGCTGATGTGCACTCCAAAGCTTGTGCAGTGTGCCCCATGGGTGGCAGCTCACAGTTCAGACCCCATCTCCGTGACATGCTCCTGCATGCTTGCAGGTGAGCATTTTCTCGCATGAATTGCCTTTCCCTCTTAGCATCCAGCACAGGGCACAGCAGCTGCAGTGATGTACTGACCCAGGGTGGCCAGAGCTCGCCAGGTCTGGGATAAAATCTGCTGGTCAAAGCAGAGTCAGCCTTGGCCACAGGAAGTGGAGACGAGAGCCATTATACTGGAATTCAATTAAAGTAAAAAGTTCTCCAAAAACTTTAATGTTTTCAATGCCTTTGGGGCATTGCTTTTTGGGGGGAGGGGGATAAGAAATCTCTCACTATGTAGTCCAGGTTAGCCTCGAACTCACAGTCCTCCTGCCTAGCCTCCCAGTGCTGGGACTACAGTGTGCCCTGCCTTTGCCTGGCTTTACATTGCATCTAAAAAGAAGATATATTCAGCTCTAAAACCTTGAATTCTAGTGGGCTGGAGAAATGATTCAAGATTTAAGAGAAAGTACTATTCTCATAGAAGACACAAGTCCAGCTTCTAGTACCCACATCAGGCATCAGGTAGTCCACAACCATCTGTAACTCCAACTCCAAGGGGGTCTGATGCCTTCTGACCTCCTCCTGTACTTGCACCCATGTGCAGCACCCCCCCCCACATAATTCAAAACTAAGTCATTCAAAACTTGACTCCCAAAGGTACCCCTTCAACCCTCTGAAACATTACTAAAGCCCTTCCCAGAAGAATGCATTAGCTAGCTACAGCCACATAACAAATAACCCCAAGCCCAATAGGTCAAGATAACATCCCACATAATACTGCTTTCTCATTTCAATTCTTGGTGGAGTTGGTAGTGGCTTCACACTGTGGTTTTATTTGTGTCTTATTCATAGTTGATGGGATTCAGTAGTTTTCCATGTTCTTTGCCAATATCCTGTGTGATGGTTCATCTGACTGCCAATTGGATGAGATTTAGACTCATCATGTAAACAAACTGCTGGGCGTATATGCCAGGGAGTTTCTAGATTTGTCTAATGGAGGTGGGACGATCCACTTTGAATGTGGGTGGCATCGTCCCATGGACTGTGGTCCTAGACCGGATAAAAAGGAGAAAGAGAGCTAGGCATCAGCCCTCATGACTCTGCTTCCTGAGTATGAGTGCATGCCTTCTCCGCCATGATGAACTGTACTCATGAACAGCCATAATAAACTCTCCCTTAAGCTGTTCTGTTGGGTAATGAGAAAATAACTAACATGACCTGTAAGGTGCTCCATCCCACTGTGCACTCTCTCCGTGGGGCTTTCTGTCCTCTGTGAACGATGACTCTATTTCTGGACACTATCCCTCACACAGGTTACAGCTATAACCAACTGACCATCATTCTAAGAGTTTCTTTCAAGCCGGGCAGTGGCAATGCACCTCTTTAATCCCAGCACTTGGGAGGCAGAGGCAGGCGGATCTCTGTGGGTTCAAGGCCAGACTGGTGTACAGAGCTAGTTCCAGGACAGCCAGAGCTACACAGAGAAACCCTGTCTCAGAAAAACAAACAAAAATTTAGTTTTCTTTTTCACCCTCTCTAATGACAGAAGTTCTTATTTTGCCAGCTGATAATGGCTCACTGGATGAGCCATTCCAAGGCTTGGGAGCTTTTCGTTTTTGCCTTCCAATCAGATCTGCAACTGCGTGGAGGAGACTTTCCAAGCCAAGATGAGGCAGAGGCCACTGTCAGTCTTTCCTATGTTAATATCCTGCTTACCCAGAAGCATTTGTGGTGAAGGCCATTTTTCTCAGATGGACTTCCTAAAGATTTTTGCTTTCTATATTTTGGATGGCCAAAAATCTCTATAACAATTCTGTACCAATTCCATTATTTAAGTATGTAAATGTATGTTCAAAAGAATTGGCATTTTTGTAGCTATGGCTGTTTTGGAACTTGCTATGTAGTCCAGGTTAGCCCTCAACTCACTATGTAGATCAGAATCGCCTTGAGCTCACAGGAATACATACCTGCCTCTGCCTCCTGAGCATTGGCATTAAGGGCACAATCCATTATGCTTGACTGGTAAGAAACGGGAACATTTTAAATGCCCTTGGATGGGGGTCAGATGAATTCAATCAACAAGATAACAGAGCACCATATGCCAGTTCGCAGACCCAAACAGCCCTGAAGGGTTTAGTTAGAAGGAAAAATGAATAGTGCGTGTGGGTAAGACTCAGAATATGTGAGGAACACTGGTCTTATACACACACATTGCTCCAGAACTGCAGGTTGGACAGCTCTCCAGGAAATCAGGTTGCAGGTGTTCTGGGAGGGGCCTGCATGGAGATCGCCTGGGGGCTCTACCAGCTTCAGTTCTGTCAGGTTGGATCTCTCTCTCTCTCTCTCTCTCTCTCTCTCTCTCTCTCTCTCTCTCTCTCTCGCCTTGTGCAGGGATTGTGGAGTAATATAACCTTAAATTTAAAAATAATGTACATACATACCTGTGGTAATATTTTGTTTATGATCTAATAAAGCCTGTCTGAAGATCAGAGTGCAGAACTAGCCACACTAGTTAGCCATAGAGGCCAGGGAGTGGCACACACCTTTAGTACCAGAACTCAGGAGACAGAGGTAGACAGATCTCTGTTAGTTCAAGGCCATCCTGGGCCACACAAAATTGATCCAGTCTAAAAGAGAAGCAAAGGCAAATAGTGGTGGCTCACGCCTTTAATCCCAATACCTGGCAGTTATGTGCTTTCAATCCCAGTACTAAGGAGGTGGAGACTCCCTATCATTGCAGTCTGAGGAGGCAGTCTAGGCAGTCAGTCTGAGCGTTCAGTCTGAGGGTGCAATCTGAGGGTACAGTCTGAGGGTGCAGTCTGAGGGTGCAGTCTGAGGGTGCAATCTGAGGGTACAGTCTGAGGAGGCAGTCTGAGGAGGCAGTCTGAGGGTGCAGTCTGAGGGTACAGTCTGAGGGTGCAGTCTGAGGGTGAAGTCTGAGGGTGAAGTCTGAGGGTGCAGTCTGAGGGTGAAGTCTGAGCGTGCAGTCTGAGGGTGAAGTCTGAGGAGGCAGTCTGAGGGTGCAGTCTGAGGAGGCAGTCTGAGGGTGCAGACTGAGGATGCAGTCTGAGGGTGCAGTCTAAGGGTGAAGTCTAAGGGTGCAGACTGAGGGTGCAGTCTGAGAAGGCAGTCTAGGCAGTCAGTCTGGGGGTGCAGTCTGAGGAAGCTGTCTCAGGACAGGATCGCCCCTTTGGTCTGAGCACTGGTAGAGATAAGAACTCTAGTAGCTGGCTGTTCTGCTTCTCTGATCCTTCAGCCTTCACCTCACCAATTAGAATTTGTGCTGCCCGTACATCTCTAAAGATTGAATATAGCTAAGTCCAAAGTAAAGAAAATTTGCCACTACCCATAGATCACCTCTGGGTGGCTCCCTGCCCCACCCTGGGTGTCACACCTTGAAAAGCATCAACAGGAAGGACACTTGTCAGGTTGCTGCTAACTGCTCTTCTCTCCTGGAACATGTTGGTTTCCCTAGTTTCCCATCTCAGCGACAAGTTGTTCTCAGCCTGTGAGTAGTGACCCCCAGGGTCAAATACCCTTTCACAGGGGTTACCTAAAATCATCAGAAAACACAGGTATTTACATTACAATTCATAACAGTAACAAAATTTCAGTGATGAAGAAGCAACGAAAATAATGGATGGTTGGGGATCAGCACAACATGAGGAAGTGCATCAAAGGGTCGCAGCGTGAGGAAGGCTGAGAGACACTGGCATAGAAGATGCCCCCCCCCCTTGGAGGCTCTGTTGGGTTTGTTTCCTATTTCCTAGGGTTGTGAGCCTGTGGTGAGGCAGAACACCTTTCGGGCTGAAGCTGTGGAATGTCTGCTTACTTCAAGGAGTAAGGGAGGGGGAAGGGAGAGAGGGAGGAAGAGACAGAGAGGAGAGGGATGCCAAGTGGGGGAGAAAGAGCAAGAGAGAAGAGGGGAGGGAGGGGAGAGGGGAGGAAGAGGAGGAAAAAGATGACGAGAGAGAGAGAGGAAGAAGGAGGAGGAGGAGGAGGAAGAGGAGGAGGAGGAGGAGGAAGAAGAACAAGAAGAAGAAGA
>NW_004949103.1:2398523-2407133 GCF_000317375.1 Microtus ochrogaster
AAGAAGTAGTAGTAGTAGTAGAGGAAGTAGAGAAAGCAAGAGTGTGACAGAGTATGAGAAGAGGGAGGCAGGAGGGAGGGAGAAACAGAGGCTGACTTTCTCTTTTCATTTCATCGCAGCACTCCAGTCTTTGGGATGGTGCCACCTGCTGTGGGACAAAACTTAGTGGAGGGGGCGGTTTCAACATCCAAGTCTTCCCCTCTCAGACAGGGAACCCATGACAGACTAGAGTACAGATCCCACCAAAGTCCAGCTTGGTGAACCAACGAGTTTTACTGGGGTTGCTCACAGGAATGTAGGGGAGGGGTTACTTACAGGAGCAAAAATAGCTCAGAAACAGCTGCATTACCAAAGCCCACCCCAGAGCTCACAAAGCTGGGAACCTGGAGCACAGTGCACAGCCAGCAGGCAGCTCAGCAGGTTGGAGAGCAGCCTTTCCAGGTGCCTCAGCTGGTCTGAGCCTCTTCCAGGCAGCTCAGCTGGTTTCTGCTTCCTCCGGGCAGCTGATCTGGGTCTCAGGGTCTTCTCTGCAGCTAGGAGACTCACCCTCACAGCTCAGCCTTTTCCCTCTGTGGTGGACTCTCAGCTGTAATGTTTATTCTGACAGGGAGGGGCCTAGTGAATCAGGTCAGTGTCAGGGACTTCCTGCAACTATTTTGAGTTGTTTACGGTCTTATTTACGGTTTTATTGCTGTGAAGAGACACTATGACCATGGCAGCTCTAACAAGGAAAACATTTCACTGGGGCTGGTATACAGATTCTGAGGTTTAGTCCATTATCACCATGGCAGGAAGGATGGAGGCATGCAGGTCTATGGAGAGGCTAAGATGGAGGGGTAAGGTGGGCTCTGGAAAGAGGCTGAGATGGAGGGGGTTGTGTACTACTGCACTGATGGCTGCATGAGAGGAGGGTCACACGAGTTTGGGCAAAGGAGAGACAACTAACTGAGCAATAGATGGGCCCACTCCCCCACCTCGGTCCTCCGCAGGTCTGGTGGCTTTGGAGCGGGCAGGCAGGGCTTGCTGCCAGGCATTTCTAGGCTCCCAAGTCTTTACACTTTGATGTGTCCAGGACTCCACCCCTGCCTTACAGAGAGATATAGTGAGAACTGGGAAGTGGGACATCCTTTGCTGAATATGAATTTAGATACATGTAACTCTCGGGGTCACAAACTTCACTGAGGAGCAGAGGGTGACCGCTGCAGTCCTCCAATGCCCCATGCTCTTTATCAACTGCATCACAGAACTGCACATGGCCCTCTCCCAAGCGGATGAGCACCTCCAAGTTCCAATAGTGCCATTTACAAAGCAGACAGTGGCCGATTGTAGCACGAATTCTAGTTGGTCTTAATAAAAACCCAGAGTCAGATATAGGAATTAATGCTGAAGATCAAAGAAGCAGAGAGGCCAGTCACTAGAGAGTTCTTTTACCTCTACCAAGGCTCAGACCGAAAGGGCGGTCTTGTCCTCAGACTGCATCTCCAGACTCCAGCTATCTCCACCAAACCTCAGACTGCCCTAAGCTCCTGTCTCCTTCCACCTTATATTTCTCTCTCGGCCCAGCCATATCACTCCTGTCTCCACCTCTCAAGTGTTGGATTAAAGGCCTGTGATCCCAAGTTCTAGGATCACTTTTGAGTGAGTTTTGCTTCTCTTTTAGAAAAATTCAATATTGTATAGCCCAGCATGGCCTTGAACTAGCAGAGATCCCTCTGCCTCTGTCTCCTGAGTCCTGGGATTAAAGGTGTGTGCCACCACTCCCTGGCCTCTATTGGCTTAGCTCTGCACTCTGATCTTCATGCAAGCTTTATTTGTTAAAACATAAACAAAATATCACTACAGTTGATGGATGGGCAAGCCACAGAGCCCAGCCCACTTCATCCCTCCATCTCAGCCCCTCCACAAAGCCCAGCTCACCCCTCCATCTCTGCCTCTCTCCAGAGCCCTCACTGCGGTCCTGGCCTGCTAGGAGTAGTGCAAAGCCAGCAGCATTTGTGAGTAAAAGCCATGAGCTGACTTTTGGGGCAACTCAAGCTGTTTGATGGGGAAGATGGGAGAGGGCTGTAAAGTGTGAAAGCGAGAAGAGGTAAGAGCTTGGTGATGTCATCCCAGGAGAGGCTGACTGGCTTAAAGAAAGGCACTGACAGGACACGGAGGCATCGTGGACATGTTTGAACAAGGTGCGCTTTAATCCTGGGAGCTGACAGCAGGGCTATAGTAAGCTTCAAACCGACCTCAGGGAAGTCAGAGGCAAGGCAGAGTGGACACCATCATACAGTTCAACCTCAACTGAATGTGGAGGAGAGTGGGAAAGGATGGACAATGGACACTGAGTTTCAGTGTGAAGCAAGTGTCGAGCCACAAGATGACAACAACAGTATGCTGTTGAAGGGCCAAGCATGGCGAGCACAGGCCCGAGAATGGCTGACATCGCATAGACAGGGTTTTGCTTTTTACTCTTCTTCCCCTTCCTAAAAACCATTAGATTACATTCCTAAAGCTAGCCCCCAAGGTCCATTCCCTATTTGGCCACTGACTCATTCCTGAGCCAAGCACCAAGGTCCAACAATCAAAATGAATTATTTAGCTAACATGCCCAATCAGGAGTTACCAACTACCCCAGCAGACGGCCTGCTTTTCCCCTTAGAAACACACTCCTGCAGAAACACTTGCTCTTGCTTGCTTGTGCTTGCTGCTGCTGCTTGCTGTCTGCCTTTGCAGCCTCTTCCTCTCTCCCCCCACTGCTTGCCCATCCAGGGTAATAATCTCCATTGTGCTAAGGATTTGGTGTATGAATATGCCCTGCACTCTGAGGGGCCAACCTCCCTTAAAACTGTATTCCCAAAATATCTTAAAAGGGAAGGTATTGAGTTCCACACAAAGAATTGATGAATAGAGAGACAACAGATAGACTTACCATGATCTCATGTCACACAATGTGTGCATGTGTGACTATGTCACACAACACCCCACAAATAAGCACAATTTTTTAAATTTATTCATTTTTTTAAAAAACTATCTTTTCTCATTTTACATACCAATCTCAGTTCCCACTCCCTCCCCTCCTCCTGCTTCCTCTACTTCACCCCCCCCCACACACTCCTCAGAGAGAGTAAGGCTTCATTCAAATAAACAAAGGATTTCCTTAAAATAAGTTTGAAGGGTGTCAAGATCTTGGCCACCTGGGCTACATGGTGAGATCCTATCCCCATTTTTAAAAACCAACACTAAATCAAGGCAAATGCAATAAGATAAGAAAACGAAATGAGACGTAAGGAATAGAAGGCGTGTCCTGTAGAGGACAGAGCTGACCGAGAAGCCACTTCAAAAATAGCATTAATGGGGACTGGGGCAATGTCTCGGTAGATAAAGCACTTGCTGCACAAGCGTGAAGCCTGAGTCCAATCCCAGAATCCACACAAAAAGCTGGAAGTTGCACCATGATTGTAATAGGGGGACGGAAGAATGACATCTGATGTCTACATACATTCCCAGCCACCGGCACCTGCACACACATGGGTGTGCACATACCTGTGAGCATGAGCACACATGTGTGTGCGTGCAAACACACACAATATTAATGACTGAAAACAAATTTAAGTGGCAACAAAGAATGCGTAACAGGTCTGAAGACTGTTAAGACAAAATAAAATAAAAATGTGGCCACAAGGTGGCAGTAGCTCCCAGGGGCTATGTTAGGCTGATCTTGGTAGGTATGGGAAACAAACATAAACTACAAAAAAACGGAAATAAACTACAAAAAAATTCCTTTCTATAAAAATATGTTTTATTTTTTTAGATTTACTTTAAACTTGCTGTCATTGTGTCACGAGATGACAACTTTCAGGAGTTGCTTCTGTCCACTGTAGGATCCAGGGACCAAACTCAGATGGCCTGGTTTAATCCCTAAACACTGATCCCACTAGTGTGGCACATACCTTTAAGTCCAGAATTAAAGGCTGGCTGTCGTCAGGAGGTGGTGGCGCACGCCTTTAATCACAGCACTCAAGAGGCAGAGGCAGGCAGATCCCTGTGAATTCAAGGCCAGGCTGGTCTACAAGAGCTAGTTTCAGGACAGGCACCAAAGCTACACAGAGAAACCCTGTCTTGAAAAAGAAAAAAAAAAAAAGTTGGCTGTCTCTATGAGTTCCAGGCTAGTCATGACTCCATCATGAGGACCTATCTCAAACAAACAAACAAACAAAAAGATTGTACCTCATGTCTACTTCATGCCCACGGTGCATTCAGGACAGAGGAGCACGAGAAGAGAAACTGGCAAATGCAGGAGTGACCTCACAGGAAACAGAGAGGTCGGAGGCTCATTCCTGCAGTCACCAAAGGAGGCAGGGCTGGTCTGTGAGAGCTCTCGGCCATTCTCCTGCCTTCCTAGGCCTTTGCAGGTGGAAACCCTGCTTCCTACACGACCTCTTTTGGAATATTCCTTCTCCGTAACACACTGAGGAATAAGGTTCATTTGTGGGTGTTGTTGGAGGCCCTGTTTGTTGCCAACTTCCCATGGCTGTGATAAAACACCCGAGGCAACCAACTGGGGAAGGGTCTATTCTTTGCATGGTTTCTGTACACTTGGCTCCATTGATTCTGGTCTGTGATGAGGCTAGAATTTATGGTAAGGGAACATGTGGGGGGACAGCTGCTCACCCAAGATGCAGAGAGAGAGGGAAGGAGAAAAGAAGGGAAGGAGGGAGGGAGGGAGCGAGGAAGAGAAGGAAGGAGAGAGGGAAGAGCTGGCTTTTATAGCAAAGTTCCTGTCCCCAAACCCATTAACCTCTAAGTACATCAATGTATTTTCACACTAATACGATCCAATCACATTCCACGGGCCCCACCTCTGAGCACTGCTGCACTGGAAACCGAGCTTCCAATGCATGATTTTGGGAGACAGCAGATCCAAACACTGGCATTGTTCTGCCTCAGAACTAACTAAAGGATAACACCCACATGAGCCCTCTCCTAAGCACTGTGGTACCAGAACTATGCAAAAGCAGTTAAATTAAGGAGGCCCACTGTATCACTGAGGGCTCAGCGTAATCCCTTGTCAGAGGGGTCCAGGAGGGCTGGGGGAAGCCACAGAGAAAGGGCGGATGGTGGGGGGAGATATAGGCAGCAAACAGTCAAGAATACCTTATGCACCCCTCCCTGGGGCCCCACGGAGAGGCAGCTCTGTCACACCCTGCCTTCAGCCCCGAGAGACTGCCTCTAGACTTCTGCCCCCCAGAACTGTGAGGGAGTAAATGCAGGGGAGGGGGTGCTGTGGATGGTCCTGTTGAAGTCACTTGCTACAGAGACTTCATGTGAGACCTTTTATTTGAGTTCACAGGTGTGAGTTCGCAGGTGCATGGGAGATGAGCAAACACAAAACTAGCCTCCCTTTCCCTGGGAACATTTCAGCAGATGCAGCTGACTGGGATTGGTGGCATCCTGTGGATTCCACCCAGGGAGTGGTTGGCCTACAGAGTGTTTGGTTTAGGGCATGAGTCAAGGGCATGAGCGATGAATGTACCCCACGACTTTCAATTTGTGTGTTAATACAATCCTTTTGTTCTACTCCCACCTCTTGAAATCAGAGGTATAGTAAGTTGTTGGAAAACAAAATCACAGGCGGACTTTTAGTACTCACTGAAATTCCTTCCCGGTACTATCCTATATGTTTCTGCATTTTATTATTTTTGTTCGCATTTTTGTATTCTTTCCTATATTTCTAAATGCCCATGCCTCCACTCTGAAGAGGGTATTTTTGTCGAGGCTGGCCCCCAACAGCATCTGGGTTCCCGGATGCCTCCAGAGAAAGCGCAGAGGTGGCTGTGAAGTGACCTTAGCTGGCCCAAAGGAGAGTGGGAGGTGCTAAAGTCCCAGGGTCCCTCTGACCACATCTTAAGCTGGTGGGTGTGAGAGAAAGTTTGATGAAAAAAACTGATTATGTTGTCTGCCAGCCATGTACCATGAACCCTCCTGTGTGCTGGTCACATCAGTCAGGCAGAAAAACATCACAATTGGGAAAGGACCACAGGCACACTGAAGTGGTGGGTCTTATACGGTAGTGGATGCTTACCATGGGGAAAATGCTGGAAACTGACACATGGGATGATTTAAGAATGACAGTGTCGTTCCCTTGTGGGAATAGTAGAAATCGAGGAGGCCCTGAAGGCTGGCCTGGCACCCTTGGGAGAACACAGACTGCTTGGGAGGATGTTCAGGAGGGATGAGAACGAGAATGTAGCCATGGTACAGCTTACGGTAGAGACTAGCAGTGCTCCGGTTCCCAAGGAGATACCTGGAAAAGGAGGTGTCTAGAGAGTGATCTTTAAGCCTCCTGGTGCTGATAATGAGTTTTTATGCAGATTAAATGAGTTTTTAAAGGAAGAGGGCATGATGATGGGTGAACTGACCAGAGTTCTTGGGAATCGAAATGACCCTCTTAGCTTAGACCAGGGCACGATCCCTGAAATGCGAGCCCCATGTTGGCACAGGCATCAGATGAGGCCCTTAAGCCTACCCTGCAGTATCTGAGGTACAAAAACTGAGTGTATTCTCAGGCAGGGATCCTCCACAACCAGGTGAAGAAGAATTTGAGTCTTGGATGTTTCATACTTCTCAGATAATGAAAACATGGCAGGTGACGGATGTAGAGAAAAGAAGGCGGTCCATAGAGAGCCTTAGAGGCCCAGCGTTTAAAATTATGTGAGTCCTCAAGATAAACAATCCTTTCATTACAGTTGCAGAATGCCTGATGACTCTTGAGGCAATATTTGGGGTTATTGATAATCCTAGGGCATTGCAGGTCAAATACCTTACCACTTACCAGAAGACAGATGGAAAGCTGTCTGCCTATGTTCTAACTGGAGCCTTTGTTACAGAAATTGTCACAGAAAGGAGCAATCGAGAAAGAAGTGCTGAATCAGGCTCGTCTTGACCAGATGGTTGCTGGGGCAGTTCAGAAGACAGTCCAAAGAGAGCTTGGACTGCCAGAGGTGGCCCAGCCTCAGGCTTGCTACAGTTACACTGACAGGGGACGAGGAGGCAGCAGAGAAGGAAGAGGACTTCTTCAGGCTTCACTTGACCCAAGACCAGCAAGGATGTCATGGGTAGACGATGGAGGAATTCATGTCAGGGATCAGCCCGTTCCCACCTTGTGCTGCCAAGTAACTTACACTTTGTCGTGTCCACCCTAGTGAATGTCTCCCCAGTGTATTACTGACATGGACATGTCATTCTACACTGGTAATTATTTCAATCAAAAGATCCGTCATTCTACTAGTGCAGTGTTCCAGGAGGCCAAACAAAGTTCACTCGCACATGTAATAGTCATACATGACCAAGTTATCAGTTTTTAATAGTTTTTTCGTGATGCCACATTTCTGGTAAAGACCCTGAGCCAAGACTGGCTATGATATCTGGGGTTGGTTTTTTTTTTTTTAATAAATCAGTCATTGATTCTGTGCAATCTAAAAGCAAAACAATGCTGAGGTTAAGTCTACAACAGCTATCTTTAGGTCTGTGATGTGTCTGACGTGTTGTTGAAGTATCTGGCTCTTAATGCCATTTTCTTGGTGTTATTAAATTGAATACATAAAGGAATGCTAAAAAATTAAAAAATAATAATCCCAGGCATTTCCAAACTGACCAACCTTCAAGTTGCACGAGGGAATAAAGAGCCAACCCCTAACTGCAGCATCACCACGCCGCTGAAGGCCTCAATGGACACCGTTTGGGAGACAAGCACTGGTTCTGCTTTCCACCCAGTGCATGCTGGGTCAGTGTGAAGAAATATTCAAGAGCTTCTTCTAGCTGTGTGAGTTGCCTAACCTGGCCAAGCTTTCCTCTCTCCAGCAAGCCTTGGGGCTGATCCACAAGAGGACATCCTCAAGAGCCAGGCACGTGGCAGGCATTCTGCTGTGATGCATAGCACACCCACAGTCCTGCTGTCGAGCCATCTGCATGACCTTCTGAGGACTGCTTTTCTTTACGAACAGCACTCCATCCTCCCTGGGTCCACCCCACGTTTTCGTTTGATCCTCCCGCACTCCTGGACTGCCCTGACCACTGCTGAAGGTGAACTCAGACAGCTGACCAGAGTGTTTTCTCCAGGCAGCTCCATCTCCACCTGCAGATCACTGATCAGGTGGGTTGGAAGTTCTGGACATCTGGGGGACTCTGGAACTGCCTACGGTAGCAGCTTCTGGGGATGGCTGCCACTCGAGTAGTTCCCGAGTGGGTCACCAGGTGGCAGCACAGGCAGGTATAGCAGTGGAACCCTGGGGGCTGTACAGAGAAGCTGCTTAGGATCCTCAAGGGCTTCACCCCTGGGAAGAGCCATATTTGTCTGTCTGTCTCCACACACAGCAAGAACACTTCACCTGTCTTTGCAGATGGATGTGCGAGTTGTGGACATCGCCATTTCTTTGCAGCCTTACAATAAGACCCAAGATGGATGAGAAACCATGTTCAGGATGGGAGCAATTTGGTGACCTGGTTACTACCAGGGAAAACCACAGGATGTTTTAAGTCTTATTCCAGAAAATTTCAAAAGGAAAGTGGATGAGCCCCCACTGTATTTGTTATGGTTTTCTGTCTCTTTAAGAGACAAGCCAC
>NW_004949103.1:2407233-2429300 GCF_000317375.1 Microtus ochrogaster
AATCAAAAGATCCGTCATTCTACTAGTGCAGTGTTCCAGGAGGCCAAACAAAGTTCACTCGCACATGTAATAGTCATACATGACCAAGTTATCAGTTTTTAATAGTTTTTTCGTGATGCCACATTTCTGGTAAAGACCCTGAGCCAAGACTGGCTATGATATCTGGGGTTGGTTTTTTTTTTTTTAATAAATCAGTCATTGATTCTGTGCAATCTAAAAGCAAAACAATGCTGAGGTTAAGTCTACAACAGCTATCTTTAGGTCTGTGATGTGTCTGACGTGTTGTTGAAGTATCTGGCTCTTAATGCCATTTTCTTGGTGTTATTAAATTGAATACATAAAGGAATGCTAAAAAATTAAAAAATAATAATCCCAGGCATTTCCAAACTGACCAACCTTCAAGTTGCACGAGGGAATAAAGAGCCAACCCCTAACTGCAGCATCACCACGCCGCTGAAGGCCTCAATGGACACCGTTTGGGAGACAAGCACTGGTTCTGCTTTCCACCCAGTGCATGCTGGGTCAGTGTGAAGAAATATTCAAGAGCTTCTTCTAGCTGTGTGAGTTGCCTAACCTGGCCAAGCTTTCCTCTCTCCAGCAAGCCTTGGGGCTGATCCACAAGAGGACATCCTCAAGAGCCAGGCACGTGGCAGGCATTCTGCTGTGATGCATAGCACACCCACAGTCCTGCTGTCGAGCCATCTGCATGACCTTCTGAGGACTGCTTTTCTTTACGAACAGCACTCCACCCTCCCTGGGTCCACCCCACGTTTTCGTTTGATCCTCCCGCACTCCTGGACTGCCCTGACCACTGCTGAAGGTGAACTCAGACAGCTGACCAGAGTGTTTTCTCCAGGCAGCTCCATCTCCACCTGCAGATCACTGATCAGGTGGGTTGGAAGTTCTGGACATCTGGGGGACTCTGGAACTGCCTACGGTAGCAGCTTCTGGGGATGGCTGCCACTCGAGTAGTTCCCGAGTGGGTCACCAGGTGGCAGCACAGGCAGGTATAGCAGTGGAACCCTGGGGGCTGTACAGAGAAGCTGCTTAGGATCCTCAAGGGCTTCACCCCTGGGAAGAGCCATATTTGTCTGTCTGTCTCCACACACAGCAAGAACACTTCACCTGTCTTTGCAGATGGATGTGCGAGTTGTGGACATCGCCATTTCTTTGCAGCCTTACAATAAGACCCAAGATGGATGAGAAACCATGTTCAGGATGGGAGCAATTTGGTGACCTGGTTACTACCAGGGAAAACCACAGGATGTTTTAAGTCTTATTCCAGAAAATTTCAAAAGGAAAGTGGATGAGCCCCCACTGTATTTGTTATGGTTTTCTGTCTCTTTAAGAGACAAGCCACACCCACCCCCTCCCCCATCCACTGAGGCAGGCTGATCTTCAGCTTCCGGCCTGAGCTCCCTCTCTTTTCTATCTTCCTCTCGGAGAGGCAGCTTCACTTCTGCCTCTCACCCCACTTCTCTGCTTCCCCCCTTCTCTGTCTCTTTCTCCTTCTCTCTCTCCCTCTCTCCCCTTCTCCCTTCATCACCCCCTGAATAAATATTCAACCTCACTCTGCAAGTCTTGTCTATCCATGTCTCTGGCTTCTGCCCGCCTGCCATGTGTCTCCCTGCCTGGGACCAGCCACTGCTTGGGGACCAGCAGCCATCACTACCTGGGACTGGCTGCTCCCAGGGCCCACTGCCTGCCACCACATGGCCCGCCACCATCACTCGGGCCACCACTCTGGGACTGGCAGCTGTCTCTGCCTGGGACTGACTGCTCGCAGGGCCCGCTGTCTGCCACCACATGGCCCGATACCACCATTTGGGACCTACAGCATTTCTGCTGCCTACTGCCGCTGAGGATCTTGCAACATTTTTTTAAAAGATTATAAAAGTATTCATCACCGACTTCAGCACTGCCAGTGCTTCCCCAGTCTCACAAGAAGCCTCGCCTTTTAAAACAAGAGCATTTAAAAAGCTACTCCCAAATAATATGGCAATTTACTATAAATATTTCCATTCAAAGCCCTAACCACTAGGTCATATCACTCTGTAACAAAAGGGCCAGTGGCGCCGTATTATCTATCATCTGATACTAGTCCCAATCAAGTCCCATCTCACACTCTGCCTTTTTCAGTTGTCTGTTCTGTCACAATCAAATGCCACAGACCAATTGTCTTTCAATTTCACCCCCTTCCCATTCTCTGCACCCTAATGAATTAACAAATCAGGTTGTTGGGGGGCCAGCCTCAACAAAAATACCCTCTTCAGAGTGAAGGTGTGGGGATTTAGAAATATAGTAAAACAAATACGAAAATAATAAAACACAGAAACATATAGGATCGTAGTGGGTGGGAATTTCTCAGTGAGTACTGAAAATTCGCCTGTGTTTAATTTTCCAACAGGTTAATAAACCCCTGACCCCAAAAGGTAGGAGTGAAACAAAAGACTGCAGATAACACACAAATTGAAAGTCCCGGGCTACATTTCGTGCTAGACTCACGCCCTAGACCAAACCCTGGGATCTCCCTGGGTGGGATCCCAAGTTCTTTCCATAAAGGGAACTGGAACTTAGTTGGAGCCTTAGATTATTGTTTTAGGTAGGAACAAATTACTTCCCTATGTCAGGAGCACAACGTCTAGCAACTAGCCACACCTGTTGACAACAGCCCTGAGAGAGCAGAACTCTCTGACAACTGAGTGGGAATCTCTGTTTGAGTCAATAACCTCGAATGAACAAGAAACAGGTCCCAAACTCTCTGACTTTTGGCCTCTTTGGGCCTCCACACCAGGTTACCTGTCCCCTGAACCAGGATCCCTGGAAAGAAAGTGTTTGCAAGGGCTGACTGACTAAAACCTCAGTGGCTGTGGAGAGGCTGGAACACCGCAGGTCCAGAACCTAAATTACAATTTATCGTGGCCTATTCTTAGCCATGAAACCATCCCTTGCCCCACTCTGTCAGACTTAACATTCCATAAACAGACTAAAATCTTGGCAACATAGTAACAAAACAAGAGTCCCCACCAATCAAAGGGCTGAAAGTGTTATCAAAAGCCATCTAAGGCTACAGCTAAGATTTCTCTGATTTGCTGTTATCGATTTGCTGTTATCGTGTTCTTAGTATTTTCACCAATGCATTTTGTCTTGAGTTATGGCTTTCTTTGTTCTGCTGCTATAAAACCTCCTGAAACTGCTTTCACGTTAAAACATTGAATTTGGGGTGTTCTAAAGCTGTGTTTCTGGACCAGGGTAGCACATAGTTGGCTTCAGAATAAACTTCTACCTTTTGAGGTGACCTGTACTTTCGTGTGACAGCTCCACCCCTGACAAACAGGAGCATTTGCTGAGCAAATGATTTTAATAAGAGCGAAGCTAAATTATAAGAGTCTGGGCCCTTTCGAGGTGCACAAGCAGGCTGTAATCCACGGACAAGGCATTCGGTCTCGGGATGTGAGAGAGGCTGAGGAGGAAGGAAGCAGATGCAGAGACCTGGACAGGGGGCGTCCTCCGACAACTCTCAGTACTGCAACCTCCCCCAGAGCATTGACCAAACATTTGCACCCATATTCTCAGAGCTCTCCTGTACTCAGTGCTGCTACTTCATTTGCTTCTGTTGGGGTCTGAGAAAACTGTAGGTGACAGAAGGTACAAACCAAGCCATGTTCCTCAGGTCGTCCACAGACAGCCTGCTGACACAACACAACGTGCTTGCGACAAACTTGCCACCGGCCCTCACCTTCCCGGTCCTCCCACGTTCCCTAAACCAAACGCGGTGGGAGGTTTAAGCGAGCACCAGCCATCCTGCACAAGTTGCAGGGTTCCAGCCGAGCGCCGACCACAGCCTGCTCCGCCCCCCCGTGCTCTTCCTCCCCATTGGCTGTTCCTGTCGCGCCCCGCCCACAGAGGCTCCGCCCCCGCTCCCTTCACCTTTCACCTCCTCACCTTCCGGAGCTCCCAGAAGTCTCAGTCCTCGCCCACCGGGGAGGGGGAACGGTACTCCGTCACGACTAGCAAGTATTGGTGGATGTGGTTGTCCATCACAGCAATGATGGTCACGGATTAGCTGAGAAGCAGCAGTAGGTGGGGAAGCTGGCGTAGTACTTCCGCGCATGCTCAATGTGGGCGCAGTGACGCAGTCGCGGGGGCAAGCATGGCGGCTCGGTGCGTGAGGCTCGCGGGGCGCAGTCTCCCGGCGTTGGCGCTGTCTCTCAGGTGAGAGAGTGCCGCTCCTCCGTGTCAGCCCCACTCACTGCCTAGTTCTGGCTGCGGCCTTAGCAGCAGTGGTCCCCTCAGCCGGGTCCCTGGTGCTCTGGATCCTCATCCTCACAGCCAGATCCCCCGTCCCTGGCTTCTCCGCGCGGGCGTCCCGGGATCTGCTGTGAGGCGCTGCATGAACTGGGCTCGAGAGTCGAGGAGCAGGGCATCTGGGGCATAAGCGTGGGGACCCGGGCTCTGCAGCGATACGTCAGGTGGAAGGCTCCGCCACTTGCTTTTCTGACGACATACCGCTTGCTCACGGGCACGGGACACCACCCCTTCTGGGATTGCAAAAGCCAACCCCAGAAGCCAGAGACTTGGCCAAGGTCAGGCAGCCAGGCAGATGCTCGCCTGCCCAGCGGCTGGCGTTGCTAAAACTGGTTGGTAACTGCAGTGTGCACTTCAGGGCCAACTCGGGCATGCTCCAGACCAGGATGTATCCTGTCTGTTATGCCCAAATCCGCGAAGTCCCCCAAAATCAACAAGGAGACTGAGTCCCGCATGTAAAAGCAAAGAGCCTTTAGTTTATGCAAGTTTGCAAACTCGGTCTCTCTGCATGTCCAGCGTATTGGAATAAACGGAGAGCCTCGAGCTCAGTTAGAGTTGGGTTTTTATAGTAGTAAAGGTGGGGGTGAGGGGTTTCTGAGGTTCAGGACCCCTGATATTGGCTGACATTTGCCTAGGGGTGTCCTGGTGAGTGTGTGCTGGCAGGTGATGCGATCTACAACAGTTGGAAAGTTAGACATTTTTGTTGGATGGTTTGTTCGTGGTGCTCGGGTAATCTCAGTTTGTGTTTCTTCCTGCAACCAGGTATTGCGTCAGGGTAAACTACTGAGACTCAGGCCACCATTTAAACTTATCGATGGCTGAGTCCTACTCTGGCAGGTGATAATGGTTGGAAGTAAAGAACTTCCTTTAGATGCTCTATTTACCATGGCTGGCTCTTACGCTGTCCACAGTTTAGACAAATGGTTTTTTTTTTTTTTTTTTTGCCATCTTTACCTTAACCTGTGGCTTCGGGCTTTTGAGTTCCACCTCTAAAGTTAAGCAACTGTTTAGTATCTTTACCTTGTTCTTTGCTAGGGCTGAGCTATTGGTTAATGCAAAGCAACTTTCCCTGAATTTTGTGGAAAATGGGTAGAATGGGAGTTGGGTTTTTCGTCTGGTGAGGGCAGGCACCTTTTTAAAAGGTGACTACACGATGAAAACAGGCTTACTGTGCCAAGAGCTGGGCGCAAAGCGGCCTCCAGGAATATTCCTATAGAAGCGCTTCTCATCTGTGGTACTGCATTTGACGTTAACTGACAGGAAAGCAGCCTCCCACCCCCAACTTCCCCCAGCCTGGTTTATGTCTGTCCCTGAAGTTGTGTTTTTGAAGAAAGGTGCTCTAGGAGGGAGGCCAGAGAGCTGTATGGCCCAAGGTTAATATGAGGTATCTTCTATCTCATTTACTCATTTGCTGGGGACAGGTACCACAGCAAATGTGTGGCAGTCAGAGGACAACTTGGAGAAATTAGTTCTCTCCTTCCAACATGTACTGGGGATTGAACTCATGTCATGGTGGCAAGTACCTTGACCCAGTGAGCTAGCTTGAAGTCATGATTTGACTAGGGTGGCTGGCCAGGGGGCTGCAGGGATCTGCCTGTCTCTGCCACCTCCAGACTAGGACTACAGGTGTGCCTCTATGCTTGACTTTCTTATGTGGGTTCTTGGGATGCAAACTCAGGTCTTTGTGCTTGCACTGTAGGAATTTTACCTACTGAGCCACCTCCCTGTCTCCATAGCCATGTGTTTTGTGTGTTACAATTGCCTTTGTTAGGTCTGAGGTAAGTCTTTCCTAGCAAATAGTTTGAAATTACACAAATCATTTCTTTTAAAACATTTACTTTGTTGGGGAGGAGGCTGCACATCATACAATGCATGTGTAGAGATTGGGACAGTCTGTGGGTGCTGGTTCTCTCTACCATGTGCGTCCTCCAGACTAGAACTCTGGTGTCGGGCTTGGCAGCCAGTGCTCTTACCCACTGAGCCATCTCGGGCCCAGATTTCTAAAATCTTATGCCTGTCTTTAGGCTGCCTTCACCTCTTACATGTGGGCTTTTCTGTAGGCCTTCTCCTCGCTTGTTGTGCACACTTACAAAACAGACGAACAGTGGCCAGAACCTGGAAGAGGACTTGGGTCATTGTGAGCCAAAGACAGAGCAGCCATCTGCAGACAAGACCCTCCTGGAAGAGAAGGCGAAGCTAGAAAAGCAGCTGAGGGAGACCATGGTAAGGACCCTGGCTTAGGGTTTCTGTTGCTCTGAAGAGGCACCGTGACCATGGCAACTCTTATAAAGGAAAACATTTAATTGGGGTGGCTTGCTTACAGTTCAGAGGTTCAGTCCGTTATCATCATGGTTGGAGATGGTGCTGGAGAAGTAGCTGAGAGTCCTACATCTTGCAGGCAGCAGGAAACAGACTGTCTCACTGGCATGACCTGAGCATAGAGGAGACCTTAAAGTCCACTTCCACAGTGACACACTTCTTCCAACAAGGCCCCACTTTCACCCAGTGGTGGCGGTGCACCCCTTTAATCCCAGCACTTGGGAGGCAGAGGCAGGCAGATCTCTGTGAGTTTTGAGGCCAGCCTGATCTACAAGAGTGAGTTCCAGGACAGGCTCCAAAGCTATGAGAAGCCCTGTCTCTCGGGGCCATTTTCTTTCAAACCACCACAGACCCTTGGTGTAAGCACTGCTGGATTGCTGCCTGCATGGTCCACATGACAGCTTCCAAGTTCACAGGTGACAGGGCACAGGCAAGGACATTTAATTATTTGTGTACTGCCTTCTGGGGGCCCAGGTGGCAAACAAACTGCCAAACCCTGTGTGGCTCTGCTTTTGACCTGGGAAGTCTTTGTATTATGGTAAAAATTACACCTTTAATCCCAGCACGCGGGAGGCAAAAGCAGGTGGATCTTAGTCTGAGGCCAGCCTGATCCACAAAACAAGTTCTAGGACAGCCAGAGCTGTTATACAGAGAAACACTTTCCCCCACCTCACCTCCCCCCCCCAAAAAACAAAAAAATTCTACAGTCTTCCATTCAAATGAGGGATACTTGGTGTGATAAAGCTGGAACTGATGAAAGTAATCAGAAAAATATGTACAGGAGTGGAGTGTGGGAGTCAGTGATGGCAATTATCACTCCCATGTTGAAGAGGCAGCAGTCAAGTCCCTTAAGTTCATGGGTAATTGGTAGCATCATTTACATGGCTGGCACTGTGCTGAACTCTGTTAATTTTCAATCACGGTCCCTTCATAGATGAGGAAACTGAGATACAGAAAAACTAGTGGAATTTTCCAAATTTTGAAAGTTAGACCAGGACAAGCTGTCTCAGAGCCTTGCTCCATGACTGCCTGAAAACCGAGGGCAGGTATTATAGAGACCTGGAGTCCACCAGTGGATATTAGAGAATGTCAGAAATGTGCTGAGCTCTGTCCTATCTCTGCCTCCACTAATTATTTGGCTGGGCGTGGCCTCTTTGAGATCTTCAGGTGATTTTCCTTCCTCTCCGAGGAGGCGGGAAACTGAGGTAGGCAACCCCTAGTGATATGCTTCGACACCTTCAAATTGGCGTATTTCCCTAAGGGATGACGAGGGTATGAGCACATGAGGAGGACCTGTTGGCTCTTTCCCACTGTGGCCTTGGGTAGTAGTCTCTCCTTGCCTCCTGGAGACACCAACACAAGTGTAAACTGTCCTGATTTTGTCCAAAATCTCAGTTAATGACATTTTATTTATGTCCTGATTTAGAGTTTGTTATATAATCATTTTGAAATCAGAATGGCTTTCTCACATATCTGTAACATAATTAAATCTTTTTCTTTTAGGAAAAATACAAACGGGCTTTGGCAGATACTGAGAATTTTCGGCAGAGAAGCCAGAAGCTGGTAGAGGAGGCCAAGCTGTTTGGTAAGCAGACATTGTCGTTTCTGAGAGGGGAGAATGCAGGGATGCAGATGTGGATAACATGGAGATGGGGGTGCAGCTCCTGCTGTCCTCACAGAACTCTCCTGTTGAGCTGGCCTTGCCTGCCGCCTGGTCAGCAGTCACCTTGCTTTGGGAGCCTCAGGGCACAGTAAGCTAATTTCTCTCTCTACTGTGCTTTCTTCCTTTCCTCACTTTTAGTACCTATTTCATGCTCTTTCTCAGAAGTGCTGTGGTTCTATGGCATGTCATTTGACCAGGCATCATGAACAGCCCTGTGTGAGGAGTCCGTGCAACTGATACTAAGTGGAGACCATCTTCTCTTCCTCCATGCAGGCATCCAGGGCTTCTGCAAGGACTTGCTGGAGGTTGCAGACATCCTGGAAAAGGCAACCCAGAGTGTTCCAAAGGAGGAGATCAGCAACAATAATCCTCACTTGAAGATCCTATATGAAGGGCTAGTCATGACTGAAGTCCAGATTCAGAAGGTGTTCACAAAACATGGCTTGCTCAGGCTCGACCCTATCGGGGTCAAGTTCGACCCTTATGAACACGAGGCTTCGTTCCACGCCCCCGTGGAGGGGAAAGAGCCAGGCACTGTGTCAGAAGTTAGAAAGGTGGGTTATAAGCTGCATGGGCGTATCCTCAGGCCAGCTTTGGTGGGGGTAGTGAAGGAAGCTTAGCTGCCTTCCTCAGGGCTCTGGACTTTGTAAGTCACTTGCTAGAACTTGAAAGGCAGAGGCAGGCTTGTAATTTCTCATCAGTGAACACATCTGACCCTTGTCCAGCCTTTTGGAAATTTTAAGTAAGCTAAGCAGAACACAAAGCTGCTTGCATACTATCAGGGACTCTGTGAGCCTGATCACTGAGTTTAGTGTCACCTACTTCAGAAGAGGGCCTTGGGAGTAGTAACACTGTATCTGTTCCACCTGGTGATTGTTAAGTACTTTACACAAATAAAAGGTCTTTGGCTACATCTGTGCTGCACAGTCATCTCTGGGTGTCAAGGCACTGGTATCACTCAGCATGGTGGGGTTCCTTCAAAGAGAAGGGCCAGAGAAGGTTACCAGCAAAGCTAAGACCTTCAAGAGCATGAATTCCTTCGTAGGTAGGATTTGGCTGCTGTAAATGGCAGCCTTTGAACTGGGAAATGAACACCTGAACTTGAACATACTTAGTTTTTTCTCTGCCTACAATTTTCTCAATATTTAAATCTATAGCTAAGTAATGCTAAAGAAATCATACGCTATCAAGACATCATTTTGAATGTGATGCTGCATGACTGGTATGCTTCAGACATTTCCACTTTTCAGGTTGTGGTCAAGAGCACTAAAAGTCTCATCTTTTTTGTCCTCCTAGTTTTCTAGTATTAAATTTTATCATCTAGTGGAGATCTGGTGAGCTCCTGAGGAGAAAGCCTGGCTCGCTCAGTTCACATTTAAGCTTGGAGCTGCATATGCCTGGGTTGTACATCTTGGCCTTACATATAGTTATAATATAGATCGTAGGAGAAAACCAAGGAGCCAAAGCCATGTGGCAGAAGCTGACTTCAGGCTCCCACCAGCCAAAAGGCCTGTTTCCCATTTCAAGAGAGGGCTCTGGAAAAAAGCTAAGAAATGGTGATGTAAGTGAATCTGTGCCAGAGGAAGTAAGGCATTGATTACACCCGTGTGCAGAAGCCAGGGCAGTGCAGTAAATGCACAGAGGTGAGGGGATAGTCTTTTGCCATTGAATTTAAAAGACAATGCCAGAATTTAAGGTTCTGTAGTCATACATTCTGCTTTAAGCAGCTTTGAACTACTTAGACAAAAGCCAGACTAAAGGCAGAGGCAATGTGCCTTTATGCTGCGCAGCTGTACATCCACCATCAGGCTCACTGTGGATGGGTGGTCGGCCCTTTCCAGCTAAAGCTGCTGAGCATTACAGAGCTCAGCCTACAAGGTCTCGATCAACCTGGTTCACAGGTTCCATGTTAAGACTCAAGAAAAACTGTCAAAGGCCAGCCAGTAAAGGCACCTGCTGCCAATCCTGACAATCAAAGTTCAATCTCTGGAATTGAAGGAATTCCCCCCCACACACCTGCGCTTAAACACAAGAACCCAAGTTTTAATAGTTGAACATGGATAGCATTTTTTCTGTCTCTAAGTACACTGTATGTGCATGGCATCCTGGAGCATGCATAGATTATGTGTAGACAGTGCCTCCTGTCATATAAGCCACTTTTGGTACCCTGGAAGAAAGGAGGGTCCTGGAACCAATCAGGAATGAGTAGCCTAAATGTGGCAGATGTTTGCAAACTCATCATCAGCACTAATGGGAGATGCACAGATGTGCACACATTTCTCATGGAATTCGAGTCTTGCTCAGACATTCCAGGTACATTTGTGAGTGTGGCTAACCAGAATGTTAGAGGCAGCTGGAAATGATCTTTGGCCTGGCGGGTACTGTTAGGCTCAGACTCAACTGTGGATGTATTGCTGTCTGGCCCATGGGGGCTTGTGCTTGGTTGACAGCAGCTTTCCACCTCGGGCAGGAAACTGGCTTGACAGCAAAGTGGTGGAGGATCAAGAAGCAAACAGACACGGCTTTGTTCTCAACAATTTAATGTAAAAGAATAATAAAAATGGTAGGGTTTTAATTCTTAATACATTCTTGGAATGTTGGCCTCCCAGAGAGCATTATTTCAAACAGCTGAAGAATTATCTAACTTTTCTGACTCAAAGACAGTTTGTTTAAATTTGAAAAAACTTGGTTCCATGGGGTTGTGGTAGCTAATTTATCGTGAGAATTAAATATAAACATGTTCATATCTGTCTGAGCTAACAAAGAGTAATGTGACAGAAACAGCTGGGGCAGACAGGAGAGCAAACAATCCTAATACTACTTTTCCCTTGTAACAATATTAATACTTGAACATAAATTAATTATACATTCATCATGGTGTTTTAAAACAGTCACGCCCAAATAAATTCATATCATCAAAAGATGTACACACACTATACGCCTGCTTAAGCACAGCTTTTTGTCCGACAGCTCTTGGCCACATGTTGACAGGATCCTCTGCTTCTCAAGCTAATGTAGGTCTAGCTGTCATTTTGTAGAAGACACACTGAAACTTCAAACCTCACCAAGCTGGGACTCTTGGTGTTGGAGATACCAGGACAAAACCAGTGGTTCTCAAACTTAAGCTTGCATCCCAGCCACCTGGAGGGTTTGAAAACACCCTGCTAGTTAGTCCCTGTTAATGAAGCCCCCAAATCATCTAAATCTCAAGAGAGTTAGATGGGGTATGATTCTGTATTTCTGACAAGTGCCCAGGAACCCCACTTGGAGAACAACTAGGCACTGAGCACCATCCCATTGTTGTTCAGTGACA
The DNA here is from genome assembly GCF_000317375.1 of Microtus ochrogaster. Classification (NCBI taxonomy): domain Eukaryota; kingdom Metazoa; phylum Chordata; class Mammalia; order Rodentia; family Cricetidae; genus Microtus; species Microtus ochrogaster. Next base: position 2,418,837 of record NW_004949103.1, read on the forward strand.
CCAGCTACTGTCCACTATTCACCTGCAGGGGACAGTGTGGAGCTGGTCCTTTGACACCACTGCTCAGCATCTTGTGGTGTCAAAAGAAATCTGGGCCTGGCTCACAGGGTACTTCCCTGCTAGCCTACAATGCACTTTACAACTAAAGCCATATATAGTATATTTGAAATGTTTTATTTAATGCTGAAAACCTTACCCTAGGGGACAGAGGATGTAAAATGAAAAGGCACGTCATCAAGTCGTCCTTGGAAATGAGTTGTTTTTCTTCAAAATAACTTCACTTTCACTTCCGAGCCCAAACACTCTATGAGGTAAACAGGCTCTTGTACCTCAGGGACAGGGGGCAGGGGCTGTGGTCAACTCCAGGACTCTTAAAGCAGGGTCTGGGCGTGAGAACCCTGAGCAGCTGGAAGACAAATGCCTTCCTCAAGTTAAGAAGGAAGGTACCATATGAATCCTTGAAGGAGGCCCCCAGAAACAAGCTTTTCAGTCAATATGGGAAGGAGCCATTTCTGAGTTTGCTTCAAGAGCACAAACAAGCAGTGCAAAGGCTCCAAGGCACAGGCAGGATGCTCTGCACTCCCCAGGGCCCCTGCCAGCTGGTCCCCTGGCTCTACCCAGCGGGGGGTGGAAGGAACCAGGCCATACCCTAGCATGTCCTGTATTTAGTGAAGGGGACTCTGCAGTGGTGGTGGAAGTCCTGAGCAGCTACTGCCCCAACTCAGCACTGCACACTCAGCCTTAACCTCAGAGGGTCTTCCAAGTCAGGTGTACTATAGGGGTTCAGAGCAGCAAAGGGCAGCCCCCACATGATCATGTGGCCCTCCCATTAACTGCTTTCCCAACCACAGGGACAAGAATGTGCTAAGAGAGCTTGCCCAGGCAGCCCAAGCTGGGCTGAGCTAAGATGAAGCAAGCGCTATCAGCTAAGTGGAAGCTCATGTGGTCACTGTGTGCAAATGAAGGGCTCATCTTAAGTGGCTCAGTGGGGAGCGGGCCTGGTGGTAATCTCTGGCCTCCACAGCAGAGGGTTCTGTGCACAGCCTGCCTCCCGGTAAAGTGCGGTGTGCCGGGGCTGTGCTTGGGGTACCGGCTGGGGGGCAGCAGTGGGCTCAGTGAAGGGGTGCCAACAACAGCCCACCTGAGTAAAGCTTGTGTCACCAGGAAAACGCTGATGGCAAGAACACACAGCTTGGCTCCCACAGCATAACAGCTTCTAAACCCAAAGGGGGGAAGGCTCATAAAATAAATGGAACTAGTCCAAGGTGGGGACAGTCTTCAGAGGGACACAAAGGCAAGCCGTCTTCTGAAAGGATTACCTTAGGACTAAGAAAGACACACGTTTTTCTCCCCATGAGTCAATTTAAGACTGCTACTATTGCTTCTTCCAGAGGGTCATGAAAAAATTTAAGCCTTGAAAAAAGAATTCAATTTGTTTAAAAGAGCAACAATGTTGCAGGGGGGACCCCCAGGTCATTTGGCTCACAAGCTGTTTTAGCATCATCTGGCCTCAGGAAGCATCCCTGGATATCCACCCACTTTCTGTGAGGAAATTTAAAATCCTTTTCTTTAGGACCTTGTCCAGATAACTGGGAAGGCGACTTTTAGAGGGGATCCCTTGTCGCTTCTGGAGGTGATCTTTAATTATAATAGTCTTCACAGTCACGTAGCGTGCAGGACTCAAGTTCAAAGAGCTACAGAGAACCTTCTCCCGATCTGACAGCAGCTCAAACCCAGGAAGGTTCTCAATGGCTGCAAACTCACCGTCTTTGCCATCTTCCTTCCCCCTTTTGGAGCTGGCCAGGTTTTTGTTCTCCTTCCTCCTCTCCCGTTTGTGTCTGGCAGCCTCATACTCAGCTGACTCTTCCATCTTTGTAATGCCATTTCGCCGGTACCGCTGCAGCTCTCTGATCTTGGCGCGAAGCATCTTCTCCTTGTGCATGTTTTCAAATAAATCGTCGAATTCTTTGCAGGACATGAACTGGTAGAGTGGCCGCAGTTTCAGCCGCAGCTCCTTCTCCTCCTTGGTGATCTTTCGTTTTAGTGTCTTCTCCTTCTCCTTCTTGTCCTTGCCCAGGAAGGCTGGCACCAGGTTATAGTCACGGGCAATGTTCTTCCGGCGCTGCCTCTCCTTCAGCTTCCTCACATACATGTCTACATGGGCACGCTTGAGCTCGATCTCCACATCATCATCATCATAGTTCACAGAGAGCCCACTGATGAGTGTCTCAGCATCCTGGTCGTACTCGATCTCATAGTCATCACGCAGTGGCATGTAGCCCAGCTGCTGCTGCTCAGCTACAGAGATGTCCAGTGGGGGCAAAGGAGTGGTGAGGCTAGGTGAGAGAGGGCCCCCGCTGGGGCAGGTATGATCTGTTACCCGGTTGGGGATGGTGTCAGGGATGCAGGCTTTGCCCAAGTTCCCATGGATGTACATGCTGACATAGTGCTCCATCACTTCCTGGGGAGTCCTTGAAGCACCAACATGTGCAGCCATGTCTTCCTATAATGACAAAAGCCAAATCACTTTTTCACAGTTTTACTCGGGCTACTTCCTATTAGTGTTGTTATCTCTCTCTCTCTCTCTCTCTCTCTCTCTCGCTCTCTCTCTCGCTCTCTCTCTCGCTCTCTCTCACTCACACACACACAATCCCCCCAAATATGTTCAAATATGAACTCCAACCAAATTGGCACTGGTGGCACTTACAGAGATTTATCCAAGAGGGAAGATCCAGAGCCACCGACTTGTTCAAGGCTATGTGAGAACTCGTGACAAAGCTGGGATGAAAACTCCTAAAAGTCATTCTTCATTCCCTAGCTTCTTAAAAAGAAACTCAGCCATGTGCTATTGTCCATTTTACCCATTGCAAACCCTGAAGAACACCTGAAGACAGTCTGGCATCACAGGGCACACTTTTCACTCAGACTAGACAGCAGACTCACCAAGTTGTCCACAAGGCAAAAAGGGTCAGGACTCTTTTCACATTGTCGCAGCCTTGGGTTCTGGAAGCTAAGCTTGTTCCTCTCTTAGTGGCTATGGATGATAGGCACACAGAGGCTAACTGCAGTACTACCACTGCTGAAAACACTCTCCACGCCTGCAAGAGAGGAAACTAAATGGCTCCCTCAATCTTTTCCTTTTGCCAAGAGGCCTCTTCCTTAAAGTCAACCACTAAAGCCACTTCAGAAAGTAATTGCTCAAAATGCACAATCATTTCCCGGCTGCTGTTCTCAACAACTAGTCCCAGAACCAGCAGCACCTCTTTGAGCTGCAGGTTATACACAGTGCTGTGAGGGGCAAGTTGCTTTGGGCTCCAAATGGTCATGCCTAATCCAGTCTCTGTGCCCTGTTGGCCAGTTGGAGCTGATGGCTGTCCTGATTATAAGCTAGGTGCTGTGGGAGGTAAAGAGGCCCAACTCAGCTGAGCGGCCCTCCATCTGGACCTTTTCTGGGACATACACCTAGAGCAGGACCCTTCCCACTAGCCTGAGGCACTGTAGGTTAAACTTAACAAAGCAGAATGAAGAAGGCAGGTCTGAGACAAGACACAGGTGCAGCTTCACTTGAGACTTATAAGGAGAAAAGTGAAGATTACAGCAAAAGATATACTCTGGTCTCCTGGAGGAATTATATGACTCCAACTTTTTATTTATTTATTTGGTTGGTTGGTTTTTAGAAACAGGGTTTCTCTGTATATCTTTGGAGCCTGTCCTGGAACTCGCTCTGTAGACCAGGCTGGCCTTCAACTTACAGAGATCGGTCCTGCCTCAGCCTCCCAAATGCTGGGATTAAAAGCATGCACCACTACCACCTGGCATAACTCCAACCTTAAATGTCACTATTAGCTTCACCCCTACTTGTTTCTCTCAGGAAGCATTCTAAAAAGTCAAATGACTATGCCTGGCTCCTGCTGCTCTTTGCAGAGCCTCTGATCCTGTCTAGCAAAGAAACAACCACACTCAGGCCTGGCAGGTTTCCTTAGAGATGGTCCTCCAGGCCTTGGTGAGAAGGTCCAGGAATGGCCTCTCAGGCATCTCACCTGCAAATATGTACACACACATGTGCTTGTGCTGCAGAGGCCAGAGGATGACATCAGGTCTATTCCTTAATCACTCTCCACTTTCTCTGGTCTCTTATGGAACCTAGAAGTCACTCATTCGGTTCAATTAACTGACCACTGAGCCCAAGAGTCTGAGCTCCTCAGCTGAGGTTCCACTCACAGGGTGGTGGGAAGGTAGACTCATTGGGAGGCACAAGCACAGCACCTAGGGCCAGGCAGTCTGTGATCTACATCATCAGTCCTGCTACTCGCTACTCAGAACAATCAGGTTCACTGGAAGCTCGCTCTCTCTCTGTCTCTGTGTGTGTTCTAAGCCCCCATTCTTCCAAGACTTTCCTTCTGGCTCCACCTCCTGTTCCCTTCACTCTTGCTGCCTCCTCTTAGGGATTTTGTTGGAGTGCAGTTAAATTAACAGGCAAAAGTACCTACATACATCGTCTCACTGAGACCTCACAGCTGCACCAGGAGAGCAGTGCTCTCACTACCTACAATTCAAGGTCAGTAAGCCGTTGGGTGAGCTACCATAGGGCACATGGCCAGTTGACACTGTGCAGCTCAAATTCAGCAGTCTGGCTAGGAACGCTGCCTGTCACCAAATGCTAATCACCCTGGGCCTCCCACGCTTGTCAATGCAGCATGTGCTGAGGAGTCTGCCTCATGCGATTGCTGGCACTATGAGCACGCGGGGCAAGGCTGGACTACCAGCCACTGCTTCTTCCCGCTTGAGTCAGCTCTCAAAGAAACTCCACAGGATGGCAGCTCCTGACTCAGACTGGTGGAAGGGTGCTACACACAAAGCTTCTGATCTCCCAGCACCTTGCCTGGGGCAGGCAACTTTGACTCTGGAGGGCCTCACAATTTCCTTCCTGTCCTTCCTCTTCAGTAGACAACCCGGCCACAACCCAGCTGACACTTAACTCCATTGTTGTCTTTATTCTCCCAGCAACTGAACTGTGAGGAACAAGGCAGGCTGAGGTTGGCCATGACCAGGGGCTGGACTTTGTAGTAGGAGAATGTGTGCCCTGGCCCACCCTTCAAATGAAGGAGTTTCTAAAGAGGCAGAAACCAAAGGCACCCCCTTTCCTGGGGAGGTGCGGTAAGGGGCTGCCAGGACGAAAGAGGAAACATAATCCACCTAAAAGCATTCTGAAGCCACCCAGGGGAAAGGCAGGTACAACACACTGATCCCAGCATCCTGTGAAGTACTTCTAGGCGGTTCTACTTCATTCTCTTCACCACCAGATGGTAAGTGCCAGCTGGACAAAGCTGCTGTCAGCCTCATAAGCCCGCCATGAGCTCACATGGCTAAGTCATTGGTGCACCTGCTACTCTATCATCGCCCTGTGAACCCTCAAATCAGACCCTCCCAGAATCTTGAGAGGGGCAGTAGGATAATGTGGCCAGGAAAAGGCAGGCCAGGCCACCAGCAGCTTCCTACACTGGCAGGCTAGCTCAGCCTGTTATACAAAGGGACATCTAGATAGGACTTTTCTTCCTGTGTCAGGAAGAAAAGGGACATAGCTGGCCCTTGAGATGATCATCTCACTACTATTCTGGGATATTAGACAACCCTGAGACCTCATTTCCTTGGGCACTTTTCCTGGTCTCTTCTGTGTTTAGTGCACTCCCCAGGTTGCTCTGATTCAGTAACATTTGGGAGCCAGTGTCTACACAATCCTACCCAGGGTCTTTCCTCCTTTAGTCTGTCCTTATCATCTCTACCAACCCTTCTATCAGATGCACAGGCTGGTGACATATTCCTTCTACTAACCCCTACAGCCCTCTGCCCTGATGTAATGGTCTGAAAGAAATAACCCCCACAGGGAATGGCACTAGTAGGTGGTGTGGTTTTGTTGGAATAGGTATGGCCTTGTTGGAGGAAGTGTGTCACTGTGGAGGTGGGCTTTGAGGTCTCATATATGCTTAAGTCACACCCAGTGGTTCAGTCTACTTCCTATTACCTTTTGATCAAGATGTAACCAGCACCATGTCTGCCTGCACACCTTCATTCCTGCCATGACGATACTGAACTACACCTCTGAAAATATAAGTCACCCCAATTAAATGTTTTTTGTTTTATTATTATTTTTTTTAATAAGAGTAGCCATGGTCATGGTGTCTTTTCACAGCAACAGAACCCCTAACTAAGCAAGCCACCTGGTGAAAAGGCAGATGGCCCTATAGCCTTTTTAGATCCCTGAGATCTTATAGATGACAAGTCAGTGTCTGGCCAGTACCTGTCACCAGCAGGTCTGTGCTAGGCTGTCATTGTCCCAGTGAGACATGAACCACAAAGACCTGGGCCCAGACTCTAGATGGGCTCATCCTTCAGTACATTTGCTTTTCATCAGTAAGTGGGGAGCATCAGAATTTGGGGAACTGTAAGAGTGAGGGAACAATGCAACATGTCTGCCTTGAGACCTGGAACTAGAAAATAGGCATCAACCTTAACACCCCCATCACAGCCCTGTCTGGCATCTAGCACAAGGAATGGGAAACAGTTTTTAATACTCCAACCACACACTGGCTGGGGCTTAAGGCTTTTCCAATCATGACTATAGTCAAGCTTGCATGTGACACCCCACAGGATGAGTCCTCATCTTCAGCCTTCCACTTGGGGCAAGCCAGCTTCTGCCTAGCTCACAAACACAACCAACTCCTAGAACACAAAATACCTCCTTCCTCTATGCTACCTTCCCACCCACGCAGTCTTTTCTAGTCCTTCTCACCACTGAACATGGAGTCTACTCACCACTGAACATGGAGTCTACTCACCCATGTTGCAAGGTCACAGCTGTCCTAGCAGTGTCCCTCCACATGGGCTAGCACGTAGCAGATTGTTGAGCACATGCCAGCGGACAGAGGAATGAACAAACGATGCAGCAATCCACACACTGGGCATGTCAACTGTCATCTAAAGAGGGAAGAAGTACTACCCAGGCTGCTCCACCTGTCCCTAGGCACGAGAACCTCTCCACTGGTTCCTCTTACTACATCCAAAACTACATAAGCTGGCCAAGCCCCACTTCCCTCTACTGGATGTCCCTGGAGAGGAGCTGGTCCTCTCAAACTGTCTCCTCTCTGACAGTTTAGTGTCTTTATAGCCAGGTAACAAAACTGGCGATTCATCTACCAAAGGCTCTAATCACCCTGAACCTCTGCATGTCTACATGTCTGTGCTCACACATTCCAGAGGTCCTGCATCATCCAACCAGCAGAGTCCACCACAGCACAGCTGTCTGGAGGTTCTGAGCACCCTGGCAGGCCTGACCTATGTATGTTGTTGAGGGCCACCCATCTCTTTCCTCACTCTCCCTACTATGGTATCCTCCCTTCTGTGACGTTTCTGTGGTACAGATCCCAACTAGACCCTGTGTAAGCTTTCTGGTAGTACCACACCGCCAACTGCACCAGTAAGCTTCTGGTCTCCAACCACAGTACTTAATGCTCTTAGTGCTGCAGCGGAAGCCCAGGCTATAATCACACCTAGCCATCATGTGTAAAGCTATAAAGTTCGTGGCAAGTGGCTTAGATTCTCACAGTTGCTGTCTTTCAATTGCAAAGTAGAACATAAATTCACCCCACAGTGTTGCTTGTGCAAGTCACATGATTTGTGTACATAAAGGGTACTGCACAGAGCTGGCACAGGCTCTACACAGGTCCATACTGGGACATACTTCTGTGTAATAGCATACAAGCTCAAAAAAGAACCACATATCCAAGCTGTGGTGCCTCTAGTGAAGAAAACAAGGCTCAGAGGAGTAAGGCAACTGGCCTAAGAGAACACGGGGAGCGGGGTCACAGAGCCTCCCTATCCTGTGTGACGATCAGTGTTGCATCTCTCAGACTGGCAGCCAAGCCCCAAGACTCTTCCCTTTGGGCTTCACTTCTTCCAAAGCTGAGCCTGGTCCTCATGAGAACCGGCATCTCAAGCTCCTCTGGCCTTAAAGCCTGAAAGCGCTGCTTCAGAAGAGGCCTTCCCCACCCAGCGTTCATTCATCCACATTTTACATGCTTTACTTCCTGAGTGCTGTCTGCTTCTGAGACTGCTGCATGAATGGGGCACAAATACTAGTTGAAGTATGGACTCTACAGTCCAAGATTTCTTTTCTTAAACAGAATAAACTGTGATGTAGAACAAAAACCATCACATCAAAGTTGGACAAGGCAAACAATAAAGCAAAAGAGCCCCAAGGAAAGTCACATGAATCAGTGACCCACTAATTCACACACCCATAAAAACGCTAACCTGAAAGCTCTAATATATACACAGAGGACCTGGTGCAGATCCATGTTGGCCCTGTGTTGTTGCTTCAGTCTCTGCAAGTTCACAGGAGCTTTTGCTTACTTGATTTGGAGGGCCCTGTTCTCCTTCTCCTCCAGCTCTTACACTCTTTCTGCCCCTCTTCCAGAGTTCCCTGAGAATAGCCCAAGTTTGAAGAGATGAAGCGAGCTCAGTGCTGGGCTCCCCGAAACTAGTACTTTCACTCTTTTCAGTGGCTGCTGTGGAGATAAGTGCTAGAGGGATGACGCGAGGGAGGAAAGTCTCTCTGCAGCGGTGACACGAAAGGACAAAGATCAGTCGGGAGTCTTGACTAGAAAGCACTTCAGGCAGAAAAGAGGAAAACTGGTCAAGGGTAGAAGCGTGAGAACCACAGACACAGGCAACCATAGGCGTTGTCAGGCCTTGCAGTGTACTCTAAGTAGAGCTGGAAGTTAGTTGCCAAGGGCCAAAGAGACGCAGTTATGTTTTAAAAGTCCTGTGTTGGTGAGAGCAGGATTATAGAACAAAAGGAGAAAGCAGGTAAGCCGTGAGAAGTGGTCACAGCAGGAGGTAAATGCCAAAGTGGTTCAGGTCACAATCGGCAGCTACAGCCTGCACAGTTTTTGAACAGGTGACAGCTGGCCAACTGGAGGGGGATGGAGGCTTTAAGTTGGCTCTGAAGCTGAGGACAAAGTGAGGCTAGGTCACCAAGGGCGATCAGGTAGAGAGGGATGGATGCCATCAGGTAAGAGACAAGCTCCAGGAACAGAGCAAACAAAAGCAACATTTTCAGCTCTGAGGCTCTTCTTCAGGGTGCTTGATAAGTACAAAGCAAATGCTCACTACACAACAAACTTCACTTCTAGACAAAGTAACCAGATGTTTTCTGGAGAGCAGGAGTCATGGGGTTGCCCATAGGGAAAGCATCTGGAGAGCAGAATCTTAGGTGGGGGAGGTGGGTCCAGAAGGTCACTCACTGTGTGATAACCTGGAAGAGGAGGGCAGTATGGCTGGAGTAGAGAAGCTCAGAGAAGCAGGACCCTACCATACTGGGGAAGAGCCTGGACAGGGCAGGGTCAGGCTTAGCTCCCTGCTTCTCTGAAAGCTTGAAGATGCTACATGTGCTGGGTGGTAATGGTGACAATGCAGACAGAGCTCTTCCCTAATACAGGTGAGGAAAAGGAGATTAACAACCAGGAGCCCAGTGCACTATCTGGCTGGGCCCTTTGCCACCAGCAAGTCATCTCTACAGAAACTTGACCACCAGTAAGCGGACCCCTGGCTCCATGCCTCCTCAGGAAGACACCTTTGTTCATTCTTTAGTGACCACCCATCACACCATGTCCTGGGTGCTGTGGAGAGCAAGAATTAAACAAAACACTGGTACCCACAGAGAACCCTAGCACTGGGCACATGCTGACACCCACAGAAAGCACACGAAGCCCTGAATGCAGACTAAGTGCATGCGGGATGGGCAGCCCAGGCTTCTGACCTTCTTCATCACTGTGCCCAGGAGAACCCAACCCTACCAGGGATCTCAGTAGGCACTGTGGGGTCTAGCTTGCTGCCATCTGGCTCGAGAAGCTTGGCAAGGCACAAGGCCTGCCCTCTGCCTGTGTTCAATGCACACCTTCTGAGGACGAGTGTGAAGGGCAGACAGCTCCGTGTCAGGGCCACAGGTCAAGGCCCTGCTCTACCAGCTGTGTGGCCGCAGGCACCCAACATTCTCCGGGCAATCCCGCCCGGCCACCTGAGGCCCTCCGCAGGGTGCACCCAGCCAGCCAGCCATGCCCTCCTAGCTAGGGCCCGCCGCTCACCCAGTTGCCGAAGCCGAACTGCTCGATGGCGTCCAACAGCAGCTGCTCCTCGCGGCTGGTCCAGCCGCCCTCCGCCTCAGGCCCCCAGAGGGTGAATCGTCCGCCGTCCACCAGCTGGTAGCCGTGGTAGCGGCGGTGGTGGCCGATCTCCGCGCCAGCCGAGAAGCACTCGGGGCACAGCTCGATGTCCTGGCACTCGGTGCAGCGGAAGCGCAGCGGGCTCACCTCGGCCAGGCAGTACACGCAGTACTTCTTGCCCAGCTCCGCCATCTTCCCCCGCTCGCCCGCCGCCCGGCCCGCAGCCGCCGGGCCTCCGGCCGTC
>NW_004949103.1:2429560-2445033 GCF_000317375.1 Microtus ochrogaster
AACCTCCGCTCTGCGCCTGCGTGCCGCCGCCTCCCTCCGCCTTATGGGCTCGCTCAACCGCAAGGCCCCGCCCCAAGTCTGACAGCGGGCGAGGCGCAGAACGGAAGCCGGTCGTGTGCGCCACACCTCTCGAGAGCCAGCGTCCAATCAGCGCCAAGTTTCACCTGTTCGTGGCCCTTCATTGGTTTAATATTGCTGGGAGGCGGCGAGAAAGGGAAAGCGGGCGACCAATCGCGGGGCTCACCGCGCGCGCCCTGGTTGCCCCGGGAAACCTAACAGCAGGCAGCAGAGGTCCTCAGACCCAAGACAGTGGGTCCAGCATGGACAGCCACGACCGGGAAACCGAGGGCGATGGTGGAGCCGAGCAAGACCTGACCAGGCAACCATCCGAGATCAAGGTCAGCTCCGAACCTCAGACCACGGCTGACCCTCCGGAGCCGGGACCGGAGCCAGGGCCGGAGTCGGGGCCGGAGCCGGAGACCCAGCCGGAGACCCAGCCGGAGACCCAGCCGGTTGCGGACGGCCCGAAAGCAGAGGCTTCGGAGGGGAGCGATGATGCGCGTGTCGAGGTCCTGGAAAGTCTGGAGGCCGCTGAGGCTCCAGGCGAGGCAGCAGAGGCCGCGAGCGAGGCCGTGTCCCAAGAGCCAGAGAGTCTGCCAGAGCCCCATCCTGAGACTAAGCGGGAATCCAAGGAGATGGACGAAGACGAAGAAGACGACGAAGATGAGGAGAGCGAGGACGAGGAACCCAACCGGCCAGAGAAGCAGAAGGACAAGGTGAAGAGGGTGAAGAGCAAGGAGTCGCGGTTCCGGCCCTCACTGCCACCACTGACCACGATCGTCGAAGAAGCGGCTGCTCCAGCCCCACGGGCAGAGAAAGAGAAATCGAAGGAGTCTGAGCAGAAGCGAGGTAGCGAGGATTTCGAGGCGATAGGTCTAGAACGACGCAAGAAAAGCAAAGAAGAGCATCTTTTCCCTGGAGAGGAGGAGGAAGAAGAGGAAGAGGAAGAGGAAGATAAGGATAGGGACTACGACGGCTTCGAGTGGTCTGCGGATGTTCGGAAGCTGCAAGAGCAGCAGCTGCGTGGGGAGCTAGTGGACCAGTATCACGCCCTGCTGGTGGAGCGGAACCGATACCAGCGCTACAATGTGTACCTACAGCAGAAGATCTCCGATACGCTACGCAAGAAGGGCCTGGAAACAGCTGAACCTGCGGACAAGAGTGCGGAACCAGATTCTCCGGAGAAAGAGCAAGCATACTTGCGCTATCTGGCCATGCTGGAGGAACTGAAGAAACAAGAGGCGGACGACCTACAGTGGTACCGCGAGGAGGTGCGTGAGCTGAAGCACCAGTGCCAGGAGAAGCAGGCCAGGGTGGAGAAAGAGTGGCGGCGCTTCCAGACCCTCAAGAAGCAGGTGGTGATGCAGGTCATGGGCAGCTGCCGCATGCGCGGTGGGCGCCAGGCAGCTCTGAGAGAGGTGGAACAGATTCAGGCGCTGGAGGATAAAAAGGAGAAGGAGATGAGCGCCTTACGCCTCGAGAATGTGCAGCTGAAGCAGAGCCTGGTACACTTTGAAACCAGGATGAAAGCCCAGGAGGACTTGGCTGAGGGACTGCTCCTCATCGACTTTGAACAGCTCAAAATTGAGAACCAGACCTTCAACGAGAAAGTCGAGGAACGAAACGAAGAACTTCTAAAACTGCGCACTAAGGTGACCAGCAACGTGCAGATAATAACCCACGTGAAGGAAAAGCTGTCTTTCATAGACACGGAGAACTCCTGCAAAAAGGCACAACTTTTGGAAATCGAGGCCCAGGTGGCCCTAGGAAGAGACCTATTGACAAAGACAAAGCAAGCCCGAGACAGCCTGCGAACTGACAACGTCAAACTGAATCAGAAATGTGGGCTTCTGGGTAAGGAATCACTCCTCCGAGACTTAGAAGAAAAAGTGGATAAGACAAAATTTCTCAACAGGCGTCTGGAATCCCTGAAGCGCCATCATGCGGGGCTCACCTTGTCCTGCAAAGGGGTGAAGCAAAAGATCAGGGAAGCCAAAGCATTCCTCCCCTCTTGACAGGACAGTTGGCAAAACCTCCAAAACTCTAAAAACTTTGTCCCCGACTCTCTTCTGCCTTCCCATAGTCATTCTAAGTGACTTGGGATGCAACTTTATTTTTGTCATTGCCAGCTTCCAAATTCCTGCTGAACACATTGGGTTAAGTAAAACATATCTGCAGAGAGAAAGTGGGGTGATTAAACTGACTAATGAAGAAACGCCTTTCTGGCCAAGCAGTCCCATCGTCCAGAGGGGTGTTAAAACTGTTCCTTGTCCACATGTAAGAATGGTTTAAAGGTTCAACCAGTGGCCAAGGTACAGAAAACCCCTGTGCACTGGTCTGATCACTATCATCTTGAATTAGCTCACAAATTCCCTTCATCTCTCCTGGTGGGTGTGTGGGCATGTAGAGACAGCTCTTACTCTTCACCTTGAATTTTCTGAGACAGGGTCTCTTACTCAAACAGAAGCTTGCATTTTCAGTTAGACTGCCTGGCTAGCACGATGATCCTGGGATCTGCCTGTCTCTCTTCCCCAGCACTGGGGTTACAGGCATGCAAGGCCAAGTCTGGCTTTTTTATGTGGGTGTTGGGGATTTGAATTCAGATCCTTGTGCTTTCAAACAAGTACTCTTACCTTCTGAGCTATAACCTGTCATCAACAACCTGGCTGTTGTCATTACATAACCCTCTTCCTTTAAATGACACAATTTTGTTTGCTAAAGTTTATTGGCTTTGAAGTCAATAAAATGTAAAATCCTTTTTATGACTTCCATGACTTGAACACACTTGACATGAAACCATTCAAATGCATTACTGACAATAGTTCAAGAACTGATTTCTTACACACACACACACACACACACACACACACACACACACTTATTATAGTTTTGGTTTTTCCTCTACTCTGTCCATCAAGGTCATAATGAAGCAGTTAGTTACTGCAATTGCAATGTTTTCTTTATGGCTCCAACAGCAGAGGGAGCCTGGATTCTACAGTTGCGGAGGCCCCCAAGCGAAACGAGCAGTGGCACTAGAAGTGACAAAGTTTTTCATTGTAATGATGTCCTTCGGGGTTTTGATTAATTCAGCTGATTTCTACCCATCAGCTAATCAACTGAATGCTCCCTCATGAACCTTGAACAAGGTCAGCAGTGGGTCATGCAAGGCACTAAAGTTAGCATGCCTCTAAGTTGCAAATATGTTCTAACAATTATCTAGTAAGTCACCAGTGGGTCCTCAATCACAACACCTCATGCTGGGATTATAACTAATTACAAAACACCCTTTGTTTTTGATTACCTCCCCATGTGGTTCTAATTAGATTCAGCATGAGTGCTTGATCATGAAAATTTCATCAAGTAGTTCAGGGCCTGAAAATTTTTTAAGTTGATATGCATGAGAAATGTCCCCTTCAATATCAAAGGAGGGTCTTTCACTCAGCCACCTACTCAGGGACAGCCTAAGGTATTGGTGACTTGATACAATTTTGGTGACTTGCTATAGTTAAGATTCTTTAATTATATAAGTAGAAAGAGGTTTGTGTAAGTTCATCCACAGATAATAATTTAGGGTTTATCACTGGTATGAGTTACCTGTGCATAAAGTATGTATTAAATCCATGTATTTAACCTCAGAAAGTTCCAGGGTGCAAGTGATACATGCCATAAAAGGAAAGCATCTTGGAGCACATGATTTGTGTAGTGACTGGTCCAGCTACCTTTCAAATTATCCTTAGTTTTACTTCAATAATCAATGGCAAATATGTGCATATTTTAATAAAATTGCACTATTTAGTTTTGTTTTTGTCTTGTTTTCAAGACAGGGTTTCCCTGAGTAGCACTGGCTGTTTTAGAACTATCCCTATAGACCAGGCTGACCTCAGACTCAGAGATCTGTTCCTGCCTCTGCCTCCCATGTGCCACGATTAAAGGCATGCACCATCACTGCCCCAGCTTAATAAAATTGTACTCCCTAATTTAAAAAAAATTAGACAGTATCACATTAAAGGCCAACTGGCTCAAATTTGTGACTCTCCCAAATGCTAGTATTAAAGGTGTATGCTGCCACAGACAGCTTCAACTCTAACATTTCACCCAAAAACTGTCAAGGAGAAATACAAGTATACCTAAAAGATGGGGGAATGCCCAAATTGTGATCCTGCTGATCCAAATAGATACCTGTCTAAGCCTCATCGTACTGATTCATGAAATGGAGAAGCATTCGAAAAAAAGGGTGCTTTCTGTTGGATGGTAACATTAGGATGAATTTTCCCTTTGTGCTTTTCCATATCCTCATCTTACATATGTTAATATTTATAATATATAAATAACATGCAAATATTCAAGGGAACACTTTTACATTCCTAACTTTACAAGCAGAAGATAGTAAAAGTCCCGAAGATGTAGTTCAGGGATAGAGTGTTAATCTAGCACAAGCAAGGCCTTGAGTTGGTTCCCCAGTACTGAACTGGAAAATGTATAGCCACATACCAGTTTAAGCAGGGCTTGGTGCATGCTTATCACAGCTACAAAGTGAGACCACACTCTTCTCCCTCCCCATCCTCTCTCTTGCACAAGATACTAAAAGTTTATAGGATAAAAGCACAAAACTAGCTTCCTAGAGAATGTTCATGGGCAGTTCAATTTTTATTAATATTTTATTAATATTTCATAGGCCCATGCAAAGGAGCTAGGTCACTCAGCCTTAGTTGCAAAGGGAGGAAAAGGGTTGGGTTTAGAGAATTTCAGTGACTTCTCCAAGATCAGAGTTTCTAAATGGTAATGGCTGACCACTGACTGTGAGATTCAACTCCAGGGTTCTGCTCTTGTCCTCCAGCCAAACTATGTATAGTCTGGGTTTATTTCTGGCTAGGAGTATCTCCTGGAACTCTAAAACAGGCACGAGAAGCTACTTGGAGAAAAGGTGGTTCTCTCACTCCACACAAAACTCCCTGCAAAGTATAGAGATCCTGGAGGAAGGGGTAAAGAGGGACTTTGTTGGCTGACTTAAGACCAGAGAGCAGCATATCATTCCAGAATGAGCCAGCAGTGGGGGGTTGCTGGCAGTGCTGACACTATGTCATGGCCATGGCCATGTTATTCAGCAGGCTTGAATAATATCAAATATTTAATAACATATTTAGCCCCACACAAAGCATATCTACTCATTTCCATTCAAGTTCAAGCACTTCCAGATCTTGATGAGGTCCTATTTAAGAACTGATTTTAGGTTCCAAGGCTGCCCTCTGCTGGGCAGGCCCTTGCCCTTGTTCGCCTGAAAGCTCTGCTCAAGGTTCAGTAATAGCACTTTCCTCCTGCTGCTGGACACTACTGTAGCAGTTCCTCCACTCTTTCTTTAGGCAGGCTCATGATGGGCAGGGTTTCTGAATTGCTGGCCCCACATTGACGGCATTCAGCAATGCACACTGGAAGTATTGGAAGGAATGAGAAATGTAGGCCACAACCAGCCCTGTGTTTGGGCTCCAAAAGGTCCAAAGCAAATGTGATCTCTCCAGAAAGCATGCAGTCTCTCGGGTGGTATGAAGACCAGCTCCAACAATCTGCTGTAGGCGCCTGAGCAAGCTTTTTGTGTCATATTCTTGGAATGGGAACAACAAGTCTCTTATGTGGGGCTGCTGTGAAGATTAGTATTAATAATCCATGTAGAAAGAACACTTGGTCCAGAGCCTGGTGTGGCTGGAACAGTCAGCTAGCACTCAGCAAACCCAGACCAGAGTCTTAGCACTTCACCTCATGGCATGCAAAGAACAGTGGCTCAGAGAATAAAGCCATTGATTTAGAAGGAAAGGTGGAACCTATGTCTGTCCCTGCTGGAGGCTGTAACTCAGTGGGCAATCTTACAGTGGTCTTGGGAGGTTTGGAGGTGATAGCATTGGGGGACTGAAAGGACAGTGACATATACAAGCATTTGTCCTGCCTGGTTCCAAGTAGCTTGGGGACCCTACTGCATTACACAGCCACTTTCCTAAGAGGCTCACAGGAAGGAGCTCACCCCCTGCGCCCTCAGGTTTACAGGTTCTGAGAAAGCTCCAGAGTGTGAAGAGCCTTGGCTCAGCACCTAACACAGCGTATATAAATGTGGTTGTCTGCTGTCATGGGAATGCAGACTTATGGTAGGGAGGTCAAGGAAGCAGGCTTCAGAGAGTGCAGCAGCGACTTGGAGAGGACACGCTGAACTCTGGAATCCCCTGAGGAGGAGAGTAACTGCCCTGCTTTGTGTCTCACAAGCTTCCAGTTAAAATACTTTCTGCTATACCTTAAAGCAAGAATGCCAGCTTTAAACCAAAGTACACAGTGAACATAAGTAACAATTTTACATGACTTTATTTAATAAAACCACGTATTTACAATTCAAAAAGTCCTAGTTTGATACATTTTACTAAATAAAATTAAAGGTTAACTGTACAAGCAATTAAAACATGATATGTAGCAAGTGTTATCAGGAGTTTCCTATTGGCAAACATGAAAAATATAGTCACAAACTGAGTAGTTAGAAGTACCTTTGAAGTGAGCATTGCTCCCAAGGTGACAGGAAGCCTCCCTTGCAAGCTCCCTCTAGAGTAAGAGCTGCCCAGCACCCTCAAGTTTAGGACTGAAAGTCAACTGCAAGCGAGGTGGGAGGTGCAGACTTCTGTAGGATCTGTTTCCAGTTTGCCAAAACAGGAGCAGGAGAGATGCCCTCAGAGAAGAGGAACTTGGAACGGTATAGCCTCTAAGGAGGGCACATCAGGCTCATACAAACAGGCTATGAAAACCCTGTTTGGACTAGAAGAGATGCAGTCAGTGCTTGGCTGGCATGGAGTCCTATTTGAGAACTTCATCCACGCCCACAGATTTATGTCAAACAAGAAAAGTTAAGAGCTGGGTTGTGAACACACAGAGAATTCCACAATGGCATTCACAACAAGGTGCCCAAGTCCCCTTGTCACAACACTTTCTGTATGACTTAGGAATGCCTTTATGTACAGTAAGAAAATATATACATCTTGAGAGAACAGATGCCCATATCATGGAATAAAACTAAGTACATCTGAAAGGAACGACAGCAGACAGGTCTGGGTACTCCGCTCCTCATAGGCCAGCTGGGCCTGGGCTACATTCAGTATCTGATGTCAAGAATGGCTGGATCTGGAGGACACTGGATGGCTGATGAAGACATCCTCCTCCAAGAGGTCAGACATCAGCCTTTCACACTAAGGCAGAGAGCTATATGGAGGGTGTTCGGTAGCCTCCCTGGAGAAGCCAAGAGACTACAAATGAGACAGACTCCAGGAGAAGAGTGGTGGCATGGGTGAATGGCGTGAATACGACAACCTGCTGATGCACTGGGCTATCACCAACAAGCACAGCACATGAAGGGAACCCATGCAAATACACTGTCATAAGGCCGACCCAAGTCTCCCTGCCACATGCTGTAGTCAGTCAAGGGCTCCCCAATGGTTGTCAGACACTAGAATGATGGAGAAGATGATTTCTGGGGGTAGCAGGTATGGTTTCAGAGGGCTATGGACTACAGGCCACATAGGCATTTGCTGGAAAATAGGTTCTCAATCCCGGCCTACCTGTACCCTCAGGGACAAGGATGCCAGTGGATTATCAGGAGGTAATCAGTTTCCACAGATACTGGATGTCTTTTGTATTATTCTATGCAAAAACTATTCATTTCTGTGAATTTGGATAATCAAATTACTTATACAAAGTTCTCAGGTCAAGGAAAAGCTACACCACCAACACCCTCACCAATGAGCTGAGAGAAATCAGCTGGAAAGGGAAGGGCTGATGACGCCGAGAATCCGGAAGACTGCCCTTCTCTTCAGTTCCCACAGCAGTGTGTGAAGCCTATCTTCTAAAGCCAGATGGGTACAGGAGAGAATCCCTGGCACTTAGGAGGGGTCCAGCTACTCAGGTGACAAGGGCAAAAAGGGACATTCAGCTAAAGCAAGGAAACTGTCTCCCACACAGCGATGTTTTCAGAGGCTGCCATGACCAGCCTCCCAGAAACATGCAGGTTAAGAGAAGCAAATTTTGCAGTCTCTTCCTACCCCTTTCTTTACAGGGCCCATCTCTATCGCTTCTCAGCATGTGGCTCCCCTGCTCCAACCACTATGGCTCCCAAGATGCAATGAATGTTACTTGGGAGAGCGGGATCCTAATGTGAACTCCCAGTCTTTCTGCTGTCATGTGTCAAGGCAACAGGGTCAAATGACAACACAAAGGTCAGGTGAATTTTCAGGAGTCTATGAACATTCACCAGCAACTACTCTAGAAGGTCAATCTTCCTTATGCTGTCCTTGGCAGGGAGATTTAAAACACACCCTTCGGGCTAGAGACGTGGCTCAGCGGTTTAAGAGCACTGACCGATCTTCCAGAGGACCCAGGTTCAATTTCCAGCACCCACATGGCAGCTCACAACTGTCTGTAAGTAACTCCAGTTCCAGGGGACCAGAAAACCATGATAAAATACCAATGCTCATAAGATAAAAATGAAATTAAAAACAAAACAAAACAAAAAAACCCCACCATCTCTGGAAAGATTATCTCAGTAACTAAATAAATAATTCTTTTCTTAACCAACATATGAGCCAATAACATCTCTGAGGTCTCCTAATAATATTTCTCATGCCTCTTGGCTAAGAAAGATTGTAATATACCTTCCAGTAGTTGGCATAATAGCATCACAATTTAATTAACTGCGCTGGAATAAAGGAGCAAGGAGACAGCCTGCCCTTTCTTGAACCCATGTGGAAAATGCAGTGGCTAGCCATGACCAATTCCAGTGCAGAGGTCCACTGAGCCGCTTAAGGCTAAGCCTGGATGTAATTCTTTAAGAGCTGCTTTGTTTTAAGGCCAACTCCAGCATGAGAAATCCAACATGGAAAGAGCCCTGTTCTTCACAGGCTTCAGTCTGAAAGCACAGAGGTGCCATGTGGAGCTCTGCTTCAGTGCCAAGTGCGAGGAACCCCTGAGCCTCAGTGTCTGAGGGATGGGCTTCCTTTTTCCATTTCCCGGCTGTCTTTCTGCAGCGCAGACAGCACCTAGAATCACAGAGAAGACAGCTATGGTTAGACCCACAGGCCAAGTGACCCGAGAATCTCATAGGAACAGTAGAAAAACAGCAGCCATCTGACACTCCCATTCCACCTCCTACAAACCTGTTCTCTGGGCTGCTGGCTAGCCCCTGAACAAAGCAAAGAGGCCCAGGTTTCCCCCAAGGCACTAACAAGTCTCCTCCCCCATGATGCTCACATAGTTGGTCCCTCTCACCAGCGAGATGGCCAGACAGAGGTGTGACACAGTCTTGAAGTGACTGCTCCCTCCTCTGCTCTCCCAGCTTTTGGTTGACACTTATAAGGAGCACCCCACTGCACTGCTGCCTAACAGCAGTGACAACCAGAGGCTACATTCCTGAACCCACTGCATGCCAAGCAGAGCACTCTTTGAGGCCAGACTGCCATCACTGTCAACCTACCTTTCCATCTGGATTCAAAAGCCACTATAAGCAATAGGATGGAAAATCCCAAAAACCTTCACACAGGCCCCACCTTTCAGAGGGACTCCCCTGACTCTCCTTGGTTTCAGGCTCTGTTGCCACCATCTTGAAAGTCTCGGGAACGTTAGAGCCAAGATCCCATGCTTCTATTCACACTGTTCTTTATTAATCAAAGAAAGGCTCTCCTCTGCCCCTGGATTCCTGACGATAATAGCAACGTCAGTTCTGCTCCTGTGTGAACTGAGTACATCTTCTTAATTGCTTTGTTGAACTATAATTCATAGGCATTTCACCCCCATAAAGCATGCAAGTCAATGGCTTTCCAGATCTTCAAAGGTATCTGCAAGCCTCACCAAAAGTCAGCTTTAAAGCATTTTCAAACTTCAAGCAATGTCTTGGGCTGCTGAAACAGCTCACTGGGTAGAAGTACTTGTCACCAAGCCTGAAGACTGCATTCAATGCTGGGGTTCCCATAGCGGAAGGAGAGTTGTCTGCTGACCTACACACTTGTTGCGATACATGCACTGCCCCTCTCTCATGTAGTCATACACACAGAAAACAATAAATGTTTTTTAAAAAAAGGTTAGGGAGGAGGGGAGCTTTCTGGCACAGTCTTACAGAGATGGCCTAGAAGTACTGACACTACAGAATAGGGGCAGTCTTCCTACACACATTTTTCGAGCTGCCAGAAACCCAGACATGAGCCAGGCTGTGAGCAGGCTCACTCAGCAGCACGCTGCTTCAGCCTCACAGCTGTGTCGCATACCCACTTACCTGTGCCCATTTCTTGTTCCGGCTCTGCATCTGGACTGTGGCGATGGATGCAAACACCTCATCTGCTGGCAGGTCCTCAGGCAGCCTGGTCAGAAACTGGGCACTGTGGATGAAGTCCATCCTCGTCAGGATATCCTCGAATAGCTTCAGGATGCCCAGAGCGGTGCGGAAGAGAAATTCCTCCCCGTCTCGACAGAACACGTCCCAGATGCGGCAGGCCAGGTCCAAGGGCAGGGACTTACTGTACAAGGTGAAGATCCTGGGGAGAGGTTTGGGATGGCTTAGGCATGCACAACACCCCGAGTCCCTGCCTTTTATACACTGTGGATGACACTGGCTGCATTCACTCTGAAGGCCAAAGTACATTTCACAAAACAGCACTGTTAGCATCGATGTGTTATCAAACACCACAAAACTTTTGAATCACAGATAATGGAAAACTCCTGCTTGGAGCAGATGTCTATCAATCACCACTGTGTGCTTCCTGAGACAGATGCCTGTCTAGTAAGACAGGCTATATATCTCAATAGAGCTTGGAGTCAGGTGGGGAATAAGAACAAAGAGGAGAGAGTACTATTCGTCATTCTCCTTGTAGGGGGTCAGCAATGCAGCAAGGCGTGAATTTTTCTGAAGTCACTATTTGATTTTGACACAGAATCTAGTTACACAGCAGACTATGCTGGCTTTGAATTCATGATTCTTTTGTTACAACCTCTGAGTGATGGAATATAGGTGTATATGCCTGGTTTTCTCAATAAATCTGACCGTAGATTACTAAAAACTGACCTTATACTTTAATAATAAAAACTACCAGACGAAAGGTATTCTCTTAAAAATATAATTGAAAAGACAGGTGGTGGCGGCGCATGCCTTTAATCCCAGCACTTAGGAGGCAGAGGCAAGCAGATCTCTGTGAATTTGAGGCCAGCCGGGTCTACAGAGCTAGTTCCAGAACAGGCTCCAAAGATATACAGAGAAACCCTGCCCCCCCCCCACATATATATAGCTATAGATAGATAGATATAGATATAGATAGATATTGATATGTTGATATAATTGAGAGCTGAGGAGATAACTCAGTGATAAAGTGAGGACCTGAGTTTGACACACAGCACCCAGGTGCAATGACATGCACTTGTAATCTCAGGGCTTGAGATTCAGAGAGAGGCAGATCCTTGGGGCACACTGGGCAGCCTGCCCAGCCTACTTGATAACTCTAAACAATGAGAAACCCTGCCCTTAAAAACAAGTTGAATGGCTTCTGAGGAATGATCCCTGGAGCTTACCTTTGCCCACACACGCATATACACTCATACACAAATGATAGTAACATTCCAAACTATTTAACACCTCTGCCCTAGGGTCAAGCACTTCTAACCTGGATTGAGTCTATGTCATCAGGTGCGTCCAGAGCATGTGTCTGTTTAGTATTATAAAGTGAGAAGTCAGGGTATGGTGGTACACATGTGTAACCCTAGCCCTTGGGAGGCTGAGGAATGTAGAAACCTAACCCACATCTTCCCACATGAAAACACCAGTCCACACATGGGAACCATGTCTCCCATCTCCTTCAAGACTGATAGGGCCAACAAGGACAACAAAAAAGATTCCTCCACATATTTTTTTTTTGATCCCAAATCCACGAACTAAACTTTATTCTTTTCTTTCTCTCAGGTAGCATAAAACTACTGAATTCAGATTTGCATGTGCAACTCCATCAACTCCTTTAGGCAGGTATGAGACAGCACTGGAATAGCAAGGCCAGGTCTCCCTAAGGATGGCTATGTACCAAACCTTTCTGATTCTAAATAGCTCCTTTTTTTCCTCCCAAGATTTATTTTTAATATTTTAAATTATGTATATATGTGTGAGTACATGCACATGAATATAGGTACCTATGGAAGCCAAAGGCATCAAGGTCTCCCTGGAGCTGGAGTTACAAGTGGTTGTGAACTACCTGATGTGGGTGCTGGGAACCAAACATGGGTCCTCTGAAAGACTTGTAGTGTGTGCTGTTAACCACTGAGCAATATCTCCAGCCCACTGGCCAAAAGAAAACAGAAGACCAGGATAGTCTCAAACTTGTCATCCTCCTGTGTCAAGTCTCAGTGTCCTAGGTCACAAATACTTTTTTGAAGCCTGCTGTATTGCTACTTGCTACTCATTGGTGATAACAATACAAAGTGCTGAACAGACAACTCAGGAGCAGAAGGGACAGACAAACACAGATGGGATTTAAGGATAGAAAGGAACTGTCAGGACGTGTGCACAGAGGGCTGAATACATGTGAACGCTCTTCTACATCGCATGTTCGGGGAAGAACACACTGCTGAGGAGGGGCAGTTCCATCCATCCTAAAGAGCAAGCAGGCGGCCAAGAGAGGAGCTCCAGGATGCTCTCCACACCTGTGGCAGAGTTCATGACCAATCCATGTCTGAGGGCAGCATGATGACGAATCATGCCAGATGATGAAGCAAATCAGGTATTGGAGAAAAAGCGGTCTGGGAAGAACAAGGGCCCAGAATGAGCAAGGCCTGCTAGACAGTTCAATAGGCTCTGGACTGTGAGAGTCCGAGGGAGCAGGGGAGCTGGCCCAAATCAGGTATGAGCAGGACAGTTGTGGGGAAGCAAAGAAAAATCCTAAGACATCAGGTCACCGGCTGAGCCACCCAAAGGATAAAACTGCCATTTTTATATTCTGAGGCATGATCTGTGCTGAAAGTCAGCCATTTAGGTGATATATGCATTTGACTGTTGGTTCAAAGGGAAGTTCTGTGCCAGCAACAGAGCTGTGCAAATAGTCTGTATAGAAAGGACCAAGTCAAGAAACGACAACCAGGATCAGAACGTGAAGGCTATCAAATTGCTCCCCGGCCTGCATTGCACATAGAAGAGTATACCTGACCTCACTGTTAACAACTATTCTTTGTTCTATAACGGAGTGCAAATGGTTACGGCTTAGAATGGTATATTACCTTTAAATTTATGTGCCTTCTAAAGAAAATCTTTGTTTCATAGCAGATACCTCCTCATTCAAGTCTCAGCCCTGGTGACCTCCTTGGGAGGCTGTTTCTGACCCTCAGGATAGATGAGTCTTACTGCTGATTTGTTGTTTTGTATGGGGGAATTTTGTTTAGTCTTAAATATGGACATCTATTTCCTCACAATTCAGTGTCTTCATGAGATCAAGGTATAAGTAGGGATGCCCAGCTTTTTCTGAGGCCTTTCCCCTGGCATGGAGAAGGTCCACTCTTCCCTGTGTCTTCACATGGCTATAACCAAGTGTTTCCTGTCAATGTTCACATTATACCTTCTGCATCCCCTTTCTATCCATCACAGTTCACAGAGCACCCACAGTTCTCTTGGAGACAGTACAATGCTGGTAAAGAGGGGCTCTGTTGTTATTAATACTGAGTTATTTCTCTGTGCCTTTCATACCTTTGCACCTTTAGGGCCCTGCAGACTCCAGCAGGCATCTCAGTAACATGCTTCCAAAAGTCCCTCTCTGCTCAGGTCAGGGGCCACCTATAGCCATCAAAGCATGAGTTCTCTCAAAGAATATGTGGCTGTGACTAAACTCCTCCTATCCTCTGCTCTTGGCTATAAGTGCCTCTAGGACTCAGGTCTTCCCTCAGTTCTCAGTCCCTTCATATTCCCTTCTTTCCCCTTTGTTACCAGGAGACTGCAAATGCTTAACTAGATCTCAAACCACATTTAGGCTCAAAAGTCATAGAAAAAGAGCTGGGAAGCACCTCCATGGGCTGGTGAGCCACTTTGCTCAGCCACTGGGCAGCAGTTGATGCCAGGTTGGCTCTGGCTCTGAGGAACTAGAGAGAATAGGAAAGTTGATGTACGCACGTAGCCCTCCCCTTATCTTAAAGCCCAATTTCATATCTTCCCTATGACTTAAGGCTCCCTGCTCCCAGCCAGTGACTATGTACAGGAGTGGGGTATGCAGTGAAGTCCCTTGCCTTCCCAGGCCCTTCTGGTATTCCTACCACAGTGGGAAGACAGAATTTGAGAAGAGATATTTCTTTGCTCAGGCCCTTGCAAATACTGAACAAAATATTAAGCAAGGCACTTTCAGGGCTGAGTCCAACTATTATAAAGGAATGCATTTCTGTGCTGCTGCACCAATGCCATGGGCTTTCAAGAGTAAGACCAGAGCTGTGAGCATCCATTACTCTATAACACATGTGGGCAGAAGGGATAATATTTCCGGCTGAAAGATCTTCAGTATTCCCATAAATATTTTTAATCTAGCCATGCCCAATCCAATCACTTTTCTGAGTTTGCACTGGATTAGATATGAAAAGAACTGAAGCTGTAGGACACACCCCCAAGGAGCCAGTCCTCTTTACAGAGAGACCCGGGGCTACATGTGAGCAGCCCCAGGCTGCAAACCACAACCCAGGGGCACTCTTGCTCTTCCATGGAGCATACCTCCTTACTACAACCCAAGAGGGGGCACTCTTACCTCCACTTTGCAGATGAAGATACTAAAAACAAAGCACATGGTAGAAACCTTATTGAAGCTTAGGGAGGGGGAAATGTCACCTAACAGTCTTGCCCACAGAGAACCTATGGCTAAAGACTTGGACCTACAGGCCACGAAACAAACTTCTGGCTGTGTTCAACTTGCTCAACCAGACTGGTTCCTAGAAACGAGTCTTTCATCCAACACTGGTTCAGGAGCACCCTCAGCTGCTATCCTACCCACGTCCCCCATGTTTCTAAGAAAGTCAGGAACACATAGAACAGGGATGTGAGTTAAGAACCCATGGGCCTGTGGCAGCCAACTTCCTTTGTAGACTTGCATGCAGGAAAAGCCAAGGTGGCCACCCAGATTCAGTTCAAATTCAGACACTGAGAACAGAAACACTCCTGGTCCCAAGAGTATTCAGTAAAGCACTTTCTGCTGCCTGCAGCCCTACCCTGAGTCAGCAGCATCCTCTCTGGTCCAGCACCTGGGAGGTAACGGTAAAGCCCTGTACTCAAACAAGCTGTAAGCCAGTGCTGCTGCAGTTTCCTTCTACCATACTCAAAGCCCCAGTTAGCCAGCACTTCCAAGGGGGCTGGAGGGTTCTCTCTCTCTCTCTCTCTCTCTCTCTCTCTCTCTCTCTCTCTC
>NW_004949103.1:2445133-2449510 GCF_000317375.1 Microtus ochrogaster
TCCTCTCCCTCTCTCCCCTCTCCCTCTCCCTCTCTCCCCTCTCTCTCTCTCTCCTCTCTCCTCTCTCTCTCTCCTCTCTCTCCTCTCCTCTCCTCTCCTCTCCTCCTCTTCTCTCTCCTCTATCTCTCTCTCTCCCCCTCTCTCTCTCCCCTCTCCCTCTCTCTCTCCTCTCTCCTCTCTCTCCTCTATCTCTCCTCTCTCTCCTCTCTCTCTCCTCTCTCTCTCTCCTACTCTCAAGGTATCCTGGGCAGATCCAGAGCCCAGGAGGTGAGACTTATGAATGAACTTAGTACAGAATGCAATGGAAGCCTAATCACTGGCAGTCACTTCCTTGAACCTACCCCACAAGGGGAAACCCCACAGAGTGATAGCTCTTCATCTCAAGGCATATATGGAGCATCTGCTAGGTCTTTGGACTAGCTCAAGATTATTGTTACAAAACTCACATCTCCAAACAACTCTGCCGTTGGAAACAAGGGAAAAATCTCCTGGGAAGTTAAGCTACCTCTCGTCAGCTCTCCCATAGTATTTAGACCCTTGATAGTTAAAACACTCAAAATTCCATAGGCAATGAAGACAGCTGACAGGCCATTTCTCTGATCTTCAAGTCCATAGCAGAGACAGCTAAAGAAGGGTCCTGGCCAGCTACCTTCATTATGCTCTGTCCTGCAGGGCTAGAAGGGAAGGAGGCTGTTCAGCAGAACAAGTGGACAAGTGGCTTTAGGTCACTGGCACCTAAAGGGACTTGGAAACAGAAATGTCCTTGTCCTGCCCAGGACTTGAACCAAGGATAGGGCCAGGCCTTGAGGATATAGAAGTGAACCACGAGGCTCTGAGAGGAACTAGAAAAATAGA
Source organism: Microtus ochrogaster (assembly GCF_000317375.1). Classification (NCBI taxonomy): domain Eukaryota; kingdom Metazoa; phylum Chordata; class Mammalia; order Rodentia; family Cricetidae; genus Microtus; species Microtus ochrogaster. Next base: position 2,445,989 of record NW_004949103.1, read on the forward strand.
TACCTTGAGAGTATGGGTGGTGCTGGAGGAGGGTAGAGAGCAGAGCAACTAGGTGTCTGCTCACCCTATGCAGCCATCTCTGAGCACCCATGGAGCCACACTTGATCCCTGGGGCTGGATGCTTCTCACACACTCTGTGCACTGTGTAGGGCACATGAACATGATTCAGGTCAGATCCAGTAATTCTGAGCGTAGATGTGACTTGAGGAGGTGGCAGGACACAAATGGAGCAAGGCTCTGGAGTCACACTAAATAGTACGCACACTGGAAGGTGACACTGGGTGAGAAAACTCCAAGGACAAAACAATGAGTATTTTCGCATGCAGCCTCTAGTGACCGGGACCTCCCCTGACCACCAGGACCCAGCACTCTTGGGAGCCAGGCTCATGCGGACCATTAATAACCGAGTTAAGGATAATCAGAGAAGGCACTGCCTGAACGCAGTTCAACTTTAGCACAGCACTTCTAGAGCCAGCCTGTGAGCCTAGCCCTGTAATGTGGCCACACACACGGCAGGCATCCGACTTGGCCCTTACTTCAGAAAGCAACAGCACTATATCAGGAACAAGCCACCCATCAGGCCCTCAGGGAAGCACAGTACTCAGAAGGCCCCGGTCATCAACCACATCATGGTATAAAGGACTCAGAAGCAAAACCCGGTAGAGCTTTCTTTCCTTGTGAACACCCTGGACTCACAGCCCTGCAGGCTTGGAAAGGAACACACAAAGCTGCCCTTCAGAGCATGACTTTCAGGAAACAACCATCATCAGACTCCAAGTCAGTGAGAGTAGACCATCATGGACAGAACAGAACATTTCAGAACACGCTCCATATTGTCATGGTGGTTCTGCTTCATGGAGCCTCTGCCCCAGTATACACAAGTTAATGTTCTACTGGGTTACCACACAGCATGCTGCATTTTTTAACCCAAGGTAAAAAAAAAAAAAATTTTTTTTAATAGAATCCAGCCTAGAATCTAAAGTTCCTGTGGAAGAAATTAACAAGACCAGACAGATGTTTAGGCTTCTGGCTGTAGGGAGGGTCTGCCTCCCAATGACCTTTTGTTCTGGGCTCTAAGTAAGAGAAACCTAAGGGTTCAGGGTTGACAGTCCAATATAGATACAAAACTTAGGATAGCAAGGAGCTATCTGTGTACTCAAATGTTCATGAGGAGGACAAAAATCATCTGTTAAACAAAGGTACCCTTTTAAAAGGATATCCCAAACATTTATATGTAGCACAGACAGGACAGCTGAGTATCCCCGATGGGGCTTCCATTCTATAACAGCTCCAGTGACTTCAGCTACAAGTCCAACCACCAAACCCTCACACATGTAGTCAGCTGAACCAGACGGTCACCAGGTCAAGACAGAAACAACACAGGGATATCTGACATTCATTCCCAAGGATGCAAGATAGGTCTGCTCTACTGAGTGATTTCATCATCTAGAAGTCCTCTTGCTTCCCAAAGAAAGTGAGGGGAAACCCACCAGTTCAGAGTGGCTGAATAGTTCATTCTACCTCTCTGAGTTAGTGGTGCAGTACAGTTGGGCCTTTGGCAAAATGACATCTCTCCCCTCAAAAGTCCCTGCTCCAAGACAGAGCAGTCACTTGAAATGCCTAAACAGCCAAATGTCATGGTCTCTGCAGGAACACAATTAGAGAGCTTTCCTGGCCCTTGTAGATCATAACACAGTATGCCATGCCTGGTTGGGTCACAGTGGTCCTGAGGCACTCTCTTCCACCACATGACTACTGTTCCTCCGGCCTTACCTGGCCGTCAACCTGGTACGTGTGATGGTGACAGCCACCCTCTCCTCATGACCACAGCTACTTCTGTACAGAGATGTAACTGATCCACTGCTCCAGCTCACAGTTCTGTAACCTCCTACTTACAGGTCTCAGGAAACTTCTATTCAGATTTCCCATAAAATTTTCATGCTCAAAGTCAAATATGCTGGTGTTAGCTGCTAACACCAGCGATCCCTTATCAGCACTCCTGATCCCCTGGCAAGTTCACAACACATTCCTAGGACCTGCCAGTGACTGCTCTCTTTAATCTCCATCAATCCCCGCTCTCCTTCACTGAGCTCTCACCCGGGAGCTCCTGCCTCCCACGCTGCTTAGAGATGATACAAGCACAGGTTATCAGCCATCTCCTATGGCCCTCCCTTATTCTCAACCTTTTATGATGTCCCTTGCAATGCCACCAGCACAGATGCTATGCTCTGGCTTACTCTGAGGCCCCTACATGCTGTTTCCCACACCCCCATCACCCTAGGTTGGGGTCCATCACCTCCTCTCTCCCCTTCTATCTCAGTCTCTCCTACAGGGCAGTGCAGTGAGCAAAGCTCTGAACCCACATGCTGCTTCCCCCTTCCACACTAACTCAAGCTCCCACATTACATCAGTGGACTTCTAGTAAAAGGCCTGCCACAGCCTTGCTGCCCAGAAACACCTCATTTACTGGGTTGGCAATAGCGTTTTAAACATAGAGAGGTGCAAGACACTGTCTATTGAGGGAGTCTAGAAGGTCAGTCAAGTCACAGACTGTGACGAAGAGCCTAGAGAATAAACAATAGGCACTCAAGGCTGAGGGGAGCTGGGAAGCACGACAAGGAAACTCAGCTGAGCCCTCCAAGAAACTGGCAGTGACAACAGGAAAATGGGCCAGGGATGAGAAGTGCTCCGGAAAGCAGGAAAGCTGAGTCTTACCAATCGATCAGGTAGATGTCTGCAGTTAAGTTGTTTTTCTTGAAATGCGCAAACAATTTCGGCAAGTTTTCTTCAAAGAATACCTCAAATGCAGCAAAGTAAGTCAACATCTAGGGAAACAATGTTAAATACACTAGTAAACTAATGATCAACATGAGTTTCCAATCCACAAGAGTCAAGATCTTTGCACACTTACAATCTAATAATTGTTACCCAGGTAACATGTAGATAACATAATACTATCTCTAAGCTTCTCATAGCGGTTGTGTTCACATCCTATCATTTCTTCAAGTTACAGGAAGACACTGAAACCCAGAGCAATTGCTTACCTTGCCACACAGGGGCAAGGTACCGGTACATGGTAGAGCTGGGACTTTACCACGGTCTGTAATGCTATGAAGGTTGCAGCCGCATTGTGAGAGATACCAGGAAAAGCAAAGCTGCCTGCTGCCCATGTCTAGCACATTAACAGAGGGAGAGAAAAGACTAGAGTCTGAGGGAAGGGCAACACAGCTCCAGCTTAAACATGTAGGCCTTTGACCAAAGCAAACAAAGGCACTACAACAGGCCAGGTTCTTACAAGCTTTGTAAGAAAAGAAAGAAAGCAGGGTGGGAGGAGAGAAAGCATGAAGCAATCAATATGAAGGAAGAGATCCTGTTGGGTGGGAGCAACCATGCTTGAAAAAATACTATTCATGAAAAGCCTGTCCTTAGGTGCTGCTGCTTTTGAGGTGTTTTCCTACTACTACACAGGGGCTGCTGCACTAGGTCTACTTCACACTCCTTACACAGCAGTGACTCACTGCT
>NW_004949103.1:2449870-2465902 GCF_000317375.1 Microtus ochrogaster
TACTTCACACTCCTTACACAGCAGTGACTCACTGCTGCACTGGGTCTACTTCACACTCCTTACACGGCAGTGACTCACTGCTGCACTGGGGTCTTGGCAGATTTCATTTACCACTCCATTTCCCCAACTCCATTTTAAGCCCTTCTCATATTTACAATTAAATACAATTATATGATAGCAATCTCTATGCAAACTCCTTTGTTCACAATTATGACTGCTCTCAAAACCAATTCTTACAAGAAGTTTGTACCAAAGCCACTCTGGAATACCAAATGATCTTCCTGAAGACCCTGCTAGCCGACACTCCCCTAACAGCCAGAGTGAGCAGCAGCTTCAGAACAGAGACTGTTGGGATCTTGAAGACATTTAAGGAAGAAGCGCTCCAAGCTGACATATACCATTAGATAGCTGAAGTCTTGATAGACTAGTGGTAATGACTAGGAAACCAAAGCAACACCAACTTAAAAGCTGATGGATTAGTGAGTTTTCTTCGATTAAGAACAAAGTTTAGGACCCAGATGGATTCAAACCTCAGCTCTCCCATGTAGCAGATATTCTTGACAAGCCACTTCCCTCCACAGTCTGTTCCCATGTCTGGACTATGCAGGGGACTCAGCTGTGAAGTATGTGAGGGTCTCTTAAAGGCCACCAATGACAAAGGCCATCTACTCAGCATACTAAGCCAGAATTTCAGCAAGGCTGAAATAAGGGAGCAGGGTCTGGAGCACGTCTCCCTTTCTCCTGTGTATGCCTGTGCTCCACAGAGCAGCAACCCTCGGGTAGTCGACTCAACTGAGGGCAGTGCTGTTACGTCTCCCTAACACGAAGTGCATATGCTTGCAAAGAGGTCACCTTCCCACCTCCACTGAAAGGTTACAGTGTTTCAGACACACTGTCTCCCTAGGAGAACATATTAATCTGTTCATACAAGGGGCAATGGCCTATATGTTTCTACACTTAAGTTCATGTATTCTTCATTAAAAAACAGCCCGTTACGCATTTCCCACCTTGAAAACAACAATGATTGGGTGAAAAAACAGAACGATTAAGTAGTTCTTGCTGCATAAAGACATGATACTGGGACATACACGGAGCATACTCACAAGGCCATGGTCCACTCGGAAAAATGCCATTTGACAGGGTTTATTCAAAAGATTAGAAAAAGCAATAAAGGCATCTGCAGTGTCTAGGTTCAAGATCAACACTGCAGCTATAAATGACATGCCCTGAACCTGAGGAAGGAGAGAAAGGTTATGTTAACTAATGTGGTCACAAAAGTCAGAGCAGCTTTTATTTATTAAGAGAAAACAAAACACCTTTCCGCTTTTTAAAAAGGCCCTCACAGTCACCCATTCACCCCTTAAATAAACCCTGTCAGATCAGATCCACCTTCCTTGGAGCCACAGCTCTGCCTATCAGGCACATGCTCTCTCCCTCCTTCCCCTACCCCTTCTAATGGAAAACCATAAGCCAACCTCACTTTAGGCCTCTGGCATGTGAAATACTGCACCTGGTATTTGTCATGCTGGGTTGTGGTGCTGTGGTCACCTGTATGAACTTAGCAGGCTTAAGACCATGCATACATTCACATCTGTTTAGCCACAAGTACAGCAGCATCACACTTTCGAAAAACTGTTAATGGTAAAGCCTTTTCTATTTAATTTCAGGGGTAAATCACATGCAAATGTAAACATCACATCTAGTTAAAATGTGATGAATGCCACAGAGCATTCAGCCCAATTTCTTCAAGGAAACTGAATCAACTCATTTATTTCAAGATTTTTCATATTCTTCAAAGCCCACAACAGCATTCACTATGAGAGCTGGGCAATGTTTTGACTTTCTTTATAGACCATAACATCATAAAAAAAAAAAAAACAAACTGGAAAGCATCACTTACATAACCCACATCCGGCCGGTAACAAGTATAAGCGCCCAAAATACTGTGCAACATGTCATGATATGGACCACCCTAAAAGGATTGACATACCAAAATCAACACATGCATAAGTACTGTTAGTCTCAGAATAGCATCCAATACTGTTGCTGCTACTGTCACCACTGTGGCCCTGCTGATCACACGGGGGGACTTTGCTGAGCACTGTGCTAGCAGCTCTAGACGCATTATGCAGTTTAGAAAATGAGCTAGTAACTTGCTGTTAATGAGAAGTCTGCAATTCTGTCTATGAAGCTACTCTAGAAAAGCTAAAGGGTCGGCTGTGAGCAGTGCCCTCTGGAAATGCCCCTCCTTTTGGCTCATGTTAAAGAGTCATACTCTTTTCCAAACTCGTAGGTAAACCAGGTGGTGAAGACTCCTCAGAGTAAGTGACCTAAATGAAGTTCCTACTGCCTACATCTACCACATGCTCTTATACAACACAGGAATAAATATTCTTTCTGGTATATATGACTGGGAAGTTACTCCAAAGGTGCCTCTGGGTAGCTTATAAAAGAATGACATGAACTAGATTATCACATTTTCTTTTTTAATTTGGTTGGTTGGTTGGCTGGCTGGTAATAGAGTCTCACTGTATAGCCAAGGATAGCCAAATTCCTGCCTTAGCCTCTGAAGTGCAGGAATTACAGGTATATGCCACAATTTCCAGCAAAGACCATTACATTTTCACTTATTTTAAAAGCTGTATCAAAGAAACATTTTCAAAGCACATAGGGCCAAATAAAGAAAATAAAATGGGGGTGGGGGAGGCAAAATACAGGGCTGGAGACAATGGTGGCAGATCCATGAGCTGAGCTGACCTGAGGACTAGAATGACTGCAGAGAGTCTATGTGATCTGAGACTGAGAAAAACTATACTGTTCTTTCCTTAAAGGATTTTCCACCTTGTCATTCCATCCCCTCGTGTTGGTGCCAGCTCTTTTCCTGAGTGCCCTTAGCTTGTGCTGGACTCTCAGGTTCTCTCCCCAGCCTTTGCATTTAGTATTATCCATTCCCAAGACTGAAAACCACTGACCCAGAAAGTATCACTTAAAGGAAGCCTGAGAGAACAGGCTACCCAGAAGGGACCACAGAGCTTCCACATCCCATCTTTAGAGCTCACCCTCTGCTGCCAGGCAAGCACCAAGGGACTGTCCATCTCAACACTTCTGAAGCAGAATTCAGGGGACATGTTTCGGGAGAAGCCCTTTCAGACCCAGTAATACAAAGCTGGGCCTCAGTCTCTGTAGAGCCTTTACGGGCTCTTAGGGTTCCATGACCCTGAGGTTTGGCTCTCAGCACAGCAGGACCTTCACAACATGCTAGGAAGCCTGCCTTGCCATGCTCTGAGTTCCACTTGCTTCCTTGTCTCAAATCTCTGGTTTTACTTCTGCCCATGAGAAAGGATACAAGGCTTCCCCCGGCAGTCAAGAGCCCAGGCAGCATGAGCTCCTTCTGAAGACGCCTGAAGTGAAAAGTCTTAAGTTGTTGGCGGATCCCACTGTCATTTAGTTTCAAATATAGTCAAAGATAACTAACAGTCAGTATAGGGCTGAATGGCTTCCCTCTATGAGTCAAGTATTGAGAATGAGACTAGAAAGCTATGGAGATCATCCCTAATCACAGATGAACAGATTATGGGGCAGAGAGATTAAATGTTTTACTTGAGGTCAAACTACTAGTAAGAAGGCAACTGATCAGAATCAAACCCAAATCTGTGAGACCAAAGTCAACCCTCTTCATAAGGTAACACTGCCTAAGCCTCTTCAGAGCTGGAGTCACAGGAGGCCCCACGCCTCTAAGGAGATGACTAGGGAGTGGGCTACAAGGTATGGTGTGGGATGAGGCCTCAGAAGTGTGCTGGGAGAGAGAGGCAACCCTTCAGAAAGAAAGAACTATTCTGAAGATGCCGCTCAGCTGAGTCCACACATGCCACCAAGCCTGGGCAGTACTCCCAGGGTTTATGAGCTAGACATTGAACCAAACTTCTGGACAGTTTTATAGACTTTTCCCCTTGCCTTAACTGAAAGAGTCTGAAGGACTCAAATGCAAACATTTCCAGCTGAATCAAGATCCTCTACACCTAGACACTGGGACTCTGCTTTGTGGAATTACTGAGACAGCAACAACCCTGACACTGGAACCCAAAGAGTCCTCTTGGTCCTCCCTCCCCAGGCACCCATAGTACTCAGACTGGTGCTGCCCTCAAAGCAGGCTAATGCCCGATGCCTGGCCAAGTCATGCTTGCTGCCTGCTTCTCAGCCACAAACCAGAATCCTAGAACTCTGCACTCAGCACACTCTGCTCTCGCTTAAGAGCAGTCCTTACCAGTTCTGCATCCACCAGAAGAGAGAAACCCTGTGAAGAGGTTGCAGGGCCAACTGCGTCCTCATACACATTCTTGCACAGAAACAGGGTCCCAACACTTCTGTCCCAATTGAACTTCCACCAGGCACATGCTCTCTGCCAGACTACATTAACTAAACCTAGTGCATGCACAGACAAGACAGCTGCCTTCTTCCTGTATGCGACCTGATTCTCCACACTCCAGAAGAGGACAGTGCCTCTCCTGTGCTGTCAAGATTGTTCAGTCCAACCACATTCCTCCCAAGTCCACCGAAACTCAAAGTTCTGGGTCTATTCATTCTGCAGCCACTTAAACAACTCATTCTGGCTTGTTCCACCATAAACCACTGTGTGTAAGGCATGTTAACAAACTGGGAACCATGGTGCATGACTTGAGATTTCAAATACTGATCAGCAGGCAAGAAGGTGATTGGAAGGAGGCACAACAGCCAGGAGAGGTGAGGGAGGCTGACTGTGGTGACCTACAATACCTAGGCTCTCAAATAAGGCAGTGAGCATGGAGAAGGCAAAGGTGTAGAAATATTTTGGAAGAGAGCTTACAGGAGGGGGGTCTCAAGGGGAACCTCTGGGTGTACACCTCTTGGTTCAAAGAACACAAGGCCTTGAGAGAGGTCTCTAAGATCTATGCCAGTCATCCTTGTCTGTGCCCAAATGACTGAAGGGAGGCCTCTCTTGCTCCACTAACACCCAAAGACAAGAGCTCATCCCCATACCTCCTGGCTCATCATCTCAGAAATCCCACCACCTCTGTTCAGCCAGTCATCCTGACTTCACCAAAGCTATGAGGTACTCCTTGCTGGCCCTACTTTCAGCAGGTCCCTGAAATCACATAGAGGCTCCTATCAAGAGAACACAGCTACCTAGAGTTCTATAAAGAGAAGAGCCTTTAATCCCTGCACTTGGGAGGCAGAGGCAGGCAGATCTCTGTGAGTTTGAGGCCAGCCAATTCTATGAAGTGAGTTCTAGGACAGCTAAAGCTGTCACACAGAGAACGCCTGTCTCAAAAAAACAAATTAAAAACAAAAACAAAAAACAAACAAACAAATAAACAACAAAAACCAGAAGAGCATGAGCAACATTCTGACAACACAAGCACCCATAAGCCCTCCGCACCACCTACTGAGACTCTGGAATGCATACTTTACAAAAAGAACCAATTACCTTTAAAATAGAAACATGATCCATAAGAACCAGTTACACTCATTTTAAATATCTAAATGCATTGTAGCAATACCCACCTAACTCCCCACCAAAACCCTATATAACAAAACCCTTTCAAGCAGGACTACAAATACACGTGGCTCCGCATTCACAGAACTTAAACAGATAACACTCGTGACAAATCCCCGCCACTTACTTGCTGGAAAATGCAGAGATTAGGAAATGTTCTAGAAATGTCCAGTTTAATAAGCTCCAGACTGGCCTCTCTGTCAGCTGTTGAAAACCCAGCATCTGTCAAAAGAGCAAAAGTCATTGCACTCCTCGGCACAGATAGGGGTCATTACCAGGCTCTAAAGCTTTAGAACTGAGATAGAGAAAGATGCTCTTTACAAGCACAGATCAGTTATGCCTTGCTTACACAGTATGGCGATGTGGGAGTCCCCTCTGTGTGGTGTGATTACCATTAATGAATAAAGAAACTGCTTTGGACCTATAGCAAGGTAGAACCTAGGTAGGCAGGGAAAGTTAGGCTGAATGCTGGGAGAAAGAAGGGCAGAGTCAGAGGGAGAAGATGAGCAAGGAAGTCAGGACCACGAGGGGTGCACCCACCCACTGAGACAATGGGGCTGATCTATTGGGAGCTCACCAAGGCCAGCTGGACTATGACTGAAAAAGCATGGGATAAAACCGGACTCTCTGAACCTGGCGAACAATGAGGGATGATGAGAAGCCAAGGACAATGGCAATGGGTTTTGATCCTACTTCATGTTCTGGCTTTGTGGCAGCCTAGCCAGTTTGGATATTCACCTTCCTAGGCATGGACGGAGGGGGGAGGACCTTGGACTTTCCACAGGGCAGGGAACCCTGACTGCTCTTTGGACTGGAGAGGGAGGGGGAGAGGAGTGGGGGGGGGGAGGGGTGGGAGGAGGGGGAAGGAAATGGGAGGCTGGGAGGAGGGGGAAACTTTTTTTTCCTTTTCTCAATAAAAAAAAAAGAAAAAAAAAAAGAAGGGCAGAGTCAGAGAGTTGCCATGGAGCCATGGGGCCGCTGCCAAAGTCAGACATGCCGAAACTTTGCTGGTAAGCCACTGCCACGTGGCGATACATAGATTAATGGATATGGGTTAAATTAATATGTAAGAGCCAATAAGAAGCTAGAGTTAATGGGCCAAATAGTGATTTAAATAATATGGTTTCTATGTGAATATTTCGGGACTGAGCAGCCAGGAACCAACAAGCAGCTCAATCTCTCAACAGTATCCACCTTCATGAAGAGTGCATGGCAAGTGCAGAATCTCTCACTCCAGGGATTACAACGCCTCACAGCACCAGCCAGAGCATCACCATATTATTTTCTAGAGTCTAAAATCTACAAATGAAAATCTAGTTTGATTTACTTGTTATCAACAACAATCAGGAAAATAAATACAAGCTGGGAAATGCACACAACGAACCTAGGCATGGGAGATCACAACAAAGATGGTTGTTCCACATAAGGAATGAACCTAGGCATGGGAGATCATAACAAAGATGATTGTTCCACATAAGGAATGAACCTAGGCATGGGAGATCACAACAAAGGTGATTGTTCCACATAAGGATCTCTGGTGAGAGTCTGCTATGTGTTGCCTCTACATGTGATCCAGCAATCCCACTCCCGGGTGTGCAGCTAAAGGAAATGAGAATGTTCACTCCATGTTCTCTGCAGTACTATGCATGGTAGTCATGAAACTCCTCAACTACATGGCTGTCTGCAGGTAAACAGACGAAATAAAGGACAACAGATGAACTGAGACATATTGTGCCAAGCAAATCAACCACAGAAAAACAAGAACTGTACAATATCATTTGTGGATTCAATCTAAAAATGTTGAACTCAAAGAAACAGAAATCAGAATGGGTTTACTACAGGCGGGGGAGGGGGGTAGAGCAGGAAGGAGCCAGGGCCATACTGGTCAAAAGATACAAAATTTCAGATAAGAAAAAAATCCCTACAAAATAGTGGCTATAACAAATTATTCATAGTATCATTGGAACAGGTGAAGACCAGAGGAAAGTTGTTTTCCCCAGTTAAAAAAAAAAACACAACAAATTAAGGACTAGGGACATAGATCACTAACAAAAAGATGGCCTAGTTTATGTAAGCCCTGAGCTCCATCCCCAGTGCTAAGATAGAGTGAGGGGGAGCAATCTATGTGAGGTAATAACATACTACCTAGTATAAATTACCTAGTCAAATCCTAACTGTTGAAATCCCTAAAGTCTAAAATCATGAAAATATAATTCTGAATTTTTAAAAACTTATTTAAAAGCATTTACTTACATTTTTATTATAAAGTTATAAATGTTTCAAAACATGTTTGCATGCTAGGCATACAAAATCTTGTCAATTTAAAAAATAAAATAAAAATAAGAACAGCCTATGTTTAAATATTCATAAATAATGTTTTATGTATTTTTAAATTCCAGTACCATATAAGATAGCATGAAAAATCACACTGCCCATCAATAGAGGCATTGTTCTTGTGTGCAATGGGGCTTTCCTCTAATCTCACAGATATGTACTGCTGTTGCCTCTAGAAGCCAGCACTCAATGAACCAGGCTACTGGGCAAATTTAATTAAGAAGCAACTGGCTGTGAGCAGGAGACAAAAACCCTTTCAGGAACTGCAAGATTCTATTCCTTCTACAATGTAACAATTCCTTTGCCATAAAGCCACACTGGAGCCAGTGCTGAGTGCTACTGTTGTGAGGGGCTCCTCAGCGAGGGCAGAGTTGTACCTTCATTCTCCACTTCTGAGCCGCCAGTGCTGAGGGACCGCCACCGCTCCTTGGCCCGGGCAAGACAGATGTCAAAGAGCTCTGAAAGAAATGTCACTGGTGAGTTTTACTCGTACACGTTCCTTCACCAATGCCTGTGGTGATAGCTTGTTTCTACAAATAAAGCTTGCCTGAAGATCAGAGGGCAGAGCTAGTCACTAGCTAACCATAGAGATCTGGAGGTCTGTACAGACAGACAGAAAATGATATGGCTGAGTGGAGAGAGGAAGTGATAAGGTGGGAAGAAACAGGAACTTAGTTTCTTTTTGGCTGGGAAGTTGAGAGGTAAGGTTGCCATGGTTTTGCTCTTTTGTTGCTCTGATCTCTCAGCATTTTCCCCAATATCTGTCTCTGAGCTTGTATTATTAAAACCCATTAGAACTTGTACTACAAACACCAGAGAACACTATCTCCTTCTCCAGGACAAAGTAAGGCACTCTTCCCAGTCTGAAAGCACCCTGCCAAAAGACAACTGTTTACGAAGGAAGACCACAAACACTGCCTCGGAGCTTGGTGTCTTCCTCTGCTACACAGCTACCTCTTCATATCTTGCTCTCACTTTCTGTGATTGGCCTACTGCCTCTTGGAAGGTCAAAGTCTCTTGCTTACTTCTGTATCTAGACCAAATGCCCTAGCTACTGAAGAGATCAGTATCTCGTCTCTGAACTAAGGGTGGACAGAGTCTAACTGGTTTCTAATGGCTTTGGGTCATAATCTCCAAAGACAATCCCAAATGCTTTAATCTTAAATAGTGACATTCTTAAAGTCTAAAATCCTAAAAATAAAATTCTAAAAGAAAAAAATTTAAAGACATTTACTTACATCAAGAGGGGGATTTGAGAAACAAAAACAACAGAATACTTCATGTTCTGCTTTGTACAATAAAATAGTTATCACAGTATGAACTGTGAACTGTAAGCATCACAGTGGATGAAGGACATTATATGCTTAAATCACAAGCAGATGACCTATACAAAGAAATATGCAGAAAAGGAAAGTGTATGAACAGCTCTATCACTATGGTTCATAACTGTATTCCAATGTTCCAACTGGCCATGTGAAACATTGGGTCAAACGATCTAAATCTTTGATCAAAACTATGACAGGTTACCATTGTACATGTAGTCACCCAAAGAGCCCAGACTTCAAAGAATGTTCTACAAATACAGATGTCCAATCTGCATACACACAAGCAAGACCATAGTAGTGCACATTCACACAGTCAAATATGAAAGAAACGCACAAAATTAATTGGGGCAATTTCTACTTGGAACATTGAAAGTGGCATGAAGACAAAGCACAGAGCAAAGGGGCTAGAAAGATGGCTCAGCAATTAAGAGCACTGACTGATCTCCTAGGAGACCTAGGCACAGTTCTCAACATCCACACCGTGGCTCACAACCACCTGTAACTCCAGTTCCAGAGGATCTAACACTCTCTCTGGCTTCTTAAGACATTACATACATGTGGTACACAAGCATACATGCAAGCAAAACACCCATACCCATAAAAAAATAAATACAATGTTAAAACACACACATGCATACATTTATGCATATATACACACAACATAACAAACTGTAAAAAAATGCCTGGGGCTTAAAAACAAAACAGAATAAAGGACATTTTATACAGGAAACCAATTTACAGGGGTAGAATATGGGCAGCTCCATGGAGGTAGCCCACAAAAGCTGACACAAACACCACGTTGCTCTTTCCTTTAGGCCATGGTTCTCCTTGGAGATACATCCATGTTAATTTTCTAAGTTCTTTGAGGATTCACCATACACAGACATGGCTGTTCCCTGTGACACCTGTTGCCTGGTCTCCTGCACTATACTTCCCGTACCCATTCTACCTGCATTCAACAAACCACAGAAGCAGAAGCTGCAGAAGCAGTACCAGTGAACAGCCTGAAACACTGTTGCCAGCTTCTAGAGGTATTCCACATATTTTATTTTCAATAGGCAAGTAACTGCTGACTTCTTCAGACAAATGCTGCTTGACTTCCTGAAAAGCTGCTGAATGTCATTAGCTTGGAGACACACCACTGCAGACAAATTTTTTGTTTTTTTAAATACTGGCATTTTAGACCCTGCTGCTTTGCACAACCAATCCTTCCAGAGAATTTGACCTTCTCTTGTAGCCTTTTCTTCATGGGAACCTGATGGAGGAAGGTCATTGGTTAAAAAAAAAAAAGAAACTGCTTGGCTGGCCCTCATAGGTTAAAACATAGGTAGGAGGAGTAAACAGAACAGAATGCTGGGAGGAAGAGGAACCGAGCTCAGACTTGACAGCTCTCCTCTGGGGGGGAGGGGGGGCAGACGCCTCAGAGACACCATGCTCCCCGCTCCCGGGAAGATGCACGTGATGAAGCTCCAACCCAGGATGGACATAGGCTAGAATCTTCCCGGTAAGACCGGTGCTACATAGATTATTAGAAATGGGCTAGTCCAGGTGCAAGAGTTAGCCGAGAAAAGGCTAGATATAATGGGCCAAGCGGTGTTTAAAAGAATACAGTTTTCGTGTAATTATTTCGGGTAAAGCTAGCCATGCGGGCGGCCGGGTGCCGGGGATGCAGCCCTATCGCTCCTACTACAACAGGAACCGTTTTTGAAATTCAGTTTCCAGGATTTCAATATTCAGAATTTTAGCTTTCAGAACTATGATTTCTGAGATCAAGATGAGTGCTGTCTTCAAATAAGGACATGAAGAGCTTGCTATCCATATGGCACAGGATTCCTCATCTTGCTGCTGGAAGGGTTCAGGTGGGGGAACTGGTACTCTGAACATGTAGAGTTCTCAAAAACCAAGGATTCTTGCTGTCAGAGAATTGTCATAAGTCTCCAAATCTCTCTCATATTCAGAACCTGTGTTCCAGCAGTTCTGCTCCCCAGGTGGTTTGCTAATAGTCAGGTAACTTCATTTCCAAATAACCGCTACATGTTGACAGACTGGACCACTGGAGTGCCACAAGCCATGCTCATGGCTCAACAGCACACACAGACCTCTGGGGACACCCATGTCCCACTCCCTGTACCGCTGGCATTCTATCTGAGGGATGCTGACAAATCAGCCTTTCACCATGGCTAACACTTCACCTTTCTCATCATTTACTCTGCAGGATAAAGCACAGCAGCCTTCATGCATTTTACTGAGTGGCATTATTATAATCCAGCCAGTAAAGTGTTGACTAATGATCCCATTCTGGCCTTGTGACAGCTCTGACATGCATACAATCAATGATTGTGTGTCATGGCAAAAGGGCAGTTATATCATACAACTTTATATCATTGTTATCCAAAAGATAAACACAAAGGTATCCAGGGCTGGGGGCTAGAGCATGTGCTGGGACCTCTGCCCACTCTCCTTCCAGGAGGTGGGCATGTTCTGATATGGGAAGTCCCAGATTTGTTCTTTTTATAAGCTGAACAATTAGAAATTTACTGCAACTCAACCTAATCGGACTATTAAGACTTCATTTGTAGAGAAGTCAGGCTTGGAATTCAAAATTAGGGTTTTGTTCAAAATATTTTTGTCATTCTCAGAGGAGGTACACAAAATAACTGCATGGCATGTGACCACCAGCGCTCCACATGACTACAAGCAGAGACTGGCCACCCAGGAATGAGAGTCCACATTTGTGCTCACAGAATCTCCCCCTGTTTTACTGTCAGCATGTATGGTAGCAGGAGCAGGATGGTTATAATTTTATCACAGAACCCCAGGCTTCAACCTCTTTTTAAAATTCTACTTACTATTGTGCATCACATATGTGTGATGGGGGAAGGACACACGTGTGCCACAGCATACATGTAGAGGCCAGAGGACAACTCTGTGCCATCACCTCTCTTCCTCTACCTTTATATGGGTTTCAGGAATCAAACTTAGATCACTAGGTTTGCATGCTAAGTGGATGCAAACCATCTAAGCAATGCCACCAAGGCCCCTAGCCCCAATTTCAAAGTACAAGCCTATCTTCCCTAGGAGTAATGCTTGGGTGTTTTATGTGTGAGTTGTGTATGTGTCAGAGGGAGGTTGGTGTGTTTATTTGTTATTGGATTTTGTTGTTGCTGTCAATCCCCCCACACAACCCCAGTGCTGGGATACAGACAGGAGCACAATGCCTGTTCAAGAGTGAAGCTTGGTAGTGCTACTGGACACTGCCAGTCTCCGTAAGTTTCTATTTCTACAACCCACAAAAAGAATAAAACTCTGGGTCTTCCCAAGACAGAACATGAACTTCAGAACCAGCCAGAAGTGGAATGAGAATCTTGATCTCACATACACTGGCCAGAGATACAGGGCACAGTGCCTAACCTTTTTCAGGAAGAAAAGGAGGTCCCAAGACCTGCTTGAGACCATCATAGCTGCTGTTAAATAAGACATGAGATAGTGAACAGCAGCTGGTGCTTGGCACCCAACAGACTAAGATCTGGGAGGAACAGTACGGTGATATCAGAGCCATGTTCATAAAGTGCATTTATTCATTCAACAAATACTTCATGGGGACCTGCCACATACAAAATATTAGACTGGGCATAAATGACAGAGTAGACAGCAGTGCAGCAAGATCACTATGTGGGGACAATGGACAAGATACAGCATTCAGAGCAGACAGACAAACTATATAAGAGGGAGATAGTACCAAAGCACAGGTAGATGGGCAAAATGTACCCAGAATTAGGTAGCTTCTTAGCCTTATCTGTTATCATCTAGTACATCACAGTTTTAAGTAACTTAAACTAAAGCATCAGTGAGAGCCAAAAATTAAATATGCAAACACTACGTTATATCTGATTAGCCACACAGGAACTGTTGGCAAAGTTTAGAAGACTTTCAAGCACAGACATCTTTGCGTGCTCAGTAACTTCTCACCTCTTCTTCTAAGAGGCTAAGATCTATTTCAAGACAGATATTACACATCTTCTCACATAACACAGTAACCTAACTAGAGGTGTGAAGGCTTAAGAGTCTCTACCAGAGTAAAAGCAGCTTGACTTCAATGTGCAGGTAGGCATGGGGGCCATAAGAGGAAGAAGAAAAGCCTGCCTGCCAGAGCAGCTTACTTTCAACAGCAAGAAATGCAACTCCCCATGTATTAAGGTTTCATGTTCAATCTGTGTGCTCCTAGAACTCTAATATCCAGAGCCCCACTGGGCACTAGAGATACATGAATAAGTAAATCAAGGCTGGTGTGGCAGAACACAAAAGAGATTTGGGAATCTGTTTTAGAGATAAGGCCTCACCCTGTAGCCCAGACTGTCCTAGATCTCCCAACAACCCTTTAGCCTCAGCCTCTCAAGGGCAGGTGTGTACCACCATGCCCACTTGTTTTTTTTCTCAAGGTTCCAATACTAGAGACTGAATCCAGGCCTTTGCATCTTCCAGCCAACCACTCTAGAATGGAGCTAAGTACTTGAGAGACATGATAAACAGCTTAAAAACTTCAACTATGGGTCTACCCCTCCCTTACATGATAGCTTAATGCCCTAATGATACCAGCCCTAGCCTCTCTAGGGCTGAAAAGACAAACAAACAAACAACAACAAAAACCTACCAAAGGGTATCTTACGTACCTAACCACCTCTACTCTCCTAGCTGACTTTTGAGAAGAGACTCTGCCTATCGAACCCCACTGAGACTTGGAGCCCTGTGTCTGCTGCTCTAACCTCTCTGGAAACTGGAGCAGCCAGCACTGAACCCACTACCCAGATACCCTCAAAAAAGACAGACTTACCTGGCCTTTCCACCACAGCTTCATGGCAGTGGTTACCATCCACCCTAACATGACAAAAGTAACAGAAGGGAGTCCCAGAACCCCGGAGATGGACCTCAATGCCTAGGATCACGCAGACACTCACCGTGGGTGATATTCAACTCGTTGCCAATGGCCAAGCTCCATACTTTGCCTCTTACACTTGGAGGAATGCCCTGCCACCACAAGTCTCGAACCTTCTTAGAGCACCACCTAAACAGAATGGAAGCCAGAGTTTCGGAGTTTGTGTTCTGAGAAAGATGAGATGAGAAAGGCTCATTTGCACATAAGCCTCACTCCCGCGACCCTTCCTTCAGGAGCTCACCCTCTTGGCTCTACTGAAATCCAGATAACCCTTCCACTGCTGTGACAGGCACTGTGAACCAGGTTGTAAGTGACTGGTAGAAGCACACATGAAGGACTGAAAGTACTTTCTGAGCAGAAAACACAGACAGAGGAAACAGACTGGTCTCCTAAGGACCGTAGAGAGCTGTGCATAGGTTAGGGGTGCAGGGCACAGGGAAAGCGTGCTGGGCACAGGGGGGTGGGGGAGGAGACGTGGCAGCAGCTCTCTTCTACAGAAGTGTAGTAGGACAGAGGCTCCAAGGGGCCTCACAGGGCAGCCCAGAGACAGGTGACAGTCACACACTACTGTAGACAGGATGCTAATTGGGAAAATCTGAATAACACAGTCATTCAAGTCAGTTGATCACAATGACCCTGCCTATGCTGTGCTGACCACACAAGAATAAAACGAGATATACAGTAGATCCTCAGAAGTGAGAATGCCACAGCTGCCAGACACTTGGGGTTCCACTCTGTACTGACACTGCAGGATGACATCAAAGACAAGTGGTTTCCACCCTCAGAGAGAGAGAGACAGATGCTCAAGCAGACTGTGCCGGGAGACGCGGGAGTTTTCCCTACGGAGAGGAGGGAATATCTTCCCTGGAAAGATTGAGCTAAAGAATAAACAGGATTTAGAAGGATGAAGAGGTTCAGGACACTGTAGACAGCAAAAGGGCAGGCAAAATTCCAGAGGTTACAGATTAACAGTTCCCACTGGTGTGGCCCCAGGGAACAGCCTGCAGAGGCAGGGCAGGCCATCTCTCACAGAAGGCTGTCCACCAAGGGACACAGTTCAAATTTCATATGGAGACTCACAAGAAGTATGGAGTGACACAAGCATAAGCTTTACAAACACGGCTCAGGCTTAAAGACAAACTGGAAGATGCTGTCACCACGTCCAAGGAACAACAAGGCTGCACCAAGGCAAAAACTAATTTTATCAAAGGCTTCACAATGTGTTCATTCAATTACAGCTGCTGCCCACAGACTCAAGAAAGGAGTGGCCACACTCAGTAGGCAACAGCGAGACAATGCTTACATGGTTTCCCAGTTGGGCAAGATCTCATTATTCCAGGTGAGGACGGCATTTCCAATGCTCTCTTCAACCTTGCACCTTTCCTCCAGCTGCTTCTTCCGCCTCTGGGCTTCTTTAAGCTCTATAAACCATAATTAAAACAAAGAAGAAAACACTGAGCAGCCAGTACCCACCATTTTCAAGTTCTGTGATTCTTCACAAAGAATCACGTTGCAAAAACATCAGAAAAATAACAGTGAAGTAGGAGTTTGAGATGTGGTTCAGTGGTTAAGTGTTCACTGCAGAAGCATGAGATTTAGATCTCTACACCCATATAAAAGCTGAGTATGGTCTTATGCATGCCTGTAACCCCAGCACTAAGGAAAATAGAGACAGGAGGATTGCTAGTGGCTACCAGTCTAGTCAAAAAACACAGGCTTCAAGTTCAGCAAGAGATCTTGCCATCCAATCAAAGCAACAGAATGTATCACAAGACCACTCATGTTCCCTACCACTCTTCCTGAATGTGATCCCTAAGCTTATTCCTAACAGTTTGTGCAGTATTATTACTACTGTTGTTGTTGTTATTATTATTATGTGTATGGGTGTTTTGCATATATATTTATAA
>NW_004949103.1:2466002-2497970 GCF_000317375.1 Microtus ochrogaster
TGTGTGTGTGTGTGTGTATGTGTGTGTGTGTGTATGTATCATGTACATGCCTGGTAACCTCAGAGCTCTAAAGAAGGCATCAAACCCCTGGAACTGGAATTACAGATGGTTGGGAGTTACCATTTGTGTGCTGCGAACAGAGCTTCTACCAGGGCACCAAGTACTCTCAGCCACTGAGCCATGGTTCTAATCATGCACACAATTCCTTAGTTTACTCCATGTTAACTTCTACATCCATGGGTTCTCCAGCCTCAGACTCAGATACCAAACATGAGCACACTGTTTTCTTGTCATATTCCCTGAACAATCCTATGATAAATATCTACATAGTGTAAAACTATTATGGGTAATCTACAGATGACCTGAAATATATAGGAGGATATACATAGTTTATATATACATAGAATATGCCATTTTATAAACAAACCTTAAGCATCTTTAGATTCTGGCAACAGCAAGAAGTTGTGGAACCCACTCACTTATGGATACTTGAGGACAGTTATATTTTTTTATGATGAGACATAACAGAATTTACTAATCACTTTATATAATTTCATAACATTAATTTATACCATAATGCACCCCAATCACTATCATATCTAGAACTTTCTCATCTTCTTGAATATACTTGTTTTTATTAACCACTAACTCCCTGTCTGCCCCTCCCCAGGTGGATCCCCTTCTGCTTAAGAGGATCTCAATACACTGTCTCTCGGCAGTCAAAGAAACGAAATCAGAGTATTTGTCATTTGGTTCCTGGTTTGCTTCATTTTGGAACAATCAGGTTCAACCATTCTGTAACATGTCAGAATTTCCTTCTAAAGGATGAATGATATTCCATTTATTTATTATATGTACTTTTAAAATACTCTAGAGTCCTACAAAGAGAGTTCCAGGACAGTCAGGGCTGTCACACAGAGAAATCCTGTCTCAAAAAACCAAAACCAAAACAAGCACTCCAGATCCAGAGCTATAGGTGTGGTAGTTTGAATGTAATTTGTCCTATAGGCTCATAAAGAGTGTCACTATTAGGAGGTGCGGTCTTATTGGAAAAAGTGTGTCTGAGTTCTTAGATCAGAATGTACAACTCTCAGCCCCTTCTCCAGTACCATGTCTCCCTGCATGCCACCATGCTCTGCACCATGGCGATGGTGAACTAAACCTCTGAAACTGTAATCCATCATCAATTAAATATTTTTCTTTATAAAAGTTGCCATGGTCATGATGTCTCTTCACTGCAACAGAACCCTAACTAAGACATTAGGTGTTGCAAAGGAACTTACCAAATTCACTCATATCTGTGAAAACAGCCCAAGAAGGGGAAAACAGCTGCATGTCACTATTGGCTGCAATTCTTTCTAGCACATACTTCTTACCCTACAGTCTCTTTTCTCATGAAAGTCTATGTGTTCCTGGTGACAGGTTCTTATTATATAGTAAAGACTGGCTTTGAACTCAAATCTCCTGCCTCAACTCCCCAAGTGGTCAGGTTAGCAGGTATGTACTACCATACCCTCCTCTCATGTAAGACTGTTATGCTACCAGGAATAGAGAGAAGTATCATTGTTTGTTTAATGGAAAAACTATACATGTCGAAGTGTAAAGACCGTCACAGAGGAGAGCTCCGGAAGGGAAGAAGAAAGCACCCGCACCACAGGATGTGACGCGCTTTCACAGTACCTCGTTTCTTGGCCTGCACCACCATCTCTTCATATTGCTGTCTATGCTTTTGGGCTTCTTCAGCTGGTTTTGCTGGGAGATTTCTTGATAGGAAATAAGTAGGTTTGCATGTTACAACTAGATAAAAGTCTGAGGAAAAAAATTCCTGAAGCATTATTGAATAAAAGTTAAAAAACCCAAAGTAAAAAAAAAAATCAATTATTTAAAACTATAATTCTTTCATAACCTAAAACTCTATTTGTTTTGTCGAGACAGTTTTACATAGCCCAGGAGACCCTACTACAGTAGCGGCGCAAGTGCTGGGACTAAAGGTATATGCTACTTTGCTCAGCTGGTGACAGAGCCTGGGGCCTTACACACACTAGTCAAGAACTCCACCACCAAGCTATCTCCCTGCAGAGACATTTCTTACAAAGCAAAATACTCACTGTGAAATACTGGGTTATAAAGATACAGACAAAAAAGTATCCTATTCTGCAAAGAAACTGATTTGATTGCAAAGCAGTAGTGTCAACGGCTGATCCTCGCATCAAGATGACCTCACAGTATTATTATATGCCAGTTTAAGAGCTCAGTTTCATATCAGTTCTTGTGATAATCACACTGTCTGCTACAACACTTTAAGAAACATTCCTCTGGATATGTCTATGAGGGAGGGTATTTCCAGACTAGTTTAAAGAAGGAATGTGGGTGACACCATGCCAAAGGCTGGAGGAAGCAAGCTAAGCACCAGCATTATCTCTGCTCCCTGACTGCTGATGCAATGTCATCGGCACCTCACACGCCTGCCACCCTGCCTTCTCCACCATGATAGAGAAACCCTCAAACCGTGAGCCAAAATAAATCCTTACTTCCTTGAGTTTCTTTTGCCGGGTATTTGCCACAGCAATGAGAGCAATAACTAATATAGTTCTGTAGTTCCTTTGTTCTTTTCTATACAAATGCACCCAGAAGCTATACGCTTTCCATAGAAAATGCCAGTGGACTCTGGCAGCTGACTTCATGAGATGTGGTGGCGCCTGGCCTACAGCTCACAAATACCATAACCATAACCACTAAGTTTCCAGTGAGATTGCAACCCACGACCACTGGCTAAACGTGGCAAGTCTCCAGTCTACCTCACAGTACACTAAAAAAGCTGGTCTTCTCTTCACCCTAAAGTCCCAACCTCCTTTTCAGCGTTTCCCCAATTCATGGTCTCCAAGAACCAGGAACTAACAGCAGACACACTCCTGCTTAGACTTCACATTTTAATTTTTTTAATTATATTTTCTCTTTTCTTCTCTCCTCTCTCTCTCTCTCTCTCTCTCTCTCTCTCTCTCTCTCTCTCTCTCTCTCTCTCTGTGTGTGTGTGTGTGTGTGTGTATTCAGAGGGTAACTTTCAAAAGTCAGTTGTCTCTTTCCACCATTCAGGTGCCAGGAATAAAACTCGTCATCAGACTTGGCAGCCAGTGTCTTTCTTTACTCACTGACCATCTCACTGGCCTGACTTCACAGTTTTAAATATCAGAAATTGACAGGACCCTGGAATTGCCTAGCCCAGTGCTGGACAGCTTGTTGTTCTTCCTCAAGTAGGAGACCTTCTCATCAATACACTTTTCTGTGTAAATTCATAATTAGTTTAGCTATGACCTCTTCCTCCAGGAAGATCTCCAAGCATGATCTCCTCACCACACAGCAGGAATAGCAAGGCACCACCCAAGAAACTCCACAGGCCACTCTAGGAGGTGTCCTGCAGACAAAAGTACCTTCAAAGCACCACTTTGGAGCATGCTTGCAGGGTTCCTTGCACTCCCAAATTGGCCTTGTACTTACAAGGGCTACACAATGTAAATCTGGATGGTAAACTATAAGTAAATACTGCCTGAAAGGACAATCCTGGTTAAATTTCTATGACACAGGACAGTTTCCCAAGTCACCATTTGGTGTCACATTGAGTGAAGGCTGACAGAGAGGTAACTCTTCTGCCCTTTCCTGCAAGCTAGCCTCATCCCCACAGCAGATAGCACAGAGGCTCTTCCCCAGACTCACGCAGGTCTGTCCTCAAGGATGAGTGCTGTGGTGGACAACGGCTCAAAATCCAGGTTCTTCCTCACATTCTGCTTTGGAGAGGGTGGCCTGCTTGGTCTTCCCGCCTTGTCTTCATATTCCTAGGACAAAAATACCAAAATGACTCTGGGCCCAGCCAGTTTCCTATTATCAAAAAAGGAGCTGTTTGTAGCCAAGTTAGTTCACTATAAGGATGAGTACAACTCCAAGTCTTCCCTGCTGTTGAGAAGGAAAAGCACAGGCTGGAGGGGCCCAAGATCTCCCTACTGTGCTGATGTTTAGGGTAGGACTGCATACTTCCCTTGCAGGTGGTTATGAAGCTAGACGGGTCTGTAGCCCTTTAACCAGGATTCCCACACAGTGGCAGGTCTTCTGTACTGTGGGTAAGAGATGAATGGCTATCGTAATGGTCACTGCTATACCATCACTACACAATGTCCTGTCAATAATTCTACCATGCCCTGGAAATCGAAAGGTGACCTCCATACACAGAGTCACTAATTTGATTCATAGACTGCAGCCACAGGAGCTTAGTCACACCTGGTGACCCACATTCCAAACGCCCAGGAGAAGGGTTCAGGAGAGTCAGCTTCCAAAATAATGTATGATTTGGGATCCCTGTAAAATCAAAACATATTATTTTCTGGTTGTTTATCCCAGGTGAGGTGCATCCCTAAGGGAGACAATCTGGTTGAAAAAAAAAAAGCAAGTGTGTAATTGCCACAGATTTGTGCCATTCTGGGTGACGAGAGTGGCACTATCCTATGAAGAAGATTTATCAACACAAGCTAGAATATTATTCTCTCACCCAGAAAAGCCAGCTAAAGCTTCTAAAAAGCACAACAGCTTCTGTACACTGGGGCACATAGGGCTAGGATCCTACCTTGCTTACTCCAAAATGGTCCCATAGAAGGGGGAAAATCCCTTTCAGGTACCTATCTATCTAGAACTGAGAGACTGACACTGGCTTCAGACCCTATACAGGGCTGAGCGGTGACAGTTCAGTATCAGCAGCAGGATGCTCCAAGTCCAGTAAGTAAGTAGGTGTCAATATCTTCAGGACAATAGGAAATCTACCCAAAGCTTTGTGCTGACAGTGATTCTAAGGCATTTGGAATTCTGGCAAGAATTAGTAACAATAACCCCATTGTTACCTATCTCCTGAGCCTGGTCTAGTGCAACTTATGTTACAGCCAGTAATCTCGGGTCATAAATGCGATCCCCCAGAATCTGGATGCTTCTTTCCATTTGCTGTGGCTCCAGACACCATCTGACCTGACCTCCCTAACAATCAGTATGGTTAGTATCACCCCACCTTACAGACAAGGTGATGCACGTTCAAAGTTCAGGCCTAGGGCTGCAGGTCCCTCTGCACTGCCACCCTAAGGAGGCCAGACCTCTTTTGTGACTATACCCAAACAAATGTGTAGTTCGGAAAAGAAAACATGGGTTGGGAGGCTTCTGAAACCAGGTTGGACTTGAAACAAAACATAGATCCACTAACCAGGAGCTAAGACTCCAAGCAAAGCATGTTCTTAGAATTCTCAGTCCTGGTTCCCACAGCTACCAGGTAGACATGAGCACTATCAGAGCAGTTGCTGCCAACAACAGGGAGAAAGCCATGCAGTCAGCACAGCCCCTGCAGCACAGGGATAGGATTGCATGCACCATTGCGTTTTTTCCCCCTCAGACCTGAAATGACTCCATAATGCAAGGGAAAATACTGCAGTTTTAAACCAATCAAGGAGTCCAGCAAAGTTTGCAAGCCAAACACAGAAGCAAAAGGAAAGGAATGCTTTATTCAAGACCAAAACATCAGGTTTTGTCAACAAGCACTTCTTACTAACTTAAGAAACAACACTGGCAGTGGCAGCTGATCAGGCTAATGTACCAAGCACTTTCAGGGGCCTCACAAGCAGAGCTGATTTAATCTGCACACCAATCCTCAGAGTCTAAAGATGCCTCCACTACCACCACTACCCCAATCCAAATGGATATATGGAGGCCCACTTATAGATTTGCTCTGTGAAGAATGGGTAAATTGAGCAGATTCTGAGCACTGGGTTCTTTAGAGACATTTCTCACTAACGCATGTAAGCTACACACAGGTAGGACTCCATAGGAAGTAATCTCATTGCATTCAGCCTCAGTGAAGTTTTCAACTCTGACAGAAACCTATAATCCTGAGTCAGTTAGTGCCAAGTGGGGTCAAATAGTATGCTTCATCACACAGGGATGCATGATTAAAATGGTGGAGTCTGGCCTGCCCAAACTTGAAATCCCAGGTAGAACCTTTTCAAAACCCAAATGGTACTTGCAAATACAAATGGAACAGCACTGGGAATGGCCACATGTCCTGCCCCAAACCTAGCTGTTCTCCTACAGCCGCCTAGAGATGTCCACAATAAGCTCTCATACAACCAGACAAACCAGCTCCAGATACAAGAAGACAGTACTCACTCTAAGGCCTGAGAAAAAGCATTCACTACTGACTCATCATCACTAGGGCCATACACAATGCTGCAGAAGGAAAGGTTCAGAAGACCAAGATCTAAGTCCTGCCTTAGGCAAGTCTGGACTATCTCATGCCTCCACTCCCTCATTATAGACAGAAGCCACTGGTAAGACCATGGTGAGAGTTAAATGGGGTAGTATAATGTGATGGCTGCCTGCTCTCTGATGGACTGAGCTCTTTTTGTATGCCAGGCAAAAATCTGTGAGTCTGTGTCCATCTAACCTGCCACTAAAAAGTTTTTCCTGCAAGGAACCAAGCTAGGAAGACTTTTTGTCTTAAGTCAGGTAAAACACTTCTCTGCACCTCTGGGCTTATCAAAAGTGCTGCAGACCAAGAGTAAAACAAGTTGCCTAGACAATCAACTGTAGACTCACCCACCCTGATCATCCCAGCAGAGAGGAATTTAGAAGAGTTTTCTTCAAGGTCCTACTGCAAGACAGTTCAGTTGGTCATGAAAGACTTAAAACAGTAAGAGCCATGAGGCTCAGCAGGTTCAATCCCAAGATCCCACATGGTTCAAAGAAAGAACCAATTCCCACAAGTTATCTCCTGACTGCCACATGCACAATATGGCAAGCAAACACTGTGACATATATGCACATATGTACAGACAAATAAATGTAACTTGAAAATTTAAAAAGGAAACAATTTAAAAGTACACCTACCTACTAAAGGCAATTTGTCTCCATTCTATGCCTATCTGTATGATTCAAACTGCCCAAGTGTAGGTCATTTAAAAATAAATAAATAAAATAAAAACACTTTGCAAGACAGTGATTTATAAGTACCTGGATGAAGTCCCCGACCTGAGCAGTTGGTAATAAATCTCACTGGGGAAGATGAGACCAGGCCAATGCAGCTGCTAACCGTGGGAGAAGCTGTGGGGTGTGGTTTGATTAATGAGAAAGTTCAGAGGAAAAACATCAAGAAGCCTGAACAAGGCCTCAACTTTAGGTAGGGGCTATGAGTAAAGCAAATTTAGTGGAGAAAGAAGACGACCACATAAAGAGAAAGAAGCTCATTTGTGAAGAGACCGTGTGGACCTACTCTTTAAGAGACCCTCACTCCTCTACTTTGCAGGGGCCTCTCTGCAAGGAACGTAGGTACAGGCAAAAGCTACTGCACAAAGCAGACCATGAGAAATGTGGAGGGGTAAGCAATAAGAAGTAAAGGGCCAGAAAGAACAAGACACAGCATCTCATTTATGCCATTTAGGCAAAGACAGATAAGGGCTAACCTGAGGCCATAAGGGTGAGAGACCTTCTGGCAACACAAGCAGTAACCAAGAGAACACCCAATGCCAGTGGGGATGCCCCCATGCATACTGCCTGTGTTCTTGGCAGTCCTGCCCTATGTTGGCTGTTAAGCTAGTTTCTGCTAGCTCAAGTCTCTCCTTCATGGGATGGCCTATTTCAGACATAGATTCTGGTCTGTGGGTTAGCGAGAGCATTTTAATCAGGGCTGATACTGAGTCAAAATTGTTTTGCCTAGCCATTATGGTCTCAACACATAGCTACTCAAAGCTAGTGGAATAACCCAAAGAAGGAGAGGAGTCAGTATATAGGGCTATAAAGTGTTGTGTGAATGTGGGTTAGACCTTATCTGCAGACTGCCTAGAGCCAAGAGCCAGAAGAAAATCAGTAGACAACTGAATTTGTTTTAAAAAGAGACGGAGTATACACACATAACGTGCAAGTGCACGCACACACCCTACAACAGACAAAATTTGTATTGAAAGGAGAGGAGGTCTGATCCGAAGCAATGGAGGAATACTTTCCAGGAGGAAGACAAGAGAAATGGCTTATCAATACTACCCCTAGAACAAGAATTGTGCTACAAAGATAGCCAAGAATGACGTTAATCTAATCAGACCCCCACTAGGTTCTTGGATTAGTCCACCAAGAAGAAAGGGCTATCAATCAGGCCTGTGCTCACATCTGACTCAGCAGCAGAATCTATCTGCTAATGGAAGTCCAAGGTTCAGGACCTATATCAGGAATAGGCCATCCCATTGGGGACTTGAGCTAGCATAAACTAACCCAGGAGACAGCAGAGGGTGGGTCTACCAGCCACAAGCAGTATGCAGGGAGCACTACAGGATGGGCCATCCCCGCCAGCACTGTCTCCCTGAGCACTATCTTCCCCTCCATGCCGTTTCTTTGTCTGCTAAGGGTGAAGAAATGAGAACAAGTAAGCATGAGACATGTACCCAAAGGAGATGCCAGAAACGTCAGGTGCATGGTTGTCACTGTATTACTATAAAACAATTTCCCACAACATTTCTCTAAAAGGGGTACTGAATGGGGCTATGGAGAAGACAAACAAGGCTCAAGTGTGGCATAGCAGAGCTGGTTTCACCCCTTGCTGTCTGTAGCAAGCGTCCGGGAGAAGACTGCTGTTCTAGAACATGAAGCTGTTTTGCCATCTGAAGAGGGAGTGACCCATTCAGGTTTTACAGGTGCTCAGCCCTCCAGAAGATGTGATGGTGACTCGGTGCTTTGACCACAGCGTAGGTAGGTAAAAGCCCTGAACGCCTGGAAAGGCTCCTCCTCTCTGGGCTCTTGTTCTCTAGCCCAGCACAGTATCCTCCCAGAAATTATTCTCTTAAGTTCCCAGGAATGCTGGCCCTGGGAACAGCAGCTCTCAGGAGACCTTCTCTAGTGGTCAAATTACTTACAAACATCAAGAAGACAAAAGTTAACACAGGCACTGGGAGCTGAAATGGACCAAACTGCATGAGTTCTGAGAAACCCAGCTGTGGTCTGTCCTGAGTCTACTGTTCCCCCAGACTCCTTCAAACAAGACCGTTCCATCTCTAGGTGGCCCCTGGCCTAAACTGACCTGACTCTGGAAAAGGAGCAGTGGCTCTAGGGGTGAGAATAAGGGCTGAAAGGGCGATCTCTCTGTACCAACACTGGATCCTGAAAGAAAATCCTGCGAGCAGTAGACACAAAGAAGGCCATGGGAGGAGGTGCCTCACTGGTGTCCCCGGCAAGCTCGGGTTAATGGGTAAAAACAGATAGATGCATGTGATGTACACACACCTGCATTCAGGCTTATATGCACACACCCGCACATACCGCGCACAGGATCAGGCAGGCCTGGAACGGCAGGCCGAGGTGCCGGTGGAAGCCAAGCTGGGACCGCGGACCCACATAAGACTCACCATGAACGCCAGGCCTCAGAGGCGCGTGGCCGGCGGATCCATGCCCAGTGAGTGGAGGCCGGCCTCCCTCCTACCTCTGGACCACTGTTCTACACGCAGCTCTACACTGGGCGGGTGAGGCAGGCGGAGCAGCGGTACGGCAGGACGTTCAATCGCTCACAGATACAGCGATTCCCGGATCCCTGCTCAGTGTTCCTGGGTTGGGCTGGTCTAACTGGCAGGGACCTCCTCCACAAGAGATGGGGCGGGGCTGGCTGAATCAAGGCTCAGTGGCCTCCCTGCCAATCTTGAGGTGACCAGTCCCAGACAGGAACCTCGGGGGTTCTAAATACAGCGAGAAGAGTAAGCAAAAGACTGCATGCAGGAGAGAAAGTTCTGCTTTGTCAGATTATAGGGGAAAAAAAAAAAAAAAACAAACCCAGAAATATGTGTCACCAAAAGAAACTGCATAAACTAATTAATACAGTACCCTCTCAGAAGCTGGCTGGTTATGAGCATGAATAAAGTACATATTGCCGGGCGGTGGTGGCGCACGCCTTTAATCCCAGCACTCGGGAGGCAGAGACAGGTGGATCTCTGTGAGTTCGAGACCAGCCTGGTCTACAAGAGCTAGTTCCAGGACAGGCTCCAAAACCACAGAGAAACCCTGTCTCGAAAAACCAAAAAAGAAAAAAAAAAAAAAAAGTACATACTGACGGGGTTCATGATAGAGCTTGCTTCTGGAAAACAATCCGGAGGGGCATCTGACACTTTCCAGGGTAAAAGAGTTGTTTTCTCAACATGCATTAATTAAAACAAAATAGTACCTTCAGAACAGAGGACTTCACTGTAAACTTCACCTTATAATTTTTTTTTTTTTTTTTACAAATCTGTATAGGGGCCAAAATTATTTTAGGCCGGCCTAGTGTACTGAAACAAACTCGGTAAGAGCATCACAAAGTCCTCTGTCCTTGATGGACCTTCTCACAAGCATCCTGGACTAGGAGTTACAAGGGACCTCACTCACCACTGGATTTTTGAAAACTCAGTACTTAATTTTTCATTCACTAACAGAAACCTCACAAAGAAGGAGCCCTGGAGATCCATCAGAAAAAGGGGCACTGTCATGGCACATAGTAACACCCATAGTAACACCCATGCAGAAAATCTGGGACTCTCGTAAATCCCTGGGGGCAATTCAAAACAGTAGGGCCACTTTGGAAGCAAGTTTCCCAGCTTCTTACACAGCTCAGTACACACCAGCCACACACCTGAGAACTTATCCAAGAGAAACCACCTACAAAAAGGCCTGCTTACAAAACTTCATAGCACTTGTGTGCCAATCAAACTCTAAAACAATCCGAATGTCCACCAGCGGAGGAACGCATGAACAGCTCAGAACCAGCGAAAAGAGGAAATTACTGACACACACATGCTGCTGGTGAAAGGGCCTCTGGAACAGTGCCGCAGCAAAAGCTGCTAGAAGGGAGACAGCCAGGGTGGGGCCATGTATGTGAAATTTATTCCTAAGGAAATTCTCTAGAGAATATACAATTGGTATTTGTCTGAAGAAGGGACTGAGGACTGGCTGCACACTTTGCGTAATGGAAATCCTCCAAAGCTGGATGCAATGGCAGGTGGGCAGCCGTGCATACCCTGGGAGTCACTAAGTGTTCATAGTGAGTGGATTTCATGGTGCATTATAGCATGTTTGCTCAGTGTGGAAGGCACTGGGATCAATCTGAGTTCTGCAAAAATAGGGAGGGGGTCAAATCTGTGGAAGTGCTCAAGGAATAATTTAATAAACCCATATACAAACTCCACCCAGATCACAGTAAAGTGAGAATGTTACAATACTCACCTTAGTTTTAAAACATTTTATCCCTTGAAAGAAGTTGCAGGTGCCATGTCTTCTCCCCTAAATCCTATAACAGCCAGCTCCTTAAGAGGAAGAAAGCAGTGAGGGAGCCAGATAACTGTCCTCCAGGTCTCACCTTCACTGAACACCCTCACAGAAAACACTCCTCAGTGCCTTAACTCAGCAAGGCCCTGCTTCCATCCTGGTTTCAGCAGCATGTATAACCTGTCATTACACGGTCATCTGACTCACATTCTCTCACTGAGCTGGTGAGGGGCCAGCAAAGCACCTGGCAGAGGAGGCACACAGCACTCACTTGTGAATCAGTATGCCAATCACAAGAAGCCACCTGTCCTGACTGCCTGCCATCCAAGCAAGTACTCCAAGTACTTGGCCCCAGAAATAAAGACAAACATGGTTCTTGCCCTAAGTCATTCACAGGCAAGCAAACAGGCAATGTCTATACCAGTGCTCAGTGATATGACAGAAAACTGAGGTTGGGAAGAGACATTCCCCCTCAACAAATACTAATACAGTCTCAGGGGAAGGCAGTTAACAGTACCTTTCTAGAAACAATGCTATCGGCTGAAAGAGAGTTAAGCACCGTGAAGCTCAGTTCTCAGGGACAAGAGCAAGTTCTCGGCCTCTCCATGCCTGTTACCATCCATCACCTGGACTCTCAACACCTAGTGCCTACCCAACATTTTACAAGTTAGCCAACTGGGGCCATAACTGAGTCCACAGATTCACTCACACTAAATCTGGTCAAGATGGCTATAAGCAAGCACTAAAAATGTGTTAGGATGTGTAAATACCATTTACAAAGTTTTGACTACATATTACACCATGAGAGAGCTAGCAGGGTGACTTCTACCAGTGCGTGAAACTTAAAGGACTAATCACACCCTTCAAGACTTTTCTCCATCAAACACTGGCATCAATATTGCATGTCTTAACCCATACAACAAGTTTTCCTCCAGAAGTTTCCTGAAATAACCAGAACACATCCCCAGGCTTCCTGCTTCCCTGTTAGCATGTTTGATCTATCTGCTTAGTTTGTATGTCTATAGCACAGACATCTCTACCTTTGAAGTCAGGGAGGCAAGACTGACTCACCTTCCCTTCCTAGCAGATCAAACACCCAACAGGCCACTGAACAACACAAGGATCAAATGAAGATTATAGGAACAACTTCAGTGCCCAATCCAAGGCTATGGTCAGTAAATCAAGAAATAGCAACTCCTAAAACCACTAAGTAAAAACAAAATCATTCAACAATATGTGAAGCTATAGAAAAATATGTGTTATCAAAAATTAGAAATGGTCTATAGGTTAACAGTACACTAAAGCTGAGCACCATCCTAAGCCATCAATAAGCAGATGCAGTCCGATCCTTGCTCTCTTGAATACATCTGGGTGCTGCTTGAGAGACACACAATAAAGCTACAAACACATGAACAAGAATTTCCAATGAAGAAAAATGCTGTGCAGAAAATACCCCAGCAGGCTGATGACATCCCTTTAGACTTTAGTTGGTCAGGGGAAACCTGAGAAGACACCATCTGAGCTATGACCACCCACTGAAACACACATTGAAGAAAGGGCAAAAGTAATGGCTTAGGGCAGACAAGAAGCCACATGTGATGGGGTGCACTGGGAAGAGGTGGTCCTCCCAAGTTCATAGCAAAGTACACATATTCAGCCCAGTGTGATCAGCAGCCAAGAAGATCTGCACTGAAAGACTTTGTATCAGGAGTTCATACCAGCATAGACTTTCACTTCTTTACAGCACAACCTATGAGGGGACAGGGAAGCTAATCTTAAGAACAGGTGATCTGTAGATTCTGCATTCATATTCAACCAACTGCAGATCAAAAGCATTCCTCCAGGTGGGGGAAACACTGTTGTCTGGACTGGTTATCATAACTCCCTAAACAACACAGCAGTTACATTGTATTGGGAAGTATAAGTATTGTAGAAATAATTTAAGGTGAACATGACAATGTTAGGTTACCATTGTATAAAAGGGACTCCAGTGTCCCAGGATTTGAGGATCCACAGAACGTTCTGGAACAAATATTCTACATGACACTACTATTTAGGTTTCACATTGTAAGAAACCCCATCGGGAAGATGGTCCTTCTCAGCCACTATAGCTTCCTTTTTAGCATCCTCTACCAGGTGAAATTTTTTTCTGCTTCTACTTTGCTGAGTTTTTAATCAGAAATGAATACTGAACTTTGTCAAATACTTTTTCTGCCTCAATAGGACCGTGTGGTTTTCAGTAATACAGTTAGTAATACAGTTGATGACACTGACTGTTTCCCTACATCATGCCGGCCTTGCATTTCTAGGATAAATGTCACTTAGTCCTTTGTGTTGGCGTCAAAACATGTCTTGGGTTCAGTTTGTTAATAACATGCTGAGGATCATGTGTGCTCATAAAGGACACTGGGCTAGGGTTCAGTGTCAGCAGCACTAGCATCAAGGAATGAGTCAGGAAATGTCTTTTTCCTTCTAAATTTGGCAGTGTTTTTAAGCAGATTTCATGAGTGAAACCACGTGGGCCTGAAGATAACTTTTCCGGAAAGTGTCTTATTTTTCTCCTTGTTGTCGTCAAATTCCGTGACAAATGCAACTTTAAGAAGAAAGGGTTTATTGTGGTCCCCAGCTCCAGGAGGATGGTATCCACCACAGTGCAGAAAGCATGGAACAAGAGCAGAAGATCAGTTCATCACATTGCATCAACACACAGGAGGCACAAAGTGACCAAGAAAATGGAGCCCCAGCACCTCAAGGCCCACCCAGTGACCCACTTTCTCTACTAAAGGTCCCCCTCCTAAAGGTTCCACAGCCTTCCCAAACAGCTCCAGCAGTTGGGAACCACATGTTCAAACATGTGAGCCTGGAGAAACATTGCACATTTAAACTACTACAGTATTTAACTAATTTTCTTTTTAAGAGAAAATAATTTAATTTTATTTTATTTGCATGGGTGTTTTGTCTGCATGTGTGTTTGTGTGGGGGTGTTGGATACCCTGGAACAGGAGTTACAGGGGATTGTTAGCTGCCATGTGGGTGCTAGGAATTGAACCCTGGTCCGCTGAAAGAGCAGTCAGTGTTCTTAACCACTGAGCCATATCTCCAGCCCCAACTGTAATTTTCTTGTCTAACAAAAAACAAGACAAAGCCAAAATTGCAGTATGAATCAGTTCACATTTTACCTCGGATGAGTTCTAGTGATTTCTAATTTCCAAGGAAATAGATCATTTCACCTGAGATGACAAATTCCTGTAGAGAGTTGCTCAAAGAATTCCATTTTCCCTCTTAGTTTTGCAGGTTTCACAGTACTATCTATCCCCTTTGCTCATTCCTTTTATTGAAAATCTGTTTCTCTTTCTTTGGTTGTTCAGCTAAGATTGATCAGGACAAAGATCATTCAAAGATCCAGCCCTGGTCTCACTCACTGCCATTTACAGTTCCAATTTCATTTTTATTTCTTCTGTATCGTTTGTTTCACTTGTGCTTTTTAAAATCTTAAGACAGGAACTTGGGTTACTGATGTGAGACCTTCCTTCTTTTAGTCTCATGATATATATTTCCTATCCAAATTTCACCTTCCAAGTTTTGGTATGTTGTATACTTGTTTGTATCAGAATATTTTCTAATTTTCCTTGTGGCTTCCTCAGAAATTTGCTACTTGTTTAATATCCACATTTAGGGGGATGTTCTTAATATTTGTTATTGCTTTTTGTCTAATAAACACTATGGTTAGAAACATTTACTTAACTTTAATCCTTTGGAATCTTTAAAGATTCTGGTGAATGCTCCACATGCACAGGGGATGGCTACTACTGGAGGGGGAATGTTCTGGACAGGTCAGTCAGCTGCTGGAGAGTAGAATTCAGATTCTCCACACCCTGGCCTGCTCCAACTGCAGCTGCTCCTTCTCAGGGTCTTAGAGTAGCACTGACCCTCCACTTGGAAAGTAGAAAGGTCCAGTTTTCTGCATCTCTGCTTGGTGGATTTGCATCAGGCATTAGGTGCAGAAACACTCAGAGCTAAGTGCTCTTCATTAGGCAACAGCTCTCTTTATTTCCGGGAACTAGTTGTGTGAAGCCCAGTTTTTTTTTTTTTTTTTATGACATTAATAGGTCTACCTTAAGGGAGGTGTGATGTGGGAGTGTCATATATCAATCTGTTGATTTCATTGGTTAAGGAATAAAGAAACTGCCTAGGCCCATAGATAAGAACATAGGTGGGTGGAGTAAACAGAACAGAAGGCGGGGAGAAAGAAGCTGAGTCAGTGAGTCGCCATGGTTCTCCCACTCCAGGCAGATGCAGGTTAAGATCATTCCTGGTAAGCCGGCTCGTGGGCTACATAGAATAATAGAAATGGGTTAGATCAATATGTAAGAACTAGCCAATAAGAGGCTGGAACTAATGGGTCAGGCAGTGATTAAAAGAATACAGTTTCCGTGTAATTATTTCGGGGCATAAGCTAAGCTAGCCATGTGGGTGGCCGGGTGCCAGGGACACAGCCCCGCCGCTCCTAATTCAACAGAGGTGCTAAAGATTGAACCCAGGGCTTCATGTACACTAAACACAAAATTCTATGACTAAACTACACCCCAGCTCCATTTTCTCCTCTTTCTTCAGAGTGTTATCTTACATGTTGAATATTTGAAGAGTTCTTTGTAGATGACAGAATTGAGTCACTTTTTTTCAAGCCTCTTTGATAGCACTGGTGTGCCTAGGCCATCTGTATGTAACATAATTTGGTAGGTCTGAATTTAAGTGTCATCTTACCGGATTTATAGTTGCTTTTCTTCCCTATTTCTTCTTTTCTGCCTTCATTTTGAGTTTTCTGAATTTTGTTAATTGTAAAATTTTGCAATTTTAATTTATCTCTCATGTTTTTGGTCATCTTTCTACATAGCTCAATGGTCAGCCTAGGAGCTGAAATATGTATATGCAATTTTCTGTGACCTAATTGGAATCAGCATTTTATCACTTTGAGTAGGAACTCATCACCCTTCCCCTGATATATGATTGACTTGTATGTTACATCTCCATACAGTCGAAGACCCAAACAACACTTAACTATTGCATTTAACCAAACACATTTTTAAAGAACCTACTGAGAATTGACTCTCTACAATTCTGCAATCTGCCATATGTTCTAGTGCAACGACCCTGCAGTGGTCAAATCTTGTACAAACTATAGAAATGATCCCTGAAAGTATAGGGATCTTACTCTCTTACAACAAGACTCCTGGCAGCAAGTGCTCTTACTTTTCATCTGAGAACACTTTCCTTTCACCTTTGTTCTTGATACAACATTCTGGGTTGACAATTCTTTTCTTTCAACAGATCCAAAAATACTGATTCCCTTGACAAGTGTGCATGTGTGTGTGATTTTTTTTGTTTTGTTTTAGATTTTTTATTGTGTGTATGTGGGAAGGGGTTCTGTGCAAGTGTTAGCAAAGCCTCAAAAGAGGACACTGGGTCCCTTGAAGTGCAAATTACAAGTGGCTCAGCCACCCAACCTGGGTGTTACGAACTTAACTATAGTCCTTTGCAAGCACAGCAGCTGCTCTGATTGCTGAACTATCATCTCTCCAGCCCCCTCTGTTGTTACTGATGAGAAACTCATAAGCATTCAAATTACTATTCTCCAATAAGTAACACACTGTTTTTCTCTGAATGCTTGCAGGATATTTTTTGTCTTTATTTTCAGCAGTTTGGTTACAACGTGTCAAAACTTACCTGTTTATAGGATCACTGACTAGACTTAAATCTGTAAGTGAATGACTTGACAAATTTTGGACATAGTCATTTATTTTAATATTCTTTTACTAATAAATTCTTTCTCTTAAGACTTCTGTGGCACAAATTCAAGCTTTGGTGATTCTGGCTTCAACTTTCTAATTTTTTTTTTAAAAAAATTATTGTATATTTGATTGTGTGTGAATACAGGCACACAGGTCCAAAGAGCATGTGTGCAAGTCAGGGGACAATTTTCAGGAGTTGGTTCTTTTCTGCAACAATATGAAATCTAGGAATTCAACTCAGTTTGTGAGGCATGTGCAAGCACCTGTAGCTGCTAAACCATCTCCATCTTACTGGGTTTTAAACATTTTAGTGTGTCTCCTATGTTCAAGATTATATTACTCTACTGACCCTCCTTTGATCTTTGCTGTTAGACTGCATAAGTTCTACTAATCTACCTTAAAACTTACTCTTCCTAACTTGTGTGTTCTGCTATTGGGTGGTCTGCTTAGTTATTTCAGCTGTATTTTTCTGCTATAAATGTTCACTGATTTACTTTCTATTTTTCAACTAATGTTTTCATCTTCCACTCTCAAGAGTGTCTACCCTACTTGCTGGAGCACTCTTCTAGTGGCTTCTTTAAGGTCATACACAATCTCAATATGCACTGATTTTAGGATTGAATCTACTGGTCATCAAAAGACAATCAAGTCCTTAAACCTAATAACTTTGAACTGTATTATAGATTGTTTGTTTTTCAATACAGGGTTTCTCTGTGTGGCTTTGGAGCCTGTCCTGGAACTTGCTCTATAGACCAGGCTGCCTCAAACACAGAGATCCGCCTGTCTCTGCCTCCTGAGTGCTGGGATTAAAGGCACTCACCATCACTGCCTGGCCTAGACTTTTCTTTAAATATTTTTTAGATTTATTTTGTGTACATGGGTGTTTTGCCTGCATGTTTTTCTATGCACCATATGCATGTTTGGTGCTGAGGAAGTGGTAAGCCTCCATATGGGTGCTAGGAACCAAACCTAGATCCTTTGCAAGAACAAGTTCTCCTAACCACTGAGTCAATTCTTCAGCCCATAGACTCTTCAAAAGTTATGTTCCAATACTTGACCTTGTGTAAATGATGACACTATTATAACATATTTGGACTCCAAACATAAAGACCTACAAGTTCCAGCCAGCTTTTCTGTTGAATTGTGATTCTAAACTGTTTTCAGCACTTTTGACTGTCTTGCATGTACACCACCCAGTGGTCAGTCAGAGATTTGCATGTGCTCCATCCATTCTCTTTTACTTAAGGTCGGATCCATGTACCCAGACAGTGGCAGGAAATAAAGGAGTCATAACAAACTTAAAGAAGTCACTTTCCTGCACATCTCTTTGCAATCATCAAGTGTCTTCTAGTTCCCTGAATCTTCCTGCTGTGATTAAATAGCTATACACTTCCCACCACTGTGTTGGTGAGAGAGGGCAAAGCAGATGTACAGATCTTTTCTCACCAGCTTCCCCTCCTGCAGTGTTAGGCTCCTGTCAGACACTATGAGAACTAGAGAGAAAAGAACAGAGAGAGGAGGGCTGGAGAGCTGGCTCAGCTAAGACGAGCCAGGCTCAACTCACACCAGCCACATGGCTGGTCAAAACTGTCTGTAACTCCAATCCCAGAGGTTCTATTGCAATCTTCTGACCTCCCTGGGCACCAGCCACACATGTGGTGCACATAACATACAGGCATAAAACACTCATACTCATAAAATAATAAAATAAATAAAACCTTAAAAAAAAAAAGAACAGAGAGAAGGGGGCTGAAGAGATGGCTCAGCGGTTGAGAGCACGGCTCCTTATCCAGAGGACCTAGGTTCAATTCCCAGCCCCCACATGACAGCTCACAACTGTCTATAACTCCAAGACCTGACACCCTCATACATACATGCAGGCAAAAACAACAATGCACATAAAATAAATTTTAAACAACAACTACGAAAAGAACAGAGGAAAAATAATGCAAAGGATGCTTTCTGCCTATCTCTAAGTATTGGACTCACTCTTCCCCTAGCTATAGAGCCCTTTCTGGTCCTTTCTGTTATGTTAACACTCCTTTCTGAATTTGGTCTGCCCAAGTTCAGGCTAAAAATGCCAGAGAGGGAAAGTCCATTCAGTTTCAGTTCAGCAGTATTCTGAATTATGGTCTTCTTGTTCAGTCCTGCACCATGTGCTCCCTACCACCAGCAAGCAGATGCTCTGTGCACTCTGTTCACACAGTGTGTTTACTGGGTGAGCAGAAGTGGCATATACTTAACTGAATCTAGGACCTTGTTCTAGTTATTTTTCTTTTAATTTGTGTGTGTGCATGTGTGTGTGTGTACATATACATGCCACAACACACAAGTGGAAATCAGAAGCTAACTTGTAGGAGTTGCTTTTCTTCTTCCACCATGTAGGTTCTAGGGTCAGAATTCAGATGTGGTGGCAAGTGCCTTTATTTACTGAGCAGAGTGCTGATCAAAATGAAGGTTGTTTCCTTGCTATTTTAAAAATTATCTGTAGGTTTTCAGCTACCTCCACTGAACAACCATACATATCCTTCCTGTAATGTGTAATCCTTTTATATACCAGACCTCTCAGAAACCAGAGCACAGGAAAATGAATGTCACTCTAAGCTGCTCTGGATTTATGACTTTCTAGGGTTCTCTAACATCTAAAAGCTGATTTGATTCTAGAAGACCACCTAAGTCATTCCTGGATTGATGTGGGATTCTCCTCTGTATGCTGTGAATACCATTGGTTAATAAAGAAACTAGCTTGGCCTATAGCAAGGTAGAAAGGAGACGGAGTCAGAAAGAAGCCATGTAGCCCCACTGAAAACAGACGCCGAAACTTTAGCCGGTAAGCCACAGCCACATAATCATACACAGATTAATAGAAATGGGTTAAGAGTTAACCAATAAGAAGCTAGAGCTAATGGACCAAGCAGTGATTTAATTAACACACTTTCTGTGTGATTATTTCAGGGCTGAGAGTCAGGGAACTAATTATTGGCCTCCCTCAACAAATGCTCAGAAATCTTTTGCAAGTATACTAGACAATAATCTTGAAACTTAACCATCATTTTACTTTTACAGGATCCCATAAAAAGAACATCACCCCCATGAGAGCTGGAAACAATTCTAGAAGACGACATCCCCTCTCCCAGGTATTAAATATTATAGGCCAACAGTTGCTCATGTTTGAGGTTCTTTAGATACATAGAGATTGTATTCTGCCTAGATATGTAATCTTCAACCACTTCAAGGATCTATAGAACACAGCATTTAAATAACTTAAGGTTCTGTTGACATGAGACATGATTGCTCCTGACAGCACCAAACTATTTCCGAGAGAATGTTGAGCATCGAAGACACTCCACTCAGAGTTTGTTTTCATCTTGGCACAACTGGCCTTTGGGAAAGGAACTGCCCATGCCTCAACCACTGACAAAGTACATGGTATCTGGACTGGATAAGCAATATACAAGGAAAATGATTGTCAAACCTTGCCAAGACAGGAAAAGACAGCTCTGAAAATTTTCCTGCCCCGAAAATGGTCTGTCAGTTATACTCAGCCTTAGCCAAAGTTGTTGCTTCAACATTGCAAATGAGACTTTGAGTGATTGCTTGGGTAGTCAATTGTCTCCGTCATATACTGCTTGCTTTGAAAGTTGCTTGATTGCACTTCCTGCCTGCTCAAGTAATATTATCTCAGGCCTTCGATGGGTTTGAAGATTAGACAGTTGTAGTTACCATCCTCTTATGGTTTAGCCAAGTCTAATTCTGATGCCAGACTTAGACTCTTTGGACTAGAATGTCTATTAAAATATTTATCATGTGTTCCTTGATTAATATTGTTTATGTTGGTTGTAATTTTATACTTGATAGCTATTCCTATTGTATATAGTTTGTATTGGGTTTGGATTGCTCTTATTGAGACAAAAGGGGGAGGTAATGGGGAATCTTTGCCAACCAATTATCTTTAAGAGGTAGGACCCGTTGGGAGAGGGTTGGGGGGGAGAGAAGCAGGGAGGGGAGCAGAGAAAAATGTAGAGCTCAATAAAAATAAAAAAAAAGAGGTGGGACCAAGTTAGGGTGTGGCTTTCTAGGACCTAGAGAAAATCGGCAAGCAGCCCAGATGCCCTCTCTGTGTGTGGTTCCCTTGCAGCTCAGCTGAGTTTGGACTTCTCATTCCTGTTTCGTGAGTCTTTCCCTTATAATAAATAAAAATATAATTGTTTTATCTTTTAGCTAGCCTAGTTATTTCCCAAATCAAGCTAACTTCTACACTGGCTATACAAAGCTAACACTGAATCAGTAAGCCTATGGTTGCCATAACTAGCAGCTGCCTTAGCAAGAACCAGCACTTTGGTTTTCTGCTCAACCTTACTCCCTGACAGTTAAGCTAATTGCTCAACAAACAGCAAATAGTGTATACAGAACAAGACTACCCCATTTTGTTCACAAGAGAATATGAACAAAACCCCACCCCTGCTAAGCGGCCAGAGCCCCCATTCATTCAAACCCAGTGGAGAGAGAACTGAAGGCAGCATCTTTACTCTATAGCTCAGTAGCTATAGAGTTCACATGCTGGTGGATGTACTTCTGGCCCTTTGTGTAGCTAGCTGCAGTGATGACTACTTTCTTCCCAATAGCCAACATTCCCACTGCACAGCTGCCATCCTTGGGATTACTATAGTTGCTAAAACATGGCTCTAATTTACTTCAGTGTGCGTGAGGCACAAAGTCTGCAGACTTGCATTCCTTACATCTGCAGGTAATGAAGACATGCCTCATCAGGTCAGGTCACCTGACTACACTTTAGTTTCATTCTCTTATCCTTGGTCATGTTTGTTTCCCCTAAGGTGCCTCTGACATCATGTAAGCTAATGAAAAGTATGACTTAATTTTCAAGGTTTTTATGAAATTTGAAAAGAAACTGGAAAGTAACATTTCAACATTCCCCGCCCCCCTCAACACACACACAAAAATCAAATATAAAGAAAAAGAACATGGACTTTGGAGGCAGCCTGCCTGGGTTTGTGTTTCAGCTGTCACAATTTGGCTGTGCTACTCTGGACAAGCTATTCAATCTGTCTGAGCTTCATATCATCATCTATAAATTTAAAGGAAATGTACCTGTCTACTAGGTGATTAAGGATTAAATAAGTGAATCATACTATATGCTTAGAATAATATTGAGTGCAATAAATGTTACAAAAGTGTTTGCTGTTTTTTTTCTCTTGACAAGCTAACCCTGAGACACAGGAAACAGGAAACTGGGTACAGTGTGACAATGAGCTTGAGTCATTGAGCAGACCCCAGGCACCAAGGGCATGAAAGCATGTGTAATGATGTGGCTCCAGAGCTTGTGGAAGAGCAAGGGAACAGGTGTACACAGCAGCCAAGAGCTCTGTATTCCTTTCGTTGTATGACCTGGGACCAGTCGTCTCTTTGGTCTGTCTTAGGTGTGGACTTGGTATTAGAATAACTACCTACCCGTGGTGTTACTATAACTTAAGAGATTGTGTATGCAGTATATTTTCCCCAGAGCTGGTCAAGGGACGGTTGTTGTGATTTTCAGCTAATAAATATGCCCACTTTCTCATGGAAGTACTCTGAGGGCACTTGGCCTCACTTGGTCTGAGTCACATTCTGTGGCTTGGCCTTAGAGACTTCAGTTTCTTTGGATGTGTGTGTGCACTTGTGTGTTGGTACACATGTACCACTGTGCCTCTATACAGAGGCCAAAACACAACTTACAAGAGTCAATTTTTTCCTTCTACTATGTGGATCTCATAGATTGCACTTTACTACAGTACCAGTACTTCACCTCCTAGAAAAGTTACAGCTGAGTTTTACATACAACTTATATTTAATTGTACACTCACTTAATAAGGCTCCACAATGACTCAAAATCAAAATGCAATAACTTACAAAGATGATTTCCAACACTGATAACTTTAGTGAGTCTTCTAGGGAAAAGGTAGACAATATCCTCACAAATTTTATTTTCAAAGACATGAAAATGCATTCTGTGGAAACCTGCCTCTTCCTTTTATACCTAACAGTCATCAGTCCTGTCCTTGTCACTCCACAGTGACCTCAGCTGGACCAGGTCCCTCTTCACCAACTAGAGTGCAAGTGAGCTTACCACACTCAGCTAAGGAAAGACCTTCCATCAGAGAGGGGCACCAGCACACCCCTCAGGTCACAGACAACCTCCCTCTCCTCCTGAGGCTCAGCTCTCAGGATTCATATCATCACCATCTGCCTAGTCCTGGTCCCTGACTGCATGGGATGGCGTTCCAGCTCTTCCATTCTCTAACTATTATGACTGCACAGGTCACTCAGCTTCTGCATCTCCACACCTCCTCAGTGAGGTAAAGACAGCGACTGTATCTTCCTCATCAAATGGGGTAGTTTTGGTTTCTTTTGAGAATTTCATACATGAATACTGTATGTACATCCTTTCTACACCACCCTCTCCCCTTCCAAGTATTCCCATGTGTCCCCCCACTCCTATAGTGATACATTATTTATTATATTATATAATAAATAACATATTATTTTAATAAATAAAGCTTGCCTGAAGACCAGAGTGCAAAGCAGCCACACTAGTCAGTCACACAGGCCAGGCAGTGGTGGCTCACACCTTTAATCCCAGCAGCCACACTAGTCAGCCATACAGGCCAGGCAGTGGTGGTGCATGCCTTTAATACCAGCTAGAGAGGAATATAAGAAGGAGGAGACAGCTCTCAGGGTCAGTCTCAGACTGAGGATTCATGGAGGAAGGATCATTCATTTCGGTCTAAGATAGAGGTAAGAGTCAGAGGCTGGCCGCTTTGCTTTTCTGATCTTCAGCTTGAACCCCAATATCTGTCTCTGGGTTTTAATTATTCATGCTACACACTCCCTCTCAAATTCATGGTATCTTCTTTACTATTTTGTTACATACACATAAAATATATGTTATATATGTATATACATACAGTTTGATAAGTTCATTTAGTGTTGCTCAAATGCCTATGTGTTTATGGATAGCCACTTGGGACTGGATAACCTATCAGGGGTTCATCTCTGGAAAGACTGATTCTTCCTCTCTCAGCAACC
The DNA here is from genome assembly GCF_000317375.1 of Microtus ochrogaster. Classification (NCBI taxonomy): domain Eukaryota; kingdom Metazoa; phylum Chordata; class Mammalia; order Rodentia; family Cricetidae; genus Microtus; species Microtus ochrogaster. The sequence continues at coordinate 2,490,167 of NW_004949103.1, forward strand.
ATCAATGCCTGCAGTTCTTCATCTAGGAGGAGGACCTTGTGATATTCTCCCATCATGTTAGGATGTCAACTGGTAGTGCCACCACACATGTTCTGTTTAGGTGACAACACTGTTAAGATTTGATGTGTTCAGTTCCCTGTCGTTTGAATATACACTATCTTGCAGCAGATGCCCTGGTCCAGTAGTACTTACAATATACCCCACTTCTTTATCTGGGCAGGGGAAAGTAAGGCTGAGGGAGCAAGAAGAGCTAAAGAACACTAGGGATAACAGAAAAAGCCATAGGAGAGCATGTTGTGTTTATTTAAAAATACATTTATAAGTAATTTAAATGAAGGTATATGTGGTGATCATGCTCTCCCCAACAGTCTTTTTGTTAGACAGCTAACAAAAACCCCAGTGCCAGACAAGACAACACATCCTTTGAGTTCTTAGGGAAGCTCATGAGAATTCCCAAACAATACAAGCTATTGCCAATGTCTTTGGTTGTCTCCCAGAATTTGAAGATAAGACATATTGTTAAAGACACCATATACTTCAGACACAGAACACTGGGAAGGATCCAGCTGGAACTGACCTGGAAGCCTCATTCCTGAGGACCAGCACTCATAGTATTTGAAGGTGCTATACAAGTTGCTGAGGGAGAAAAACAAAAGCCTTATTCAGCTGTAAAGCCTATAAACTACAACAATGACCAGCATGGAGAAATATATCCGGGGGTGCAATAATGGCACTTATATCTTAGGGGAAACCAACAATCACGTCATTGGACTTAGGTCCCACTTAATAGGAAGGAATTCCTTCCTGGTAATGTAAACCTAGCCAACTACCGATGACTGGTGGGGTCATGGACTCTGCAGGACAACCTAATACTGCCACTCTTCTAAACCAATATAATTCCCAGCTAAATTCTAAATACTTATTTTTATATCCACAGATAAGCGTAACTCTTACTCATATCCAAAAATCTTTTTGCAGCCGGTGGATGCTATTACAGAATGCCACAACTGATCAAAATGCAGAGAACAACTCGCAGTAGGATGCTTAGTCCCGGTTGACGCATCTATAACACAACCCTTACACCTAAGGCCCAGGGAACAACATGGGTTATTATTTTAAAGAAACTAGAAGCACAAATGCTACTGCTTTAAGCTAGCACATAGCAAACCCTCAGCAAGCAATGCCAATATCAACTGTGCCATCTCATGGAGAAAGACCTGTCTATTTTCCATGCCCTGCCTTAGGTGGGCCTTGCCTGCCTGAACTGGGCCATGTCCTTTCTCAAATCCCAATGTCAGTCATGAGGACTAGCACTCAGTTGGTTCTCAAGAGGGTCCAGAAAACAACTAACTGTCAGCGAATATAAATCTAAGGTGGGAAGAAGGCTACTGAGGACAACCACTTGGCCAACAGCAGACTTTCAAGACAACAGGTTTCAAGGCCATAGTACTTGGGCAACAGCTGACTTTCAAGGTAAACAGGTTCAGAGCTTCAAAGAAGTTGCTGGTGCTAATAGTTTGGGCTGCCTAAAGGCTGCCACCATTTGGCATGGGCTCCTACTTGAGAAGATAAGCAGGTGATCCAGTTGCAGACTCAAAAAGTAAGGAAGTCAGTGGGATGTTGGTTCAGGCCTGACCTGGACTAGCCTTGAGTCCCAACCCCCAAAGCAGACAACATCTAAGTAAGAAAGAAGCAAGATCCTCTCAAAGCCTGGGAGCATGATGGCCTAGTCCACATATCCCAGAGTAAAATGAAGGATCTAAGATTCAAGAAATGGCCAGGTGGTGGTGGCGCAGACCTTTAATCCCAGCACTTGGGAGGCAGGGACAGGTGGATCTCTGTGAGTTCGAGACCAGCCTGGTCTACAAGAGCTAGTTTCAGGACTGCTAGGGCTGTTACACAGAGAAAAACTGTCTTGAAAACCCTCCCCACCTCCCCACCCGAAAAATCCAAGAAATGTGTGGATATTTGAGTATCAAATACAATAAAAGTTTGACTATAAACACATTTGCAACCATTACTGGAAAGACTGATTAAAATTCACCAAGTTTAAATATCTAAAGCCCAGCTGACTTCCCTAAGTGCATGTTACAAGTTGTAAAGAGGTGAAAAGAGTTAAATGAGTTAAATCTCTGTACTCACTGAATGCAATTTAAGAACCCAGGCGCATAACAAACACAGAGAGCTTTCCAACATCAAGCCTCAGCAAGGATCACGTGTGTGGTTCATAAACACACCTTCACACATCAGGGGCTTACCTTTTGTGTTTTCTTTGAATCTTTCTGAGCAGTCTCTCGAAGTGGGACTTTTCCAAACAGCTTCCATCCCAAGTCTCTCTGTCTATCAAGTCTTGCATTTTGTTTTCTAGTAAGCAAATTCCTATAGAAAGAAAAGAAAAGGGCTAGGCCATTTCTGGGTGTTATAGAGACACTCCGACGGCCAAGGCAGGCTGACATGAACAAATCAAACTGTTTTGAGAGAGACTACAGGCTGCAAGCACATGGTAACACCTCAGACTGGGCCTGCCCACACACAGAATACACAGACATCAATCTCAGACACAAGCTTGCTGTTGATCAACTATTATGTGTGCAAATTCCTAAATTCAGAATAAGAAACTATGTTCAGCGATAAAGTATATCAGCAGAAGCTGGTCAAAATGAACTGAATACCTGACACGGCCATTTAATAGCTGTGAGTCTGGACCAGAGAGTAACCTGAGTCTGTTCTATGAATGACAGAGAGACCCCATTTGTGATCCACAAGATTCTTTACAGAAAGACATTTCAAGGGCAGTCAGTCTTTCAGACCAGAGTTATTTCAGTAGCTAACCTCTAGTTCAATTATCTATACAGCCTCTAAAGACTGGAGAAAATCATTCCTTAGATGGTCACAAGGTCTTCTCTCTCAACAGCATGTAAACAAAAGCTCCCAAAACTACAAATCCTAACTTGCAGTATAAATCAACCTGGTTGTCGGATGCATTATACAGGTGCAGCCATTAACACAAATGGCCTCCAGGGCTCCACAAAGCAGACATCCCTGCAACTTTCCAGAATATATATATACATACATATATATATACGCACATATATATGTATATATGTGAATATGACAAAATCTTCAAAAAGAAACAAGTGACCAGATATGGTACAGTATGGTACAGTGTATATATATATATAATATATATATAATCCCTGAATTCTGGATGCTGAAACAGGAGGATTGCTACAAATTCAAGACCAGCCTAGGCTTTGATGTGATTCCGAGGCCAGCCTGGGCTGCATTATAGCAAGACCCTGTCAAAACAGAGGGAGGAGGGAGAAGGGAGGGAGAAGTGAGAGATGGGGGAAAGGAGGAACTATGAGAATGAACTGGTTTCACTGTTTTCTTCCTATGTTTCTGATGTGGTTTCTGAAATGGTTGTTTCACAGTCCAGTACAATTCCTATTTATATTTGTAAAAATAAATAAATAAAATAAAGGAACTTTAGGCACTCTAGAGCTCCAACCCATTCTTTATCTAAGAAAGACTTTTGCAATTTAAACCAAGTAAAGCCTCAGGCACCCACAGATGCTAAGAACACGGGACACCCAGAACCTGAGTTACTGGAAGGGTTATTTATATCTGGCTGAAGAACAGCTGCCCTCTCAGGGGAAGGAAGCTCGCACAGGTGGTGAAACAAGACACAAGGAAGGCAAGGTCACGTGCTAGTGGTGGCAGTAAGGAAGGACAGTGCTGCAGGTCCAGGGAGGGAATCTGAGACCTCACAGAACAATCAAGAATAGGATATGTGAAAGGATCTGGGCACCGGTTCTAGCATTAGTGCCTTCTGAGACTGAGCGTAAACTGTGCTATTCACTTCAACAATAGGCAGATGACGATGAAAGGGAGCAGCTGAAACCACACTGTCTGAGGCTGCACAATGAAAGTGAAGGCAAAACTAAAGAGCATACAAATTCAAAGCTGCTTGGTTAGTGTCAGCCTAGGATTTTAAGCTTACAAACAAACCAAAATTTAACAGCTTTACGGAAAGTATCTTGAAATTTTTTTTATAGTTAATACCTTGAAAACCCTCAGTCACATTACTACATATAAAATGGCACCGCACACAGTGCTCTAAACACACAAAAGTGCCTTTCAGAACTAGGTGACCAAAAACTACATGACCAAAGCCAGTGCCCAGTCAGACACAGAGAGCATACAAGAACAGGTAGACACAAGCCAGAACTCTCTTGCCCAGTGCAATCTTCCTGCCCAGGGTCTGGCAGCATCTTTCAGACACCTTTTAGAACCCATGACCATGGTGCCACTCTTGCCTAGTATTCAGCGGCCCCTTTCCAAGGCTATGTGACCTCATGAGTTGTCATCTGCCTACCATGCCCTGGAGATGGAGAACAAGGGAGGAGCTGTATTCAAGTGTACTCTTTTGAGACTTTAAAACACCTGTCTCCATTCAGCAATAGACCCTCACTCACACTTGTTCAAGGCTCCTAGCACTGTTTCCACAGCACCCACTACTTCAGGCTGTACCTTCAACATAGGCTCTATTCCCTTTCCTCTGCTTTTCATCCTTAACAGGAGGCAGAGAAGTCACCTCTTTACTCCCTGGGTCTATCTAGCAAGCAGTAGATTGTTCAGCACGTTTGCTGGTAGGTAGCGTGACCACTGTGTGTGTTTGCAAGGAAGCAAGGGCAGGGGGAACAAGAAAGCATGGCTAACAATACTGTCAGAAGTCCCCCAAAAGGCTCGTGTGCCAAAGGCTTGGTCTCCCGCTGGTGGCAATACTGAAAGGTGACTGATTTCATCAATGGGTTAATCCACTGTTGAGTTCACAGCTGAATGAGCTATTCATTAGGAGGCAGGGCCTGATTAAAAGTAGGTCAAAGGGGGTGTGCTCTTGAAGGGTATAGATAATCCTGGACCTTTCTTGCTGTTCTCTCTGCTTTCTGCCTGTCTTGCCACAAGTCCAGAAGCAATAGATCCAGCTGACTCAGAAGAGAAGCCTCTGAAACTATGAGGCAAAATAAGACCTCTCCTCCAAGCTGTTTTCTTCAGGTGTTTTGTCAGAGACTGAAATATGACTAATACATACATACACACAGTGACACACACTGAAGCTAAGGAGACAATAATCCTGCTTAAACCACAAGGTCAACAAAGATGACCCCAGGTAGGAGATCCTAGGAACAAGGGAGCAACGTGAGGCAGCACGGACGACTCAGTCAGTAAAGTGTTTGCCACACCAGCACTAAGGACCAGGATCAAATCCCCTAAATGCAATATCAGGCATGGTGCACACGCAGGAAGCAGAGGCAGGTAGATCCCTGGGGCTCCCTAGCTAGCCAGCTACCCTAATGAGTCCCAGGTTCCAGTAAGCGCTCCTGTCTCAAAAAAAGAAAGAAGGAAGGAAGGAAGGAAGGAAGGAAGGAAGGAAGGAAGGAAGGAAAAGAAAAGAAAAAAGAAAAAGAAAAAAAATCAATCAAACAAAAGGTGGACAGTTCCTGAGGCTGACCTGTGGCCTCCATATGCATACACACACAAAAAAAGAAGGGACAGCAGAAGGTGGAGACAGGAAATGCCAGGGAGAAAGAACACCCACTCTTGCTCTATGGGAGGGCAGAAAGGTGGAAGATAGTCTCCGGGGGATGAGCGTCCACTACAGAGAAGTTCTTTATAGAAGCTGGACTCCTTTGTTCTGTATCCCCAGCAAATTATAGCTCCTCAGTGGGAGACACATTTGTGTCTCAAAGAGGCAAAGTAACCTTCTTGAAACATTAGGGACAGACAGCTGCTGGTCCACGAGACCCAGAGCTAGCTACCAACAGAGTGCAGGGCCTGTAGCCCTGCTCCAATCCATACATTCTTTACCACACTGCCCACATAGTTCCCTGACCACCTCAGACTCTAGATCGCAAGTCTTGTGTGTTAATAATGTATACACACTGTATGGTCCCCCTGCCCTGGCACAAGTCCATTTCTCATCACTCTCACTTCTTCCCAGATGCTCACTCAAATCCCCTTCCACAGAGGCGGCACAGGACCTTCTTCCAAAGATATGAGTCTGGAGTGCCTCTGCAGGCTGGGACTGTGCCGCCTCCAGGCCTCAAGTTCCAGGTGAAGAAAGGCTTCTTTCCAATAGCCTCCTTGTCTATGATCCAGGAAGGGGCCTGTCCTACCTGGGCCCTTTTTTCAGCTATCCTTCAGGCACCGTACTGCCCTGGACCTGAGGACCCAAATACATCTACAAGTCCACACCCTGAAGGCAAAAATGGCTCACACTAGCCCTGTCTTACCAGTGACTCGAACCTGTTTTGTTTTTGTTTTTGTTTTTTTCTTTTGTGGCATGTGGCCTGGTCTCTACATCCATCCCTATCCCAAGGCTGCTCCCAGGTCCATTAGTGTTGGGAAATAAGTGACATGAGTGTTAAATGAGGTGGAGGCCAACTTCAGCAGAGCTCCATTCTTGGCATGTAGAAGAGCTTTCCCCACCCATCAGGTGAGTGAGCACTGAACAGCAGGGACTCTTCATGTCAACCACCCCAACATACACACACTGCTACTATGTCAGTGCTCAGCACCCCAAAAATAGAGAAATTCAGAGAATGAGCTAGTTGTGAGAACAGGGAGTTCCCGAAAAGGTGGTCTAAGAAGCAGTAGCCAGAGCACCTCTACCAGGCCCAGAAGCTGCCTGCACCAAGGTGATTCCAGAATCCTACTGGAGTTGTCTCAATCTCTCAGAGACACTAAGACTAGGGAGATGGTGGAAGAAGTGTCAATGGTGAAGCCAGGGCTAAATAACCACGAGCAGGCAAAGCTGATCTGTAGCTCTTTTATCCAGAGGCTAGGAAAGTCATTATTTTCATCTCAGTAGTTAATTTATGACACGGGAAAAGATATAGACACCGGGACAAAGTAATGTTCAAAACAGTAGTGTGTCAGTTTCTGTGAAGCCAGGAAAAAAACTCTCAGGTACATTGTCAAGTATGAGACACACAGAGTGTCACTAGAATTGAGAGCAAGACAGTGTTGACACATTTACCTGGGACCTACTATGGCTCCAGCATGCACACAGCCTCTTCCAATTCCTAGCAGGCTTTATTTTTAAGACCTCTCAGGGTACCCTGTACAGTAGGAAGCACACAAGATAGACACCTTGTAAAAATGTAAGAGAGAGTAGGTGTCAAGAATACCACCAACTATGAAACAGAAACTCTCCTTACCTGCAGACAATGGGTTTTGGGCTGCACTGTACAACATTTGAGCCACTACCCACTGTCCCTACTGAACACCTGAAACATGGAAGACAAGGCAGTGAAATATGCTGACTAAAACACAATGTTTTCTTTAAATGTCATAAAGAGTGAAAACTGAAAGTTTGTGATACATTTATAAAAAGCTTTAAGAAGAACAAAGGACATTTTCTTAGAGACTGGAAATTATCTACTGTCACAGACAAAAGCCAGGGTCCTAACAGGGTCAAATAACCCATGTGATACAGACATCAGCCTCTGTTTGCCCAGGCATGAACTGCCTGCCAACAGTCACTACTTTGGGACAAGTTACTAGATATGATATGCAACTTTCTACCACAAATTCCATTGTACTTTTTGAATTGTGACTCATGAAAATGTATCATCTGTTTTAAAGTTTATAAATAAGAAATGACCATTGCAAAGCCAGATAGTTCTGTCACTAGAAAACAAAACACTTTTGCATCATCCCCCCCTCAGCATTTCTCCCCCACAGTATCTCTCCCCCACTGCATCAGTCTCCAATGCATCTCTCCCCCACTGCATCATTC
>NW_004949103.1:2498835-2513328 GCF_000317375.1 Microtus ochrogaster
TCTCCAATGTATCTCTCCCCCACTGCATCATTCCCCAACTGTATCTCTCCCCCACACTATCACTCCCCTACAGCATCACTTCCCCCACTGCTTAACTCCCATAGGCAATCAAGCCCCAGTAAGCCCTTGGGTTTTCTGCAGAACCAGCAACAAAATCTAGTGAGTGCAAACAAGTTCTTTGTGATTAGCAGAAGTGGTCTTAGCAAAGTTAAAGGCAATATGAAATTACTCAGTGACATTCCACCGGTACCACAAACCAAAGCCTTTTGGAAGAGGAACTAAATGAGTTTGCTCAGCTGCTGACAAATAAGCTTTGATTCAAATCACTGCACTGGGGTATAATCCTTTGCTGTGTCATGGGCAGCATGAACAGAGTTGGAAGGGGGCTTGATAAAGAATGGCATCCATAAACCTTATGTGATTAACACACTCCAGGAACTCTTTACTGGGCCTTTCATGTTGTTTTTTCAGCTACTGCCCCAACCTAAAAATAGGAGTATCAGGGAGAAGGAGCCCAGCTTTCATACTGAGCCTGGAGGGAAGTGGCAGGGACCAAAGGCAAGGCATTCAGTGGAGCAGATCCAAGCAGGCCAAGGGCATTTGAGGGGCAGCCAAAGTTAGACCTGTACCCTAGCTCTAACCTTGGTAGCCATTTCTTCTGAACCTCTTTTCTATCATACACAATTCTGTAAGCTACCTACTAAAGTGGTGGTTCTCAACCTGTGAATCTCAACCCCTTTGGGGATCAAATGACCCTTTCATGGGGGTTGCCTAAGACCATCCTGCATATCAGATATTTATACTATAATTCATAACAATATCAATTACAGTTATGAAGTAGCAACAAAAAAATTTTATGGTTGGAGTAACCACAACATGAGGAACTGTATTAAAGGGTCACAGAATTAGGAAGGTTGAGAATCACTGTACTAAGGTAAGAAATCATGGTGCTGACTGCACAGATCATGTACTACTATGCTCAAAGCACAGACCATAAAACAGGTAAGTGAACCTTCAAGAAACCCCAAACAAACTGGCTCACTGATGTACAGGTGGTGATATAAGAAGCAACTAGGAGTAATGCCCAGCACAGAGGAGAGAAAAATACAAAGAGGTCAAGATACCTGTTTATCAGCCAGGCAGTGGTGGCACACGCCTTTAATCCCAGCACTCGGGAGGCAGAGGCAGGCGGATCTCTGTGAGTTCGAGGCCAGCCTGGTCTACAAGAGCTAGTTCCAGGACAGGAACCAAAAAAGCACAGAGAAACCCCGGTCTCGAAAATAAAAAAAAAAAAAAGATACCTGTTTATCAATTAGTTCTTGTTTCTCATGCTCCCTATCTTTCCCTATGCCCCCTCAATGTGTTTATTTTTGTTGTTGTTGTTGTTGAGTGGGGAGGGGGCAAAGACTACCTGTTAATCTCTATTGCCCACTTCCTAGAGCCACTAAAGTCAGGATGTTCAAGAGATACAGCCTACCCAGATACAGCTACCAAAACGAAGTGGGTAATTCTGTGCTGGGAAGGCAGTTGCCAGAGTGACTACAGGTCCAGCCTGAAGATCAGGCCCTATGAAGGCCATCTACAGCAGCTATCTGGACAGCAGCACATCTCGAACAGATGTGTATCAGACACTATGTTCAGCTGCAGGTGAGACGCAGCACAGGAAGCAGTATCTGCCCCCAAGAACCCCACGATGTGGGAAAAGCACAGAACTGGCCCACTTTGTTCAGATTCCTGTGTTAAGTCTGAGTCCCCACCCCTTGACTTTCCAAGATTAAACCTAAACCACAGGTTCTCCTTCCAGAAATGCACCAATCACTACACCACCGTCAACCTGGACTCCTCCCCCATGGCTGAGGAGACAGTGTTCAAAGACACCAGGAGCCAGAGTCATGCATAGGAAAAGGAAGGAGGACTACAGGTACAGGGGTATAGAAACACAGGCTGCTGTATTACAAGGGAACCTGAGCTACATGGCAAGCTTCACCTTCATCTGTCCAGACACTTTCTGACGGAAATGTCTGCTCAGTTATACACTGACCTTCTTTGCACACTGTTCTAGCATGGAGCTCCTGCCCAACAGAAGTTACTGTAAACATCACCTGTGGCTTCTGATTAAGGCGAGTGGTAATATTCCAAGGTGCTGGGTAAATTCCCAAGTCCACCCATCTGGCATTCAGCCCTTCCTAAGACAAATGCCAGAAAATAAATGGCATTTGCTTCACTAGACATGGCCCGTAAGTCTGGGTTTTCTCTTAGTGCATGTGATGAATAGCTGACTCCTAGCAGCAGAGTGGTTTGTAGCACAGAAAAACATTCTCCTATTCTGTTCAGCTTCTTAGTAAAGATAGGAATGGGGGAGAATGGTAGAGCAGCTTGCTCACTGTCCACCTCTTTCATGTACCTACCCACATTCCTGTATCACCTGGTTGCAGAAGCAAGCGATGAAAAGAAATGGTATTCCTGGTAAGAAAAGCCAGCCACACACTGACATTCCCAATTCAGGCAGCTGAGGCACCAATCTACATCAAAATAGCTGTACACTGGGAACAAGTTCTTGTCCCCCTGCTGAGCTCAGAAGTGAAGCAAAGGGGCTATGTGGAGACCAGTTGATCTGCCAGCTCTACCCCTCCAGAGCAGCATCCCAGAGCAAGCAACCACCATCTCAGAGCCCTGGGTTCCCATGCTCTTCATTCTACATGAAGATAAGCCTAACTTCTTCCTCGAGCCATTGAAAGAACCAAGAGGGATGACCGACAAATTCTGGAGCTCCATACTCACTCAGCTCCACGCTAGAGATGCAGAGAGACCCACCAGTGGCCTATTTTCTGTCTACAACGTGTTCTCAACATGAAGTACTGGTTGAACTCTTTTTATTTATTCATTTTAAGAAAGTGTACAAACACACACACACACACACACACACACACACACACACACACACACCCCTGGGTTTCAGGTTTCTCTTCTCTAGTATACTTTGGTGTGCATCACCCAGCACTGCTCCCTAACATTTTAACGCATGGCCAACGCCAGCATTCTCATCATCTGTTTTCAGGGAGGAGCTGATCCAGGCTTTAAGGACTCTTTGAGCTTTGATAGTTTAGACAGGAGATCCTTTAAGAAAAAATTAACTATGAACATAAAATTAGGGATAAACAAGAGGTTCTATAGACTAGGAACCATTAAGATTGCCCTACATTCAGGCCCAGCACTCTCGCAAGCACTTAAGAGTCCAAGCCCATGCCCTAGTGTTAAACATAAGCTATGTAGCCTCTGGCCTCATAAGTATTTTTACACCCCCCCCCATTAACTTTTGGGATGTGCTGAAATCAAAAGGTGAGTTCAAAAGCAATATGAATGCTCACTGACAAGACACTATGCAGGCCTGCACCTGGCACCTGCCCTCCGAGAAGGTAGTCACAGAGAACACACGGATAATGTCAACCTGTTGCCTAATGTTTTTCATCAGGTATAAAGCTTCCAAAGCTGCACAGTGCCTCTGCCACTCACTCTGCTTCATCTGTAGTGACCCCAAACAAGTACTAGATATACGCAACATCCTTGTTCAGGCACTGAGGACACAGTTCAGTGGGCAGAGTCCTTGCATACCATTTATGAGGCCTTAGGTGCCATTCCCAGCACTGGTGCATGCCTGAAATTCCAGCAATCAGAAGGTGAACACAAAAGGGCCAGAAATTTCAAGTCATGCTTGGCTACACAGTAAGTTTGGGGCCAGCCTGAACTACATAAGACAATCTTAAAAATAAAAAAATAAAAATTTATCAAGAAATTTTTATAAGAATTACAGAAGGATTACTACTGTCACTTGCAATAGAGGAAGCTATGATCTAGAGCAGTCGGAAGACATCCAGATGCAGGGAACTGGGATGAGCTGTTGGAGGAGGTGGAAAGAGTGGGTGGACGGCAGCCCCAGCCCTGGTGGAGCAGGTTCAACCAGTCAGACACTCCTGAGGGATTTGTAAAACTTTTCTGAGGTGTCAAGGAAGTGAAGCTAAAGGCCACCACCCTTGGGGTACAGCACTTCTGAGGGACACACAGCTTCCTATTGGACTCAGCCATCATCACTCCTTGTTCTTTCCCCCCTTTGGTTCACGACATCAGAATCCAAAGTGAACCGCAGCACTCATCTCCAGAAGAGCTGCTGACCCATTTCCCAGTCGCAGCTACCAGTTACAGGTCACTTTCCTGCGGCCTACAGCTGAGCCAGGCACTTCTCAACTTCTCATGCAGTTTACATTCCCCTCCCAGAACCCAGTCACCAAATAAACAGGAAGAGGCTAAAAGGCACCCCAAGAACAGGGGGTGGGCCAAGACCCAGTGGAGGGAGGGGGCTGAACAACCCTTTCACAGGGGTTGAATATCATATATCCTGCATATCAAATATTTACATTACAATTCATAGCAGTAGTAAAATTATAGTTATAAAGTAGCAATGAAATAATTTTATAGTTGGAGATTGCTACGACATGAGGAACTGTATTAAAGGGTCATATCATTAGGAAGAATGAGAACCACTGACCTAGAGAGACACAGGAAAAAAGAACATAGCTGATCTTCTCCAGCCTATCACAGTGTTTTCTACCCTCAAAACCTAAATGTATACATAACTACAGCTGCCTCTAGCCTTGCCTTGAGAAAGCAAGGAAACAAAGACAGCAACTTCAACAGTCACAGGGCTGCTACACACTTTCCTCCGCAATCCCACAACTACATAGAAACAAAGTAAAACAGACTCTGACCATGATCGGGGTGGGTGTTGACGGAAGGATGGGGATGGTGGCAAGCCTTATGCATGCCTGTGCACTAACACTGCCTCAGAGAGCTCCATCCCCAGCATCCTACCTAAATACCAGGGATCATGTCCATTTTAAACAGAGCCACCCAAGGAAACTTCCCTACCATATCAAGGGCATCAGTTTCCCTCCCATCACAAAGGGAAAGACCCTGCTCTGGCTGTCTCCAGTTACAGAGGCCAGAGCAGCAGAACAGTCACTCACCTGTCCATGAACAGGAGCACAGGGGAAACAGCCATGATTCTACTGGGACCACACAGTCCTCAAGGACCAGCACAGATGCTCTCAATCTCCTGGTTGCCACATACCTGGCAAGCCACACAGGGTCAGGGCTACGCCATGGCTTCCTCCTTTCCTCCTTCTATAGACCTGTTCTGAAAGGTGAAGGCTTGCATGAAGGAGCCGATCAGCTGGAAGGGAAGGGGTGGGGCACCTCAGCAGTCACAGGGAAGGTGGAGGCAGAGAAGGCAGCCAATGTGGCACAGCAAAGCTTGAGTACTTAGGTCCCCAGGCCAGGACACAGCCCCAGTACAAGTCAAACAAGACAGAACAGGCTTTTCTGAGCACAAAACCCACTGTTACTTCACACTCAGAAGTAAAACACTGTAAAACTGCCATCCGAGCAACACCTGAGACTACTTGCTGTGCTGGACACTGTGTGCATGGAGAAACCATGTAAGTGAACCTCTCTGCCCAAGCACCCATCTGAAAACCATCACTGAGGAAATTCTCTCTCATTCAACTGCAGACATTGTTTTAAAAAACAGAACAGAAGCTAGAGAAATGACTCAGTGGTTAAAAGGACTCCCTGTTCTTCTAGAGGGCTTGACGTTGGTTCTTCAACTCCAGCTCCAGGAAATCTAACACCGTCTCATACTCACAGGTGTGCACACAATTAAATTAAAGCTAAATCGATCTTTAAAAAATAATGAACAGTTTAGCGTTAAGGATGTAACTCAATTGCTTGCCTAGCATGCAGGAAGCCCTGGACTTGATCCCTAGCATCCATCAATCAGGCATGATGGCACAGCCTGTAATCTCAGCATTCAGAAGGTGACAACAGGCCAGACGTGGTAGCACGCATCTTTAAGCCTAGCAGAGGCAGGCAGATCTCTGTGAGTTTGAGGCCAACCTGGTCTACAGAGTGAGTTCTAAGACAGCCAGGGCTGTCACACAAAGAAAACATAAAACATAGTCTCATAAAACAAAAGCCAAAATAACCAGAAAATGACACCAGAAGGATCAGAAGTTCAAGATTATCCTTGCGCTACATATAAGTCTAAGAGCCTGGGCTACTGAGACCCTGTCTTAAAAGACAAAGCTCCCTAGGTGTCATGAGTCATAAACTTAGCACTCCAGAAGCTGAGGCAGGAAAGTCAGGTGAGCTTTCGAGGTCAGCCTGAACTATACAGAAAGTCCCAGGACACAAAGTAAGACGCTGGCTCAAAAAATAAATAAGAGGGGCTGGAGAGATGGCTCAGCGGTTAAGAGCATTGCATGCTCTTCCAAAGGACCCGAGTTCGATTCCCAGCAACCACATGATGACTCACAACCATCTGTAATGAGGTCTGGTGTCCTCTTCTAGCAGGCATATATGCAAACAAAATATTGTATCCATAATAAATAAATAAATATTAAAAAAACAAATAAGAAAGATCTAACAACTTCAAGTTCAACAAGAAATCAACTCTAAGCCTACCAGTAGGCACTACAGGTTGGTTCTCCTGGGAGCTGTCATCAAGCCACATGCCAACCATCAGTCCTGCAAAAGTCCCCTCCATAGGCAGTTGTCAGCTCCACCACCACTTAACAGAAAAATCCTATGTCTGTAGCTACACTAGGAATATTTGCTGAGCAGTCAGTGACCTTGTTGAGACAAGGAGGTGGTAACTCCAAGAAAAGCAATGTTACTTGATACACTATGGAAAGGAAGGGAGGGCGAGGAAGGAGATCAGAGGACCCTTCTGTGCCCCTGAAGTACAAAGCCCATACATAGCCTCATGTCCCCTTAAACTTTCTCAGTCTTCTGTAGTTTTAGTTTCTATAATATAGGACAATAAAAAATGTTAACTCCATAATTTAAAAACTCACAAAGAAAATGTGAGGTCCAGATGGTCTCTCTGGTAACCTTCCAGACATGGAAAGCAGAAATGCACTTAAAGAACAAGGCTTTCGTAGCCCTTATCCTTTCCAGGGCGCATCTTAGGAAATTTATTAGGTCATTCAACACATTCACTGGCATCATTTACTAAGAAAAATAACTGAGTGACAGAGCACCCGCCTAGACCACCCAAAGTCCTGGTTTAAATCTGTAGTGAAGGAGAAGAAAGAAGTGAGACACGCTCAAGGACGTTCTGCTGTCCCTTTGAGGATCACTGATATAAAGTCTGGGGGTGGGGTATAAGTGGAGAATAAGCACACGTTTAAAAGTCCCCTACACCACACTCAAATATTTTTATTATGGAATTCAGATACAGTAAAGCTGACTTTGGGAACATATAGGTTAACGTGTTTTAACATATCTATAGATTCAACCACCAAAGAAAAAAGATCTTTTTTATTATATTTTGTTTATTTTGTGGGCCTCAGAAGACAACTTCTCTCATCACAGTGGGGGTCCCTGGGACTGCTCAGATCATCATGCTTAGTGGCAACCACCCACCAGCTGAGCCATCCAAACAATCCCAGAAAAAATTACAAAAACTATATGAGAACACAGAAAGAACACACATCATATGAGGTTCTTAATACCAAAACTAAAGGGAAAACTTAGCCCATAGACTCATGAATACAGAAAAATTTAAAACAAAATATCAAATATAAAGTATAATGTGTCATAAACAAATTGGACTGTTCTAAGAATATTAAATCATTAGAAAAATGCAATGGCATCCCCCCCCAAAAAAAAAACTAAAGGAGAAAACATAGTCAGCAATGGATGGAGAAAAATCGTTCAATAATGTGCAAGACAGATATGACTTTTTTAAGATCTTAAAACTAGAAATAAAATATTGTCCAGGGGAAGGAAGGGAGGAGGAGCTGGGAAGACAGGAGGGAGGGGAAATTATTATTGGGATGCAAAAACAAAAATAAAAAACAAACAAAAAGAATGTCCTAATCTGAGAAAAATGTATCTACTAGAAAGTCATACATATGATCAAAGGTACCCTATAGCATTGTGGACCACACACTCAGAGATCAGGACCCAGGCAGGGACTCTGTCAGCACCATTTCAATGAAAACAAGATGAGAGATAACAGATGGAAGAAACAAGTTCACAGACAGACAGTAGTTACTGTCTATAGAAAAAAAAAAACCAAAAGGGTTTACAGATAAACTATTAGAGTAGCTAAATTTAGCAAGACCACAGGACTCAAACTATATACATAAAAATTAACACTATGAGCTGGGCAATGGTGACACACACCTTAAACCCTAGCACTCAGGAGGCAGAGACAGGTGGATCTCTATGAGTTTGAGGCCAGCCTGGTGTACAGAGCAAGTTCCAGGATAGCTAGGACTACACAGTAAAATCTTGTCTTAAAAACAAACAAAAAATTAATACTGCCCAGAGTCACAACTATATATTATACTATAAGACTATCCAAAATAGTATCTTGGAATAATTTTTAAATTTAATTAAAATTGTATTTATGTATTATGGGGAGCATATGCAACAGCATGCAAGTGAAGGTCAGAGACCAATTGTGAAAGTCAGGTATCTCCTTCTATCATGTGGGTCCTGGGGATGGAACTCAGGTTGTCAGGCTTAGCAGCAGATGCCTCTTCTCTCCTGAAGCATCTCACTTGCCCATTTTTGGAATAAATTTAATGAAAGAAACACAAGCCCTTTATAATAAAAAAAATAATAAGCTTATAGAAATAAAAAAACTTAAGCTAGTGGAGAAACTAACACATTCAAAAATAAGAAGTCTTCATTGATCTATAATGTCAATCAAATCCCAAAGAAAACACTGGGGAAATTTTTAAAAAGGAAACTGCCAAACTATAAAATTGCCATGGACATACAAAAATAGTATCTTGGGATACTTTTTAAACTTTTAAAATTAATAAATTTATTTATATTTATGCCAGTGAAGTGTGATGTGTGTATCCATCCCGGGAAGTGGCTTGGTATGGGCAGAGCAGACTCTGGAATTCTGCCCAGGTGTGTGTGCCTCAAAGAACAGGCACAAAAGTATTATGATCAGCATCGCCCTTCAGAGCTGAAGCTCAGGAAAGTACCACCCACAGGCACACACACAGTGTGAGCAAAGGAGGTCAAAGGCAGGAGTGCAAACCATGTTACTCCATTTAGCTAAACAGTGGTCACCTTCTGCAAGACAGATATTGTCAGGGAAGGGCCCCAAACAAGCCTTCTGCAGGCTGCTAATCCAGTGGCATGCATATGAGCGTGCTCACACTCAATGCCTAAGACCTATGTGCTTTGCTGCACACTCAAGTTCAACAAAGTGAATTCAGCTCTACCACCCTCCTCTGCAGCCTGGCTGGATAGCTCTCCCCATACAGCCCCTACTGTGCTCTCAAACCTCTTCCAGCACCCTTTTACATAGAGAGCTGGAAGCACGGGTTCTAGTTTCTTTCTCTTTCCTTTTTAAAGGAAATAGTGTTTGTTTTCAATTACATGTGGAGATCAAAGGACCACTATGTTGGTCCAGGCCATCAGACCCAGCAGGAGACAAGTGCCTAAACCTGCTGAGACACCTTATAGGCCCAGGATTCTAGTTTCTGACAGGCCTACATTCCACTACATGGTGAGGGCTTTCCGACTTGGTCTCTGTATCCCAAGGCCTGGCATAAAACCTGCTGGGTAACTCATTAATCTGACCCTGAAAGGACTTCTCTGCAAGTCTCCACAGAAGGTCACAGAGTCCACAAGGCCCATATTTTCCCTACCCACAACCTCCCAGTCTCTTCTAAACATTCCCTAACAAGTTAATACAGGAAAGAAAAATTAAACAGGGGCTCCACACTCTAATATCAACTTAGGATGTTGTGAAGGGGAAAAGAAAGCAGAACAAAGGAGCTAGAGAGATGGATCAGCCATGAAGAACACTTGTGTTCTCCCAGAGGACCCAGGTTCAGCTCCAAGCACCCACACAACGGAGCTCATAACCTTCTGTAACTCCACTCCAGGGCCTCCATGTGCACAAATTCACATGCAGACATGCACACCTACACATAAAAATATCAAACTAAATCTAAAAAGGAAAGCAGCATGAAAGTGGCTAAGCTAATTGATATAAAGTGCACTTTACTAAGAAAATGCAATCTATTCCTAATCTCCAACTGAATACTAAGAAAAAGAGGGAAAATGAAGGTCAACAGTGAGCAGACTGTCCATGTGGTAATCATACGTAATCTTGCAATTGCAACAATCTCAAAAAAGCCATGAGAGAACTATGTTCCCTTAGCATTAGAAATATTAAGGAGAAATCTTTGACTAAAAGTAGAAAGTGTGTTCCTGGGATATGGACTCCAGAAGAATGTGGCTTAAACCACAGCTGCCTAGCCTGCCTGACTCTGAGCAGAAATGAACCCTCACAGACTTCATTCATAGAATAGTAAAGTCACCATTCAGTTCCCAGGATTCTGTCAATGTACTTATTAACTAGAGAACAACTGATTAATTATATAAGGTCAAGCATCTCATCTCATTTAATATGAAGCATATTGATATGAGTTATTTTTTTCATTCAACAAATGCATATTGAATCAATTTATATCCTAGATATCCGGTCAAACACTGGGAATAATCACTGCTGACCACAAGTCTAGGTCCCCTTCTCGAAGCGGCTTACCACTGGGAGGCATACTATTTATACCATAACGGATGACTTTCCCCAAAAAGAGGCAATGTGGAAACCACCTGCCTAAGATGTGTACCAGAGGGAAGCACTCTCCACGTACACAGCCCATACTCGGGAGCTCGCTGTGCCTGCACTACATTCCAGAATTGCCCAAGAAGTGCTTACAAGTTCTGATGCATACATCTTACCCTGAACTAGTAAAGTCTAACCTCTGAGAGTGGGACTTGGATGCTTTTTCTCAACAAATACGAGTTTTATATTATTTTTTATGCTTTTCAGTGCTGAGGACTGAATCTAGGGCCTCCACATACTAGACAGGTGTTCAATCACTGATCTGTATCTCCAGCTAAACATTTTGTTAGTGTGTCCCTGACACTTCTATTGTGCTGGGAACTTTGCTCTTTAACCAATAAAAGCTTTCTGTTTCTTTAATTGAAGTCTTACTCTGTATGTATTTAAGATAACTTACTGTTTATGGAAGCTGCTGGAAAGGATTATCTTTAGACTTTGCTTTAAATCTGTGTCTCACTAAACCAAAGTCAAACAGGAAGCCCTGCCCTGCAGTACAATATGAGCTGTTTAGTGTCTTAAGATTCTTCTAGCTCACTGATCCAAGATGGATGCAGATTCCTAACTCTATGAGCTTCTAAAACCCAATGTGCCATTCCCCTGTAACCCAATAAATTTGGGCCGCTTTCTCCATAAGACAGCAGATCCCTTGTTTCCCCTCATACAGGAAACACTGGACTACAGTGTGCCTGCAGGAGACAGAACAGAGTGACAGAGTGACAATTCCAGTCTATAGTGATCCACAGGAGACAGGCAAGAGTATAGTGCTTTGTAGGCACTGTCTCTGCATTGGAGAAACTTCAGAGAATGGTGTCTGCCGTGCTGGCCCTTAAAATTGCTGCAATTGTCCCTACCGTGGTGCCGCACGCTTTTAATCCAGCCTCTAAAAGTTCAAGGCCAGACTGAATGAACTACAGAGGAAGTTCCACAACAACCAAGAAAACACTGAGAAACCCTGTCTCACAAAACCACAACAATGCTGTAATTGGACAAATACAGAAGGAGTAGAAAGGAGGGAGTACCTCAGGAAGAAGCAGGAAGTGTGAAGCATAGCACTGGAGCCAGAGTCTATAAGAAGGAGAAGGCTCAAGGTATACCAGATAGTCCTCTCCAAACCTCTATCATACTAATGAGAGGCAAAAGCTATGGCAAATTCTGACCGACACTAGCCATCGCTAAGAAACCATTATTCATAAAACAGAGTCTGGGTGGTGGAGAAAGGCTCCTGGCATACAGCACTGTGACCTCTGGTGTGTGTGGGAGTGTGGGGGGCAGTCAGAGATGACCAGTGGTCAGGGGCAATGGCCATAAAGTAACAACTCTGAAAACCCACCCCCCATTTCATCATCTACATTCGGACCAAGCAGGCTGTAGTACACACAGTGGAAATGAAGCCCACTTCCTTATTGTTGGGCAAGTAAATGATTCATAGGGAGGAAGACCACAAAAACATTATTAAAAAGTATACAACAACTTGTAATTATGTAAGAAACTTTTCTCTAAGATAAAATGTAGGGCATCAACCCACAGAAAGAGCTTAGTTTTAGTTGTTGATACTGATGTTTTGTTTTTGCATTACTGAGCATGGAACCCAGGACCCCACACAGGCTAAGCATGTACCCTTCTCTGAGGCAGATCCCAGCACTAGTCTACTTTGTTTTTTAATGCTTAAAATTCATAAAAGGGCCAGGCGGTGGTGGCGCACGCCTTTAATCCCAGCAGTGGGGAGACAGAGGCAGGCGGATCTCTGTGAGTTCGAGGCCAGTCTAATCTACAAGCTAGTTTCAGGATAGGCCCGAAAGCTACAGAGGAACCCTGTCTCGAAACAAACAAACAAACAAACAAACAAAACTCATAAAAGGTCTGTAAGAGAATAAAGAAAAATTACAGTAGGTATGAAAGTAGACTCATACCCAAATAGCTTTGCTGCATACTGTTAAACTAAAAAAGGCTTCAGTATATACACAGGAGCTACAGATGGCCCAATGGTCAAAACCAACTTCAGCATGGCCATGGCCCTGGCCCTGTGCATGGTGCTCTGTGCAGGCTTCTCTGAGATTCACCCCCTTTATTATGGCGTGCTGGTTCAACAGTAACTGTGTTGCTTTTATACATCAAAGGGACAAGTTTAAAAATAAAGTCACAGGCTGTCCTCTAGAGTAGGTTGGCAACAGAACTTTCCACCACAGTGGTGATGTACCCATCTGAGCCATTCAATACAGCAGCCGCTGACTCCCACATGGCTACTGAGTGCCTGAATGTAGCTAGTAAGGCTAAGGATCTCAATTTTCCACTTCAGGTTATTTTAATTGGCTTTAACTAATGGCTAACAGACTGGACAACACAGGACCAGACTCTACAAAGTAGACTCCAGACAACCAAAAGGATTGAATTTGCTAAGAGAGTACAAACTGCCATGGATGTCTGGGACAAGGAGCTGGTGAACTGCTTAGGCATTGACACACGTCCTGAGCAACTGCAGGACAGACATGTAGTAAATGAGACAAGTCCTATCAGTCTTAGAAACCCTGTCCCTGCAATGAGATCTTTGAAGAGCACTCTCCTTTACCTGCTCAGCAAACTCCAGCTCCCAACCACCTGTCTAGACACAACCTTTTCAGTTTTCTCATTCTCACACTCTCTAGCACCTGCTTTCTCTCTCCATGGCACCAATAGTCTGGCAGCAAGTGTATCACCATTCTACAGGATGCATTCAGACTACACAGGCAAAATGAGATCTTGTGTGTGGCAAGCAGAATCAGGACAGATAGTCTGCTGAGTGTTGCTACAGGGAATACCCAAGGAATTAAACACAGGACTCACCAGAACAGCCAAAGCAACAGCAAAGAGCACTTGTGATGACATGGACACCCCCGGCACCCTCTATGGACTAGTCTATTAAGAATACAAACTACTTGGGGTACATAGAAGACCTCCAAAGCTGGAAAGAACATGCAGGATAGGCTAAGTATTTGCATACATGACTCTGAGATGAAAAGCCTCTCAAGAAAAGCACAGAAACCATGTCACTGAGTAAGTTCTCTTTTCTGCAGGCAGGTCCTAGGGAGGAAAAGCTGTATAGGCTCTTACCTAGTGGGGAAAATGCCAAGGGAACATCAAGTGCAGACAAGCAGCTGGGAGTAAGTCCCTAGAGAGGTCCAGGGCTAAAGAAAAGGAAGTAGTACCTCACACCCACATGTTCCTCCTGAGCATTTCCTCTTACATTTACTTCTCTTACCATAAGTAGCCTGGGCCTCTCTAGAGACAGTGCTTAATTATGCCCACCTAAGAGTAGAGTACCCCAAGCATCCATGGCCCACATACCTCCTGAGCACTACAGTCACCAGCAGGCTCTTGAAAAGGGCCCTATATTCAGTGCTACTCAGATTCTTCCCCTATCCCCGGACAGAGGAACCATGCACCACGCTCTAGTCCAAGCCAACTTCTCCCTGAGAGTGAGTGCTACTCATAAACGGAATCTTTTTCTTCTAGTTTTTTCTTTAGTGATTTTTACTGAGCTCTACATTTTTCTCTGCTCCCCTCCCCTTCAACCCTCTCCCAAGGTCCCCATGCTCCCAATTTACTCAGGAGATCTTGTCTTTTTCTACTTCCCCATACATGGAATCTTCTTAAATCATGCAAGGGTCTCTCTTATCAAGGCCTGTCCACCAAAGCAGTGCCTATTAGAATAAGGAATGTGAGATGGTATTCTGCCTTACTCACCCCCCAACATATAAGGGGTGTGTGTGTGTGTGTGTGTGTGTGTGTGTGTGTGT
>NW_004949103.1:2513428-2518885 GCF_000317375.1 Microtus ochrogaster
GTGTGTGTGTGTGTGTGTGTGTGTGTGTGTGTGTGTATAAAACACTCTTTCCCTCATCCTTCCCTAACCAGAGTCTCCAAACACAGCTGAAATCACTAGCTCAGTGGAACAGGTCCATGCAGGAAAATACTGACCAACCTCAAAGTTCCCACCAAGCTCCTTCTGACCCCCTCCTCTCACTGGGTTTGAAGAAAGTTGGTGCTGACTCCTCTTTTCACTGCCCATCCCCCACAAGGGGCTCATGCTACTCAGCACAAAATTAAAACTCACCACTGTGACCACACTTAAGTGTAGTCACTTAACTCCTACCTCTTAGTTGCTTCACTGCTTTCAGAAAACTACAACCCCACCCCACACAAGTGCCTGTGGAGGGGACCATAGCTGGGGCTGAGGCACTACAGAGGCACACTGACTGGTTTCCACTCGCTCAGCAGGGCCCAGCAATGTTCCCCTCTCCGCCCAAATATCTATGTCTCAGGATAACCTCAGCACCACCCCCCTCCTCAAACCCATTACTCCATCCACCCTTGTGCCTATGGCCTGAACACATTCATATGCCAAAATCCTAATCACCAAGTTGACATTACTGAGTGGCAGATTTGGGAAGTAGTTTAGGGAAGAGCCATCATGACTGGAATTAGTGTCCATTTAAAAGCGGCCCCAAAGAGTTGACTTGCCCCTTTGGCACATGAAGGTATAGCAAAAATGGCTGTTGGGAATGGAGATATGGCTCAGTGGTTAAGAGTGCTTGCTGTTTTTCCAGAGGATCCAAGTTTGGTTCCCAGAATCCATATCCCACAGTTCATAACTACCTCTAACTCTAGTTCCAAGGGATCCAACACGTTTTTCTGGCACCATCCTCCACATAATAAAAATAAATATTAAAATAATTTTTGAAGATGGCTGCCTGGGATAGTTAATCTTGACTGCTAACTTGATGGGATTTAGGATCACCATAGAAATATATCACCAGTATATCTATAAGGGTATTTCTAGAAAGGCTTAATGAAAGAAGGAAAACCCACTCTGAATGAGTAGCACCATCCCATTGGCACACCTGTCTCTCTTCCTGACTTCAGATGCAATGTGACCAGCTGCCTCATGCTCCTGTCACCAATCCTTCCCTGCCATGATGGGCTATCTATAAGCTGTGAGGCAAAATAAACCCTTCCTTCCTTAAGTTGCTCACATCAACAAGAAAAGTAACTAATTACACCATCATCCATCAAAACAAGCTTGGTGTGTCAATGGATATCAAATCTGTTGGGCCTCTATTTTGAACATCCCAGCCTCCAGAATTGGTGTTTTCAGACCATTCATTTCAATGATGTTTTTGTTATAGAAACATCCCAGAATATTGTCAGCTAAGGACCCTGCTTCCTATCTGACCAAGAAAACCAGAGCAATACAACAAGAAGTAGTAACAGCAAACACTGGTGAGGAGACAGGGCACAGGAATTCTCATTCATTGTTGGTGGGAATATAAAACAGTGAAGGCACCTTGGAAAACAAGCTTATCATGCAGTAAGGCAACTGCACTCCTGGAAGTTCCCGAAAGAAACTTAAACCCACGTGGATCTTTACAACAGCAACTGTTCATATATGCCAAAATTTAGAAGCAACTAAGATGCCCTTCAGTGAGCAAACAGATAAACTATGCCAAATTCATATGGAGAAATATCACTCAGCTTTAAAAAATTAGCTTCGCCCTCTAAAGCAACAAAAGAACATATAAACCCCCAGAGACTCAGGCAGCATGTACAAGGATCTGTACCAGATGGAGTCTTGAGCTGAAAGGAGACAAGGACACAGGTCCCCATTCCTAACCCAGAAGCTACTCCAATTGACAGCTACATGTAAATGCAACTTCAGTCTTCTCTAAGGGACTCTCAGCTGGGGAAACAAACTCCTCTTAAGGGCAGGCTGCATGCCAAGTAGGAGATGGCCAACAGAAAACAAACTCAACAGTATCATTGTAGGTTCTTTGTCTCATGATATCAAGTCAGGGCTTTTTTTTTAAATTTAATTTTCTAATTCTATTTATATATATTTTCTCTCTCATTTTCCCCTCCAGGTTCTTTGCATATATTATGGCTTCCAGTTTAGCATTTTCATGGGATATATGTGTGTATATTTAAGTAGTCTCTGCATCTTTATCTGTTTCATGTGCCTTTTCTTAGGGTCTTTTCCTTCTGTTTGTTCTGTTCTATTCCAATCTGTTAGGGGTTTTTTTTTTGGGTTTTTTTTGTTTTTTGTTTTTTCGAGACAGGGTTTCTCTGTAGCTTTGGTGCCTGTCCCGGAACTAGCTCTTGTAGACCACGCTGGCCTCGAACTCCCAGAGATCCGCCTGCCTCTGCCTCCCGAATGCTGAGATTAAAGGCGTGTGCCACCACCACCCGGCTCCAATCTCTTAGTTTTTGTTTTTATCTTATTACTGACTTTCTTCCCATCCTCATTCCACAGTAGAGAGATTTGATATAGTGGTCTCTGCAGCAGCCCACCCATCTTGCAATCTTCTGCCTTCTCTTCTGCCTGGCTCCTGGAGCACAACATACTGATTACCTGAGATGGCTCTTTTCATTCTCACAGACCCATAACTAAGTACTTCAGCTTATTTCACAGACAAGCACATAAAGACTAAGTCTTATCCAAGACCACAGGCCAGGACACCATCACACAGCTAGGTCGAGAAACCATTGCACAGCCCTCCCTCCCTGGAATCTCAGCAATGCACAAGCATCTGCACATACCAGCAGCACCTGAAATACACAGCAAGTGTTCTGGCGCTCAAAGTCATAGGACACTAGCAAACAGACTGTGTAGAAAAGTCATGATTATAAATCAAGTGCGACCTCTCATTTTACTGGTGCTAATTCTAAAATGGTCATAGGATTAGAAAATAAGTCAGGCAACATAAAACAATAAATATTAC
The DNA here is from genome assembly GCF_000317375.1 of Microtus ochrogaster. Taxonomy (NCBI): domain Eukaryota; kingdom Metazoa; phylum Chordata; class Mammalia; order Rodentia; family Cricetidae; genus Microtus; species Microtus ochrogaster. Next base: position 2,516,361 of record NW_004949103.1, read on the forward strand.
TATGCCAGCCACACACCTATTACCCATCCAGGTACATCCCTTCCCATTTCACCCAACAACATTTTAAGTGTGAATTTATTCCTGTCTTGTAGGTCATAATCTTAAAGGTCAAAGACCCAAGCCCTAACTCTACTGGCAAATTAATCAGCCCCTGTCACAGTTTCCACATATACAAGAAAAATTAGCAAAATGTTCCTGAATCAGTAAGCTCTCCCAGTGCAAGATACAAAAGAAACCTAGGTCTGTAGAGCAGAAATGGATTTAACACAGGAATAAGGTGATTTCAAGATCATATGAAGAAGCTGGTTTTGAATGATCCCCTGGCTCCTAGGAACAGGTCACTGGGCAACAAGAAGCTAATGTACCTGAGATGCAAATGGGAGCTGCTACTGGAACTGCTGAACTCAAGAAACCCAACAGGAAGTCAGCATCACGACCTCTGGAAAGGAACACAGGGTTCTCCTGCATGACAATGCTCTCAGCATCCAGGAAGCTGAAAACAGACCAGTGTCAAAGCTGTAGGAAAGTCTCCCATCTCTACAATATCAGTAGGTACCAGAGAGCGGCAGCAAAGAGAGGGAAAAAATGGCCTGCATCTCATTTCTGCCTAGGTCCTCCCACAAATGGGGAGATAGTCCTAATTCACATCCAAAACTCTAGCACAAGAGACCAAGAACAGACTTCCGCTCTGAAGCTAATAAAGTCCAGGAAAGCAAATTGAAGCAGCCCAAAGGATGAACTGGCAGCCCAGGATCCCACCTCATGCTACTCCCCATTACTGTACAGCCTGAAAAAGGCAGCCATGCGGAACAAAGAACAGCACCAGGCACATAAAAGTGCACCTACCTCCTGGTAAATGAACTCACCTCTTCTTCATGAGCTATCGCCTGTCTCTAAATTTCCTCCTTACCATAGTCTATGGTGGCCAGCCAACGGATCAAATCCTCAAAGCCTAGCTAAAACTGTGGTTAAACATATTCGTACCATATCAAAGTATCTACCTGAAGATTCGCTTTTAAACTGGTGGAAGTAAATATCTTTACACAGAAGCATTTTTAAAAATAATACTGAAACCAAATATGAAACTCCAACAAAAGAAGAAAGGCAGACCAGAAATAGGGTATGTATGGAGCACACTCTGCCTTGAGACTTAACTTCTATTTCCTCATTTAACACTTGCATTATTAGTTCTTCACTTGGGTGATTTGTGTATTTTATTTTATTTTAATTTTTCAATTTAACCCAGGACCTCACATGCACTGGGCAAATGCTCTAACACTGAGTTACTACTCTATCACATTGACTCTTTTCTAGAGGAACAATTAGTCCTAGGTCACTCAAGTTCATACTAAAGGCTGCAGAGATTAAATGACTTTCTCAGGGTCACAAAGCACAAAATGACACAGCTGGTGAGGTGCTCCAGCCCCAGCTCTCAAACCACCATGGTCCTCCCACTGTCTTTGAATTACAAGTAGAAGCAGGGCTAGCCAGATACAGACTGCCCCCAAAGGGCCCTCTGCCAGGCCAGGAAGCAGACTAGAAAATCCATCACTCCAGGCCTTGAAGCACAGTCAGGTGCATCCCCAAAGGCTGTATCTACTCCTATACCTTCCTTTGGCAAAGTCTGCTTTGCCTTCATTTTGTTGATATTGTTTTGTTTTGTTCTGTTTGTTTTTTGAGATAGGATTTCTCTGTGTAGCCTGGGCTGTCCTAGAACTCACTCTGTAAACCAGATTGGCCTCAAATTTAGGCCTCCACCTGCCTCTGACTCCTGAGTGCTGAGATTAAAGGCATGTGCATTACCTCCTGGCTTTATTTTACACTTTTTTTTTCTTTTCAGTCTTTTTGTTTGTTTGTTTTGCTGCTTTGCCTTCAATTGAACATTTGTAACAAAGGACTCTCAGTGATCACCTCCTCTGAGAGTTTTTTTAAAAGACCACATGACAGAAGATGTAAGTAAGGAAAGCAACTATTACTTCCTAGACTGGTACAGATCAGCAGATTAAACCTTTGGCTTCTGGAAACCAACCCCATGGCCTGAGGAAAACAGCCACATCAAAGGCATGCTACTGAATTCCTCACCCACTGCTCTCTGGGTTCTACTACACTGGATTCGTAGGATCCCTTAACACAGCTCCCCCTTGTGAGCTGATGATTCTACTCAAATGACACTAATAAATGTACTTAAGTACCAACAGTTATAACCTGCTAGCCCGGTGCACCTGAAAGGTTGATGATTCTCCCCACTCTTCACCCATCTCCATCCCCAGGATAAGGGGCAATAATGTCTAGAGACATTTTCGTCTTTACAATTGGGGGATGGTGCCAGAATCTAGTGGGCAGAGGTCAGGGTTGATACAACACTCAGAGAACAGCTGCCCACAGACAAGTATCCATCTCAAACATCAACAATGCCTGGTATAGAAATCCTTCTCTAAGTTACTGGGCAATAGGTTCAACCGAAGAATGTACAGTATGGGATCAAAAGCTCACAAGTGCATTAGGAAACAAAATGTTTGTTCAAG
>NW_004949103.1:2521215-2522500 GCF_000317375.1 Microtus ochrogaster
CCCCCCCGTCTCCTGTGCTTAAGTGGCTCCATATACTGCCCAGGTCACACCATTGACACCTGCATTCAGGGGGCCTAGATTGGTCTTATGCAGGTTCCCGTTGTCAGCCCAGAGTCAGTGAGTTCCCACTAGCTTGGGTCAGCTGAATCCGTGGGTTTCCCAATCATGGTCTTGACCCCTTTGTTCATATTATCGCTCCTCCCTCTCTTTGATTGTACTCCAGGAGCTTGGCCTAGTGGTTAGTTGTGGATCTTTGCATCTGTTTCTGGATGAGATTCTAGCTTCTCTGGGGTTATATACTGTAGGCTGGTTATCCTTTGCTTTATGTTTGATATCCACTTATGAGTACATATTATATTTGTCTTTATGGGTCTGGGTTATCCCACTCAGGATGTTTTTTTCCCTAGTGCAAACCATTTGCCTGAAAATTTCAAGATGTCATTATTTTTTACTGCTGAGTAGTACTCCACTGTGTAAATGTACCACATATTCCTTATCCATTCTTCAGTTGAGGGGCATCTAGATTGTTTCCAGGTTCTGGCTATTATGAATAATGCTACTGTGAATATAGTTGGGCAAATGTCCTTGTGGTGTGAGTGTGCCTCCTTTGGGTTTATGCCCCAAAGTGGTATTGCTGGGTCTTAAGGTAGATTGATTCCTAATTTTGTGAGAAATTGCCATACTGATTTCCACAGAAGCTGTGCAAGTTTGCACTCCCACAACAATGGAGGAGTGTTCCCCTTACCTCACATCCTCTCCAGCATAAGCTGTCATCAGAGTTTTGATCTTAGCCATTATGATCAGTATAAGATAGTATCTCAGAATTGTTGTGATTTGCATTTCTCTGATGGCTAAGGATGTTGAGGAGTTCCTTAAATGTCTTTCAGCCTTTTGAGATTCTTCTGCTGGCAATTCTATTTAAATCTGTACCTCATTTATTAATAGGAATATTTGGTAGTCTGATGTCTAATTACTTGAGTTCTGTATTTTGGAGATCAGCCCTCTGTCAGATGTGGGGTTGGTGAAGATCTTTTCCCATCTTGTAGGCTGCCATTTTGTCTTGTTGACCATGTCCTTCGCTTTGCAGAAGCTTCTCAGTTTCAGAAAGTCCTATTTATTAATGTCTGTGCTACTGGTGTTGTATTTAGGAAGTAGTCTCCTAAATACATTGTGCCAATGTGTTCAACTGTTCTTCCCACTTCCTTTTCTATGAGTTCAGTGTGGTTGGATTTATGTTGAGGTCTTTGATCCATTTGAACTTGAGTTTTGTGCACAGGGATAGATA
>NW_004949103.1:2524512-2527655 GCF_000317375.1 Microtus ochrogaster
TTAGTGCTATGAACTTCCTCTTAGCACTGCTCTTCATCGTGCCCCACAAGTTAGGGTACATTGTATAGTCATTTTCATTGAATTTGAGGAAGTCTTTAATTTCTTTATTTCTTCCTTGACCCAGTGGTGATTCAGTTGAGCATTGTTCAATTTCCATGTGTTTGTGGCAGTGTTCTTTCTGCTTCTATTGTATGGAAAAATTTGAGGAGTATCGGTACTAGCTCTTTTTTGAAATTCTGGCCTTGGGCTTTTTTTGGTTGGGAGGCTTTTGATGACTGTTTCTATTTTCTTAAGGTTTATAGGTCTATTTAATTTATAGGTCTATTTAATTTCTATTTTCTTAAGGTCTATAGGTCTATTTAATTCTTAAGGTTTATAGGTCTTTTTAAAAAGACTTCTTTCTGAAGTCTTGTTGTTGAATTCTAACTTTAAACCATGGTGATCTGGTACAATACATTGTGCTATTTCAATTTTTTTTGTATCTGTTGACTTTGCTTTATTAAAAAGTATGTGGTCGATTTTTGAGAGGTTCTATGAGGTGTTGAGAAGAAAGGATATTCTTTTCTGTTTGGGTGGAATGTTCTGAAAGATGTCTGTTAAGTCCAGTTGAGTCATAACATCTGTTAGTTCCTTTCTTTCTCTATTAAGTTTCGGTCTGGTACACCTGTCTAATGGTAAGAGTGGGGTGTTGAAGTCTCCCACTTTTAGTGTGTGGAGTTTAATGTGTGATTTAAGCTTTAGTATTGTTTCTTTTACAAATGTGGGTGTCCTTGTATTTGGGGCATAGATATTCAGAATTGAGACTTCCTCTTGATGGATTTTTCTTGTGATGAATATGAAATTTTCTTCATCTCTTTGGACTGATTTTAGTTTGAAGTCTATTTTGTTAGATATTAGAATAGCTACACTAGCTTGCTTCTTTGGTCCATTTGATTGGAAAATCTTTTCCTAACCCTTTACTCTGAGGTAATGTCTGCCTTTCAAGTTTAGGTTTATTTCTTATATGCAGAAGAGGCATTGATTCTGTTTTCGTATCCAATCTGTCAGCCTGTGCCTTTTTATAGGTGAAATGAGTACATTTATATTAAAGGGTATTAATGATCAGTGATTGCTAGTTTCTGTTATTTTTGTTTTTGTTGGTGGTAGTGGCATTGTGTGTACATTTCTTTTCTTTGGGATTTGCTGTTGTGAGATCATCTATTGCCTGTGTTTTTGTGGATGTAGCTGATTGCCTTGCACTGGAGTTTTCCTTCTAGTACTTTGTACAGGGCTGGGTTTGCGGATAGGTATTATTTAAATCTGGTTTTGTCATGGAATATCTTGTTTTTTCCGTCTACAGTGATTGAATGCTTTGCTGGGTATAGTAGTCTTGGCTGGCATCTATGGTCTCTTAGTATCTGCATAAAACCTGTCCAGGATCTTCTGGCTTTCATTGTTTCCAATGAGAAGATGGGGTAATTCTGATAGGTCTTCCTTTATATGTTAGATGGCCTTTTTTCCTTTATAGTTCTTAATATTCTTTCTTTATTCTGATGTTTAGTATTCTGATTTTTATGTGCAAGGGGACTTTTTTTTTTTTTTGGTCCAGTCTATTTGGTGTTCTGTAAGCTTCTTGTACTTTCACAGGCATGTCCTTCTTTAGGTTGGGAAAGTTTCCTTCTATGATTTTGTTGAATATATATTCTGTGCCTTTGAGTTGGATGACTTCTCCTTCTTCTATCCCTATTATTCTTAGGTTAGGTGTTTCATGGTGTCACAGATTTTCTGGATTTTTTTGTTAAGAATTTGTTGGATTTAACATTTTCTTTGACCAATGAATCTATTTTCTCTATCATATATCTTCAACACCTGAGATTTTTCTCTTTCATCTCTTGTATTCCATTGTTTATGCTTGCATTTGTGGTTTCTGATCATTTACCTAGATTTTTCCATTTCCAGAAGTCCCTTGGTTTGTGTTTAATTTATTGCCTCTGTTTCAGTTTTCAAGTCTTAAACTGTTTCTTTCACCTGCTTGATTGCTTTTTCTTGGTTTTCTTTAAGGGATTTGTTGATTTCTTCTAATTTTTTATTTGCCTTTTTCTCTATTTCTTTAGAAAAATTCCTCTAGGAATTTTTTCATTTCTTATTTAAGGGCCTCAATCATCTTATAAAGTTATTTTTAAAGTTGTTTTCTTCTGTTTCATCTGCATTGGTATATTCAAGTCTTGCTGTTGTAGAATCATTTAGTTTCTGGTGGTGCTATATTGTTCTTTATGTTGTTGAGTGTTATCTATCCATCTCTTCCTCCAATTGGTACAGGTGAAGGCTGTACTTCAGGAGGTCCCTCTACCTCCAACTGGCGTAGTTGGGGACTATGGCTCCATTGAAGGCTCCTTCAGGTACAGGCAGAGCTGAGTCTCCATTGATCGTTATCTCCAGGTGCAGGCAGGCCCAAGGTTGCTCCTTGGGGTGCAGGTAGGGCCACAGCTCTGGTGGTCACTGCTCCAGGTGAAGACGGAGCCCTGGTTCTAGTGATCACTCTTCTAGGTACAGGCGGGGTGGCTGAGGTTCCAGCAATCGCTGCATCAACAGGATATCTCGTACAGAGAATAGCAGTGGATATTGGCTGGGACATAGGTGCTCTTTCCCAGAGGGACTTCTTATGAATGTTTCTGGAAGCCATGGCTGTTTGTCGTTCTGTCATTCATTCATCCAACTCGTTTGCAGCTCCCAGTTCTGGCACTCCCAGAAGTCATCCTGGTGGTGGCTCGGCCCTCCAACACTCCCTCCAGGTGGTCCCATGATTATACTCGCCTGTGTTCAGTGTATGTCCCACTGAACCTGTCCCTTAAAGTAATTCTAGGTTGGAACTCTTCTTTAAGACTTTGAGACTCTAGAAAGGGGAAGGGGCACAACTAGACTCAGTGCACTGACTTATCACTTGGATTCATCTGTTTTTATAGTCCATCTGCTTCAGTGCTTAAGTGTGGCTCCCTATAACAGTGTTGGAGCTGGATAAAGATAAAGAGGCAGGAACCAAGAAATGAGAGGGGTCTAGAAACTGCAAAATGGAAGGCATTTCCTCCAAAGGGGAAGAGACTTCAGCAGACAACTCAATTCTACCATATCCCCATAAGACATAAATCAGGGGAAAGTCATGATGA
>NW_004949103.1:2528126-2622971 GCF_000317375.1 Microtus ochrogaster
TGCCAGATCTCAGTATAGATGGTTGTGAGACACCATGTGGTTGCTGGGAATTGAACTCAGGACCTCTGGAAGAGCAGCCAGTGCTCTTAACCGCTGAGCCATCTCTCCAGCCCCCAATAAATAAATATTAAAAAAAAAAAAAAGAAAGCAGGCTGAGAAACTCATGTTAAGCAAGCCAGTAAGCAGCACCCACTACCACCACCATGGCCTCTGTATCAGCTCCTGCCTCCAGGTTCCTGCCCAATTTGAGTTCCTGTCCTAAATTCCTTCAGTGATGTACAGTAATATGGAAGAGTGAGGCAAATAAAAATAAACCCTTTCCTCTCCAACTTGCTTTTGGCCATGGTATTTCATCACAGTAACAGTAACCCTAACGAAGATATCATCCATGTGTCAGAATCTGCACTTAATTTTGCACATATTAACCCACTTAATTCCACAACCACAATGGGCTCTTCAATTCTGGATAAAATGAGCTGAGACAGCAAACACCCTGATGATGGGGATAACGTAGGTGATTGAAGAGGACCAATGACATACCACATACCCAGTACCTTTTCCCAGTACTCTGCTAGGGATTCATTAACTTCAGTAAGGGTAAATGATGTTCAAGGTCACATAGCTAGGATGTGACTTGTAAACCAAGCTGTTCCCACTATGCTACCTCACCTCTATTTCAGAAAAGGGTTTCCAGGTTTGCTAAGAATCCCTGTCTCATAAGTGACTGAAAATCTGTCTCCTTTCCCGTTCCCCTCTGAGATTGATCTGAGGAGTCACAAAGGCACTCTGGAGAACTGCAAACACTCATCCAAGTTAACAGGAACCAGCAAGCTACACAGGTGAGATCCCCAGCAGGGGATGTCTCAGAAGTACTCTAACACACAAGGGCTCCCTAGGGTTCCTGAAGGTAATCACTGAATACCACGTTCTGTTACCAGGACTCCACTGGAGGTATGTGGTACCCACCAGCTGGCATGTCGAGAACAAAGGTGTCCCCAGAAGACTGCATGCCATGTGAAGAGCATCTCACTCAGGACTGGTCTTGGGTTGACTGAGGACACTCCACATTTGCCTGATGAAGCAACTGGGGAACTCTAGGTTGCTACATTTTCCTAGATCCACAAGTCTCTGGCTGACTCTAGCAGAACAACACATCAAGTACTGCGAAGTCTAACATTGACTTTCTAGAAACATGTTCCATATGAACCCACCTGCCAAGTTCATAGCACAGAAGCCTCCAAAGAAAAATATAGGGCTGATAATAATCCTATACATATAATCCATAGCCCCCATACCCTTATGCAGAGCATCTCAGTTTCTGTAACTAACTGGTGGTGGTATCCCAACCCCAGACTATAAGCTCACCCTCCTTTATGACCTAAGAACATGTCTATCATCCTATGTCTCCTAAATGACCTGCCTAGAACAGAACCATAGGCAGACTCCTGTTAAACAAAAGCATAAGTACACAAACAAGAAGAAAAATGGACGTAACTCTCCTCACAGGGTTCTAGAGGACACACAGGAAGCCCAGCAGGCTTGTTGGGGACGTGGGTAACAAGGCACTAAATGAAGGGTGCACATGGTAGGATCAACACAATAAGAATCGTGTGGCTACAGGATGGCCACGGCACATGCCTCAACAACAGGGCCAGGGCCAGAACATGCAAAAAGGCCCCTTTCCTGGCCCTGGCACTTGGAAATGCCAGCCCCAGTGTCTGCAACTAGGAGAAGTATTAGAAAATTAGAAACAGAATTGCTTATGCTGGTAATAATCTCAACCCAAGAAACCAAAGTAATTAGTAAATGACAAAGTAAGGATAATAATCACCTGTGGGTGACACATCCACAAAAGGCCAGAGGCCAAGAAGCAACAAAGACTGTTGAAATGAGCCAAGGACACAGAAGGAGATGGCCATGAGAAGCCAAACAGCTGACTTAGCAGCAGATACTACTCCCTATACTCTGAGGCAAAGGGAAAAGGCACAACCGTCCGTAGGACACAGCTCTTAATAATGCAAAGGAGACACATACAATTAGACAAAGAAGCACAAGGCAACAGGTCTATATCTGGAGCCCTGGCTCTGCTCCAAATAGTGAAGGTGTTACCTCGTAAAGAAGTGACTGAATGGTTGGAATAGTTTCAATTTCCTCCCCTCCTCAGTCTCAGCAACACAATCCTGCTGGTGTAGGTCACTGGTTTCCTTGATGGAGCTCAGAGTGACATCAATAAACTGTGGGTCATCATCATTCTCTAGGGTCACAATGGCGCTGGAACTGCTTGTGACCATGAGGTCCAAGATGTCCTCATTGCTGACTGACAGTGTAGTTGACAGCTCTGTGCCAAGACTAGACACACTACAGACAGAGACATTGTCACTTCGGCTCAAGGCTTTGGAGGTGGGGCTATAGAGTTTCACTGAGTCATAGCCTGTCCTGGGAAATGTGGAAGACTTCCGTACAACTTGCTCCTGCTCGCTGTTGGTGGGAGCTGAGGGTGCACAGGATGGCAGGGGGCATGCACTCTGGAAAGCCCGCTCAGGGATGACCTCTGACTCAGACTGCTTTCTCTTCACATGAACCACACTGCAGGGCACAGGCTCCGGGTTGCCAATCTCCAGAGTAGGAATGCCTGAGTCTACTGATTGAAGGCTGTGTCGATCTTCCAAAGAACCAAGTTTTAGTGTGGGTCCATAGTCAGGCACTGAAAGGGATATGGGTGCCTTGACACTCAGGTGTTGCAGGTCCTGAAGTGAGTCTCCTGGCCGACCTTCTAGAATGCCCATCAATGTTACACCATTCATTGAGGTGGAAAGGTTTCCATCAGTCATCTTGGTCCAAGAAGTAACTAGAGAAATACAGACATGGAAATTAAAAATATGTATATAAATCCAAAGATTTATTTATTCTTCGGGCATCTTTGACACACAACTCCAAAGACTGGATTGCCCTGCTAAAAACGGTGCCGTTGAAAGTGTCCTACAAGTTGTGCGTGATGGCACACACCTGTAAAACCAGTGCTGGGAGACTTAGGCACGAAGCTTGTGAACTTGAGACCAGCCTATATGATACCCCGTGTCAAAAAGAAATAGAGAAAATGTCCCATACATTCAAGTTCTAACTGAGGTCCACAGTGAAAGCTTGAACACACTCTCATGACAGGAAAAGCAGGGAAATAACCCACACAGAAGATCGTCTAAGAAAAGCAATTGGTATCATCATCAGTTCCATCACCCAAGTCACATCTCTGGCATCCAGGCCAGCAATAGGCACAAGATCTGTGCCAGGTGGGAAGGATATTTTCTTGTAGGAATACACTACAATCTGGATCTTGTATCCCACATGTTGAAGGCTTGATCCCAAGACTACTATGCAACTAGAGGATGGTGTTGTCTTTAGAAGATTGGATGAAGTTAGATCATTGGAGGTATACCCCTGAAGTTCATATTTAGACCCTAAGCCCTTCCTTTTGATTGCCTTATTTCCTGGATGCCATGAAGTAATCAGGATTCTTTTTCACCTGCTCCTATTATGACACTGTGTGCTTTCCCTGGGCCCAGAGCAATGCCAAAAGACATGGACTGAAGAAATCTATGAAACAATGAGCTGAAATAAGCCTTTCATTCTTACAAATTGTTTATCTTGGGCATTCTGTCACAGCAGTACAATGGTAACACAGGGGACAAATTATAAATAGGATATCTTTGACCAAAAGATGGGAATTAGGTGTTGGGAGTATAACTCAGTTGTGACACTTGGCTAGAATGAGCAAAGCCATGGGTTCAATCCTAGTCATTAAGCTTGGGTTTTTATGCTGTCTCACAACTTCATTAAGACAGAAAAACAGCAAAGTGAATTACACACACACACACACACACACACGTCATCTGCAGTAAGGCTGCCCAGTACACTCCAACTGGCCATACCCTTTCACAGTACTACTCTGCTCACACATTTCCAAGACAGGGCATGCTATTCCTTCACAATAGAAACCAAGCACTAGAATAGTCCAAAATCAGACTTACTAGAGAGGTACGGATTGGGGTCAAGAGGGAAGGCCATACCTAGTTTTAATTGACTTGGAACAGGCTCCTTAAACTCAGGACAGGAGGCTAGTTCAGCGAATATATGTTAATAATAGAAGAGCAAAGGCCAACGCTTGAGAGAAGAGTCTAAAGCACGGGCCACATACACCTCCAAGGCCATGCCCAGAGTTCTCTGGCCAAAGAGACAGGCACAAGCCAGGAGAAAATTCCAGTCTGAGGAACACAACCCCTAGCATACTGTCAACCCTCACCCGTGAAAGGTTACCTTCTTATTACCTTTTAAAGTGTCAAAACTAAAGAGATCAGATGGTAAACTGTAACTTGACCACAGAGTAGAGCACAAGGACCACAACTCCAGACTCCAGCAACTCCTGGGCTGTAACCTCACTACAGACAACCTTGAGAAAATTAAGTACCAGGGAAAGCAATGAAGGAGCAGCTGGCCCAGGAGGGACAGCTGCTATCATCGAACAAGAAGTGGCTGAAGGCTCCGAGGCACAGCAGACACAGCAGTTCACCTGCTATGGGTTAGCCTAGCTTCTACAAGAAGTCTCCTAAAGCCCTCAAGAATCCTGTCTCAAGTGCAGCAGAAGCGAACTGATAAAAAAAAAAAGGGGGGGGATCTCCCCCTTCCAGAAACTGAAGGAGCCAGTCAGACAGTGCAGCAAAGAACAAAAATAGAAAGAGGAGGAAAAGGTGGAATTCAGAAATAGACTGAGATACAGAAAACTATGCTCCTGAAAGGAAGGTCATTTAACTCCAAAGTTGTACTGACAACCCATTTTTCTTACAAGTTAGAACCACAATGTACATCACAAGAAAAAAAAAGCAAATTTAGTTTGTTACAGAAACAAAATTATATAAGGGTTGAAAATCAGTTTTTAAACCTACAGACAAAAACTCAGTTTATTCTCTACTAGGATCTGGGCATCACTTCAGCAGGTGTTGAACACCCTTTAATTTTCATGGCTCACTGCAAAAGTCCACCCTGAGTCCAGCAGCCACGTGGCCCTCAAGAACATCACTTCTACCATCTCTGTGTTCCCTGCTGTGGGGAAACCTGACCAACTGTTACTTTAAGAAAGAAGACTCACATATATACACAAATTGAAAGTTGAACTTTTTTTAACTAAAGCAAGAACACAGTAAGAAACATTTTATCACATAGTTAAGAGCTAATCTTTGACAAAGGCAAAGGTTACTAGATATCAAAACACCATCAGCCTCCAACAGATCAAATAGGCACAAAGCCTTGGTCAGAAGAGGATATCTTTACATGCACAGCTGAAATTCTGGCTCTGCTGCTTACCAGCTGAGGTGTTCTCAGGAGAGTCTCATCTTCCTGCCTCCCCAGCAGTGAACCATGGCTATACTATACTACAGGCTGGTCCGAAGACAAAAGAAACCAGAAGGTGTGGTGAAGCGGGACACCTGACCTCACAGGTGCCCCCTCCCCCATTTCCTTGTTTCCTAGCCACATCTGGCCAAAGTGCCTGCAAAAGATGCAGTTCAAGTGTTAACAAGAGCTTCTGCTCCTAGAGTGCACAGAAGTCTGTACCTGGGCAAATATAAGGTGTTTGTGTCTGTGGGTGAGAAATCAGACAGTGGCATCTCATTCATAGAACTGATTCCAAGGACCCTCCTCCGAACCTTGTCGAGAAGTGGAGAAGAGAGCAGTAGTGTTGCGAGCCCAGAGTCATGGTATTCCCTGTCCCTGGGACTTCTTCCAGAGAAAGGCCAGATGAACTCTGAAACTCTGATGATTCATTAAGCCTCAGGAACAGGGTGTCAGTCTTTGAGGAAATAAGCCTAAAGGGGAAAGAGTGTGCTCCAGCTTGCAACACACTTGTGCTGACTGGTCTTATGTCAACTTGACACACAAATGAGAGTTATCTGGAAGGAGGAAATCTTAAATGAGAAAATGCCTCCCTAAGATGTAAGGCATTTTGCCGGGCAAGGGTGGTGCACATTTTTAATCCCAGCACTTGGGAGGCAGAGACAGGTGGATTTCTGGGAGTTCTAGGGTAGGCTCCAAAGCTACAGAAAAATTCCATCTTGAAAAAAAAAAAAAGCTGTAAGGCATTTTCTTAATTACTGGATTGATGAAGGAGGACCTATCATTGTGGGTGATGTCATCCCTAGACTGGTGGTCCTGGAAAGCAGGCCAATAAGCAGTACCCCTTCATGGCTTCTGCATCAGCTCCTGTCTCCAGGTCCTGACCTGTTTGAGTTCCTGTCCTGAATTCCTTTGATGATGAACAGCAACATGAAAATGTAAGCCAAATAAACCCTTTCTTCTCTAATTTGTTTTTTGGGTTTTTTTTTTTTTTTGTCATGATGTTTTGTCACAGCAATAGTAACCCTAATGAAGACAATTCTCTAGAACCAACTTCTGCAAAGGGCCAAAGCCACCTGTTCCTTGAGCCCTTCCACCTGGTGCTACTACCAATGCCATAAAACCAGAAGCCACTCTCCAGGCCTCCCACCTTCTGCCAGTGCCGCAATAAGGAGAAGGTTGCACAAACAAGGCACATGCTTTTGAGACAAGGCTGTAGGTGAACTTTGGAAACTGGCCTAAAGCAGGTGGCCTGGCTCCTAGTCACATGCCTTCTAAACAGAGGCTGAGCCGGAATTCCCCACACTAAGCAGACTCAAAGGCCCTCCTATTATCTGTCTTCCCCACCTTTCAACATGCAACCCAACTGGGGCCACTGTAGGGAGCAAAGAACTCCTGGCCAGCAAGGTCATCAAGGGCTTTGGAATCCAGCTAGGGATTGTGGCACAGGGAGCTCCCACCAGCCACCTCCTCCCTTGGCACAGCCTCCCCACAAGCTGTAGAGCTCTTTCTATGCTCTTCTGCCACACCACACCTAAAATAACGGGATTCTACAACTATTTTCCTGTTTCTTGCCATCAGATCCTAGACTTCAGAGCAGGAACAGTTCTCATTTCTGGATTTCAGCATCTGGCCAAATGCCTACCATGGATTAAGGGCTTTAAAAGTATGTGCTGAATTAATTACTAACAGTCAAGTCCTCAAGTGGGAAGGTTTCCAGGACGGTCCCATCCGTGCACATTCAACTGAAATCTGGGTTATATTCTTCTAAGAAGCACTTAGCAGAAGCAAATACAAGTAGGAAAATCCCACTGAGTCCCAGTAACATGCACATACCAGACACCAGCAACTGGGCAACCCACCCAGTACAACAGATTACATGAAGTTCTGCCAGTGGGAACTACGATCCAGAAAGTCAAGAAAAGGAAACAATGTCCCTCTCTACCTCTAAGTTCATTTTCTGACATCTCCATGAGTAACATCAGAGCAACACAATCTGCCTGCAGCAGCCTCTCTAGCCTGGGCAGACTCAGGCACCAGCTGAGTCCAGCTAGAGAGGAAGAAGACACTGCCAGGGGAGGCACAAAACGCAGGGCAAATGTGATTAGTCACCACTTTCCGGACTAGAGAAAACACACAAAGATATGAAGCAGGCATAAGAGGAAGGCTGTTTTTAACCCTCATAGGAAGACCACGTGAGCATCATGTACTCTGCAGGAAGCAAAGAGGAAACTGCCTGAGGGTCTGGAACAGCCCAACTGTCACCCCATAGGGCAGCTCTTAGTGTAAGACAGGTGACAAAGAAAAGAGACTCTACCAGTGACATGAACAGGACTAGTGAGAAAGTCTAATCCGGAAGCAACCAATTGATTCCCTCCTCCGCAAAATCCAAGACTTAGGACATGGCCAGAGTCTTCACCAATTTCTGCAGTCCAGACAAAATGATTTCGTTTGTCCTCAGAGAGGACAGAACAAACTGGTCCTAGCACCATTCCTGGGGACTGCCCCAACAAAAGGATATGGACCCAAGCAGGCCTTCCAGACCCAGTTCCTCTCTGGATGTTCCTGGAGAAAGGGGCTTCCTGGCACCACCAAGTGAATACTGCTTTTCTCTCTGACCATGGAAGGACAGGACATTACCCCTTAGCTGCCACGCCTCCCCTCAGTGCAGCTCTACCTGATTTCCAAGTCCTTATTCTAAGGGCAAAGCACCCATGGCTTGTTTCTACTTGGTCATGCCTGGGGTCACATAAAACAGTACAGGGGAGCCGGATCAAACCTGTAATATCTTCCACCTGCACAGCACCATAAAACTACCATTTAATGCAGATCAGGCTCTGGTCTAAGCTGAACAGGCCCCACCAAGTCTTCTGTATCTGGTACCCACAACATTCTTGAGAAAGCTTCTAGGGGTCCCCTGTGTTTCACAATGTGAGTTCTGTGAGGTCTTTAGCTTCCTCATAGAAGCAATGGTTCCACCAGACTGCATCTCAGCCCAAAACACGGGTGTTCAAGACAAACTTCAGCTCAGGAAAGACTAGAAATAAAATCTAACCCCAAGGAGAGCCACAGATAAAAGTGGTACACCTGTGTGAATTCCCCTGCACTGCAGAGAGCTCCACAGGAACTAAGGCGGAGAGTCTTTAAGTCCTGACTGGCAGGAAAGACAAAGGGACTAGGACAGTCCTAGGTCTCAAGTACCAGGGCATTACCAGTGTATAGGAGCAGCTACCTACCAGGAGCCTAGAGCTTGCCAGGTGCTCCACCTTTACACTCATCTACTGATAGATGCACTTGCCAACCTCAGCTCAAGACTAAGGGCCAGGGATAAGAAAACAGCATGCAAGCTATGCAGTGATGGCGCACACCTTTAATCCCAGCATTTGGGAGGCAGAGGCAGGAGGATCTCTGTGAGTTTGAGGCCAGCCTGGTCTACAGTGCAAGTTCCAGGACAGGCTCTAAAGCTATACAGAGAAACCTTGTCTCGGGGAAAAAAAATTAAAATTAAAAAAAAAAAGAAAAGAAAGAAAGAAAAAAGGAGCGTGGGAGCAACCCCTTGGAATACTGCTGACTCTTCACGCTCCCACTGAGCAGAATGGAAACCAATTATAAAAGTCCTTTCTTTTTAGATGGGTTATTTTGGTGAGCAAAAACAATCCTAAAACAATTTCTAAAACTCACACATACTTCTGGAAGGTGAATGGCAGCTTACCTTAAGTTCCCACATTCTGGGTAAATAGTTTCATCCAGGCAAATTTCAGCACACCAGGCTTCAAAGCTAGTAGCATTAAATTGTTGAGGGTCCTCAAGGCTCCCTCAAAGTTTCAAAGAACAGACATATAACTTACACTGGTCATGGGTGCTATGATTAAAAGGCCTAAATGAGATACTTTAAATTAAGGACACGGAATGTATGGAGTGTTCCTTCCTCTCCCAAATGTTTCAGCTACATTTAATGACTAAACAGAAGCTTTGTGAGCTACTAAAGGATCAGGAAGATATACAGACCACTTCATAAATACAACAATTTAAACTCTTTAATTCTTTGTTTGTCTGGGGGAAGAGGTTTCTTTTACTATGTACTCCTGACTGGTCTGGAGCTCCCTAAGTAGACTAAGCTGGCCTCAAACGCACAGAGATCCGCCTGCCAATGCCTCCAGAGTACTGAGAGTAAAGGTGTGTTTAATTCTTAATAGAAGAGACCACTCTGAGCATTCACCATGTGCTGCACATTTGTGACATGACCTAGTCACAAATATGCTAAGTATACCATAGACACTGAAATGAAGAGAAGCAAAGCAATTTGCTCAAAGTTGCACAAAAGAAACTGATTCAGGCAAAGTAAAACATCAGAGCTCCTCACATGGCCTGCTAAAATACTTAAGAATACAAGTCCTTAGCTTTGTGATAAACAGTAAACTGAACGCTTAACAACTTTTACCATTTTATATGTTAGATTTCAATAAAAATGGACTTTAAAATTTTTTTTGTTTTTATTTTTTGAGACAAGGTTTCTCTGTAGCTTTGGAGCCTATCCTGGAACTAGCTCTTGTAGACCAGGCTGGCCTCAAGCTCACAGAGATCCACCTGCCTCTGCCTCCCCAAGTGCTGGGATTAAAGGCGTGTGCCACCACTGCCTGGCTTAAAAATTATTTTATGTGCATAAGTATTTTGCTTCCATGTATGTCTATGGACCAGGTGTGTGCTCGGTGCTTACTGGGGTCAGAAGAGCATACTCGATCCCCTGGAACTGGAGTTACATAGGTGGTTGTGAGCTGCCATGTGGGTGATGGGAATTGAACCTGGACCCTCTAGAAGAGCAACAAGTGCTTATAAGTGCTGAGACATATCTCCAGCCCCAAAAACATTTTAAAATAAGACCAACAAAAGCTGGGCAGTGGAGGCACACACCTTTAATCCCAGCACTTGAGAGGCAGAGGCAGATGGATCTCTGTGAGTTCCAGGCTAGCCTGGTCTACAAGAGCCAGTTCCAGGACAGCTAGAACTGTTACACAGAGAAACCCTGTCTCAAAATTAATTAATTAAGATAAAAATAGGACTAGCACAATGGTTCAATGGTAAAGGCCCTTGCTGCACATGCCTGGCAACCTGAATTCCATCCTTAGAACCCTCATAACGGTAGAAAGAGCAAACTGGCCCTAAAAGTTGTCCTCCCACCTGCACACACACATACAGCTTCAGCATGTTCAACCACTCATATCACATCAAACACAACAATAATAAAAAATTTTTAAATCTCTTTTAGAGTCAGAGAGATGGATCAGTTGGTTAAGGTGCTTGCTGCCAAGTCTAATGACCTGAGTTCAATCCACAGGACCCACAAGTAAGAGAAAAATGACTTAAAAGTTGTCTTTAGACCTACACAGACATACACACACACACATACAAATAAGTAAATGAATGTAATTTTACAAGAAGGCTTTAAAAGAAGTAATGTGAGAGGAGATTCAGACTCTGGAGTAGATCACCTGGATTCAACTACCAGCTCCTCTATTGGCCAAGTGTGACTCTGAATTAATTTAACTTCATGTGCCTCAGGTTCACTGCAAAATTAAGTTGATACTGGCTTCTACCTTACCACACAATTAACTAGATTAGGGGAAGAGAGCCAAATAATGCCTTTAGAACCATGCCTGGCATGAGCTAAGCCTTAGAAGATCTTGGCTAGTATTATTCTTTTTGGCAGAGATGGACAGCCAACTCAGATTCACTATTTTAACATCTTTGCATTAGAAAGCCCAGAGACGGGGCTGGAGAGATAGATCAGCAATTAAGAGCACTGGCTACTCTTCCAAAAGACCGGCGTTCAATTCCTAACACCTACATGGCAGCTCACAACTGTCCTACTTGAGTTTCAGAGTATCTGACATACACACACAGAGAGAGAGAGGGAGAAAGAAAGAGAGAGAAAGCCCGGACAGCCACCCTGTGTTCACAGGGCCTGGCTGTGCAGTTCTTCTCCTCACACATGCTATGTGGCACTGACTGAATTCTGGGCTTCAATTTTCCCAAGGGGGAAAAAAAAAATGAAATTAGGCAAACTGATTTACTCCTGAGAACTTTCCAGCTCAACAGTCTCAATATTCCTGACCCAAGACACTTTCTTTATATCCAACTCTAAAGCAAATATCAGGAGATCAAATATTACTCAAATCCCTAAACTCTTTTATGTATAAATATCTACTCTGAAAAATCCTCTCCAAGGTCTCAGGACCCCATATCTTGTGGCAAATATGCTCCATGCTAAGGCTTGAAATATGAAGTTAAGGGTCTCTAACCCATAGGGAGTCAGACTTTAAGGCAATGCTATGTCCCAGAAGCTATGTCCTCCTTACTGTTAGAGAGGCTTACACAAGGAGATTACTGGTCCTGGTAGAGGAGGGAACTCACTCTCTGCATAACAAGAGTCAAGGCTAACTGAAGGTGCTAAAGAAACAAGGATTCCCAGGAGTCAAGAGATGCTGAATGTGAGGAGATGGGCTGAGGGCAGAGACCCAAAACTCTGCTGCCCCCAAAGAAAGCAAGCCTAACTCATGTTTTAAAAGGTGCTAAACAAACACACACCAGGGCCTGCTAGGGCCACTGAGGACACCAGCGTGAGCAGAGCCTTGTCTTTGATAAACCAGCCTCAGTCTACACCCCACCTTTGTCTCTCTCACCTCATGTCCCATAGTCACACCTCCTTTCCTTAATGTTCCGGAAGGGTGCACCTGATAACCAGCAGGTACACATCAGGTTCTCATTACAGTTGGGGCTTGCTAGGATCAAGGAGCTCAGATCTCAATGGGTCAAACCAAGACAACAAAGCAAGCAGCGAAAGAGCTGGGGGAGGGGAGGAACAGTACCAAACCTGAGACTCAGTTTGGCACTGGCCCAGAAGTGTGTCAAGACTGCTTGCTACAAAGGCTAGCCCAGTCCCGTTAGCAGAGCTGCCAACAGCCACAAGCAACCCATCCTCCAAAGCGCCAAGGTGCTAACCTCTTGCAGAAGAGAGTGCTGGGGAGAGGGGCACTACTAGCCCCAAACACCAGGACTCCCTCCACAACCAGCTGACATAAAATCATAGTATAGCCACAGCTTCCAGAAGTGACAAACTCTAACAGTACATACAGAACCTTCCAGAGCAAAACTTCTAATTCCACCTGAGAGACAAAGGTCCCCTCATCTTTGCCACTTCAAGACAGAGGCAGTTTTGAGTTTCCCTAGACCTGGTCATGAGGTATCTCTGACATTCCCAACCTCCCTGGGGTTCCATCAGCAGCCTGTGCTGGCTAGCACCCTCTAGAAGGCTAGCCAAGCCCCTGTAGGGTTGACAAGAGCCTGAGTAGGGGTTAGGAGCAGAGGTCAGCTTGGTCCTCTAGCCTACCAATCTGCCCAATACTGAGAGTCTCTAGAGAGAAAACGGGTTCTATAGCCCAAGAGTGGAAGATCTAAGGAGGACATGGCCCAGGGAAAAGGAGTCGGAGGAGAGTGGAGTCTGAAGTTCCTACCTGGATGACCTTCTGCTCAGGTACCAGGGTAAGGAGGCCCAAGAGGGGAGACGAAAGAGTGGGTTTGGCAGTCTGAGGAAAACTCAGTATGAGGAGGAAGAAGATATGAACACACTACAAAGGGCTGAGGAGGAAGAACAGAAGAGAACAGTGGTCTGAACAGGCCAGGGGTCTGAGGAGGATTCTGGCTCGTGATGCTCAAGAGCAGCCTCTTTCACACCCCACGTCCCGCACAAGTCAGATGTGCCCAATGCAGCCTCACATCTGAGAAAGGGGGTCTGAGCAGGAAGGAGATTCGAGACATACCATGGGTCTAGGACCGAATCCGAACAAGTCAGGGGTCTCAGCAGGCCTAGGACCTGAAGAGAGGGGTGTGAGGAGGACAGAGGTCAAAATACCACAGGGGTCTGAGGAGGTCCAGGGAGAGAGAGCTGAACAGGACAGGGGTCTGGCTCGGGGTGTGCGGAGCAGACTCCCCTGTGCCTCGCAGCACCGCATCTGAGGAGAAAACTTTTCACCAAGTTGAGGGAAAGGCACACGTCACGACAGGCTCTGGCCGAGGGCAGTCGCACACCAGCCGGACACCAGCTCGCCCGCCCGCCCTCTCAGGAGCCTGTCCGCTCCAGGCCGCCCCGCTGAGCCAGCGCTGCTAGCAGCAGGTGGCAGCGCCTCTCGCCACCCTCCTCAAGCTCTCAGCCCGACCCCGCAGAGGCCCTCGGTACCCTAGCTACCGCAGCTCCAACGCCATCTCCAGGCTCTTCGCCCGCAGTCCAGGCCCCCCGTGGGGCACGCAACCTGCCGGGCTAGGAAGCTGGACACTGCTGACGACCCGCTGCAGCAGGTGCTTGCTCGCCGCCCGCGGCTAAGAGCAGCTGGCAGCAGACCCCGCCCCCGCCACGCCCCGCGCTCCATAGACACGCCCCCATCAGCCCTCCACAGCTCCACCCCGGAGCCTCAGACACCCAATTCCAAACCCCCACTCGCGGGGCCTCAGGAGTACGGCCACGCCCCGTGCCCCATAGACACGCCCCCAGCTCACGAGCCACGCCCTCCGCTCTTCCGTACGCCCGCAGTCCACCCGGACTAGCCCTACTCCGGGGACTGCCTACTGCCACGCCCCCACGCTCCCTAGCCACACCCTCACGCTCCCTAGCCACGCCCCCACCAGTCCTCCAACGCTCTTCCGCCAGGCCTCCCGTCCCCCTCCCGCCGCGCCTCCGCGGAGCTTTGAGATCGACGCTCACTGTCGCTGCTCCTCCGGCCTGCCCGAGCGTCAGCCCTGGACTTCGCGAGTTGTGTCCCCGACCTTTTTCGGCCCCCAGGCCCAATCGGAGATGCAAGGGAAGCCCTGAGATGGTCACAGTGTCCACCCTGGCACCACAGAAGCCCTGCCCGGGCCCCTTACCTGGTCAGCTCCGCCCGCAGCCATCTTGGAAGTGGGAAGTAGAGGGAGGGGGAAGAAGGCACGGGGCCGGGCCAGGCATGGGAAGCCGAGCGGCAGAGCGCATCGATAGAGTGCCCCTGTCCAGCAGCTAGGGGAACCTTCCTCAAGGCTCACGGGAGTATGTAAGGGTACACTAAACGCTGGGTACAACTGTGACCTCGGAATGCCCTCCCGGCACAGCTTTAGCCTCTTCATCTGTGGCAGGGGCATTTCTGATCACCGACTCATTGCACTTGGTCCCCAACGCTGTAGTCCCAAACTTGTGTCTTCACTTTAATACTTTAATACCCAAAGCCCAGCAGGCCAGTCCTCCGGAGGTGATGGTCAGGGCTCATTAGTGTATTCTGAAACTTGTATGGGTGATGGGCTCGTTTAGGAACTAGAAGAGGCCTCACTATACTGCCTCTTGAGTGCTAGGATTAAAGGTGTGTGCCACCATACCCGGTTTTATGTACAGATTTTTTTTTTAGTAGCAAAAGCTACAGAAATACAATCTATGAACAAATCTAATTCAGAAGGTAGAAGTCAGCTATAGCAGAGAAGAATGAAGTCAGGTGTCTGTAGAGGATGTCTCCCCTCCAGGTCAATGAGCCTCATTTCGCTTCCTAAACTCATCTGAGCTTATCGTTTCTTGAACTTGGAATACTGTAGAGACTTGATTGTTGGATTCATACTGAAGGGATTCAGAATTACTTAAGTTTATTCTTGGGGTTGTCAGCGCCCAAGGAATTAACAGAAATAAACACGCACCAGCACCTGACTACAGCCCAGTCTGTGGGAAGGTTTGAACCATCACAGGCTTACAGGAAGAGTAATGTCCTGCCCTGGGAGACACCTGGAGGCACGCAGGAGGAAATTCATTTGTCTTGGTTACAGTTCTTAGTTCATGCTAGCCTCAGAATTGCAACCTAGAAAAAGATGACTTTGAACTTCTGATCCTCCTGCCTCTACCAACCCAGTGTTTGGACCACAGGAATATCCCACCACTCCTGCTTTAATTGCACATTCATTTCCAAACATGAGGTGATGGTTCAACCCCTGTACAACTCTCTCAAAAGTCTTTAAATATTTTCACAAATCTGAATACAGGGCAGAGAACGCACTTTTCAAGCCGGGGCTGGCTATGACCAAAGGGTATGGACACACACACTATCCCTAGAAATGAGAGAAGACAGAAAGAGCCTGGGGGACAGCTCAGTGGCCTGAGTTCAGTTCCAAGCATGAAGGGGGAAGAGAGGAAAAAACAGCAGACTGTGTGCCTGGCCACATCTGAGTATCTTGGTCTGCTCATGTGTTGTAACCTTTAAACTTCCCCATGACATGTGCTGGTTCACCAGGAAGCAGTGTTTATGTCTCACACAGCCACCTGGGGCCACGAGAATGAAGCACTCAGCCCATCACACCGGAGCCTTGAGCTAAGTAAGCCCAGCCTTGTGCGCATTATAGGAACAGAAAAACACCTACCCAAGAAGTTTTCATTCCTATAAGCCTCAGAGCACTAGCTGCCATTGGGAGTGAGGACCATCCAGGCAGAGGGACTGCTGGGCTGTGGTACTTCAGACTCTAGCCATTGTTAGAGACCAGCGGTACCCATAGGCTATTTGAGAGCCCTGATAGACCTCTGGCTTCACTTTCCTTCCTGGATCATGACTGTAATTACTCTTAGCTCCCACTTATGATGGCAGAAAGGTGGAGGCTGAATGGACCATCTTTTTGTGGCATGCAGAGAGCTGAGAGAGCTCCAAGGCATCCCTCAGTGTTTGGTGCATATAGAAATGTTACCGGGGGGGGGGGGCTGGAGAGATGGCTCAGAGGGTAAGAGCATTGCCTGCTCTTCCAAAGGTCCTGAGTTCAATTCCCAGCAACCACATTGTGGCTCACAACCATCTATAATGAGGTCTGGTGCCCTCTTCTGGCCTGCAGGCACACACACAGACAGAAGATTGTATACATAATAAATAAATAAATATTTAAAAAAAAAAAGAAAGAAATGTTACAGGGGCTTAAGTTGCTGGCAGTTTTAAGTGAGAACAATGCCAGGTTTCCATTACACCTGTTGGTGCCTCACGGCTGGATTTAAACACCAGCTGGAAAGCAAAGACCTGCCTCAGACCCAACTCACATTGGATCAGTATGTCTACTTGCACAGGTGTCCTCATGACTCCTCACCTCCCAACCCTAACGCTGGGTTTCAGAGTTGAAAACCTTGTAGTGACAAGGGACCACTGTCTGTCCTGTTTCCGGAGCCAGAAACTCTTTGTGGTACACAGGTTTGCAGCTGGTACCCTCTGACTTAGCCTCACCCTCACCAGCCTGGTGCCAGAACTAAAGTGTCTCCCTGGGAAATCATCATCACTTCTGATCGCTTTGATTCGACCTATGTCTTACCTTTTGTCATCAGTGCCCAGAAGTGGTCTAAATAAAGCCTCATTGTAACTTGAGTCTGAAACAAAAACAACAGGCAATGGCATTAAGGTGTGCGATCACTTTCAGCCATACACCCACACCCAAGAACCTGGCATGTCCAGCTCCCGGATGCAGAGAATACCACTCTGTCAATCCGACAGCCCTCCGAGCAACTGCAGCAGAACTACCCTGGGGAATTCATTCCACCTCTTCCCCTGCTGGCTCTGCTGGAGGTTTCCAGGTCCAGCTTTCTTCGAAGGCTGTAAACCTCTCATTTGTGGGCAGAAATACCAGCTCCTCAGAGACTCTGGCTGGCTAATGCCTCAGATTCTGTCCCCATCCCCTCCCTCCCTCCAACTCTGAAGCACATAGCCTCTCCCTTTCCCACACTGTTTCATGGATTGGACAGCTCAGAATAGATGAATCCATGTGCATATATGAAGGGAAATTGTCTCACTTTATCAGGTTTCAGCATTCTTGAAACCATTCCAGAACCATCTGCCCCACCCCTAACAATATAATATTGTAATAAGAATATAAGAAGTGCTGACCAACCAGCCTCGGGGGGAAGAAACCTTATCAGGGATGACTTCCATGTGTCCTGTTGATTATCTCCTTGGAGGAGCAGAAATGCCTCAGGATGTCCAGTATCCATAGAAACCATCTCTGTGTACCTGCTGTATATCCAGGACACACAGCCCACAACTGCTTTCATGGGGCTCCTGGGACAGACAGATGCAGCTCTCTGTAATTTGTGGCCGTAACCTCTTATAAGGAAAATGGCTATCTAGTCAGATGAAGCTCCGGAAGGGCAACCCTCTTGACTTTTCAGGGAGAGAGCAGGTCCTGTAAGAAGGATTGAGAACCCTCAGTCAGGTGATGGGTGGCAGGCCCATAAATAACTTCTGTTAGGACCCTCTAACCTCCCTTCCAGAGATACAGAGATCTCATTTCCTGAATCATAACCCCCAAACCCCATGAATCCACCAATGTCTGAGCTGTAGGAATGAGACACACCCGCACCTGTCTTTACCTGGAGCCATCCCTGGCACTGGCTAGCTCCTCACTTCTGTGACAGAGGTTGATCTCCACAACCTACCAAGCTCACCTCAATGTCCCACATCTTACAGGGGAAGACAGGGCTAGGAGGGGAAGCCGCTCAGCCCCTAGGTGTCACAGCTCTATGTCACTGTTCCCATGTCCTGCCCAGTCCCAGGCTGTTTCCCACACCACTGACTCCTGCCATGGCATGGGTACAGGAACAGCACGTTCACATGCCACACTGGGACTCTGCTGGCCCTCTACAGCTTCTTCAGTCTGAGGGCCCTTGGAGCCCTTCTAAAACCCAACCCTTTCCCTCTCCATTCTGATGGGAGTGTTACCTCCTTCACCATGGAGACCACAGTTCTCATTTTGAGGACACACTGCTTGGAATTTGGATTTCTCTGGTTGGTTCTTAGAATTGTTCAAGAAAAAAGAAAGAGGCAGGAATTGCTAGTGCGCGGGTGGTCAGCATCTTGAGGAGGGCCAAGAGTGCCAACCAAACAGCAGTAGGCAGCCAGAGGGGCCACTGCCACCCACCATATCTCACTGCAATGAGGGGGACTCGGACTCTGACATCAAGGCCTATCTATCAACTAGATCAACTAGACTTTTTTGTTTGTTTGTTTGATTTGTGTAGTCCTGGCTGCCCTGGAACTTGCTTTGTAGATCAGGTTCTGTAGACCAGGCTGGCCTTGAACTCAGGGAATCTGTCTGCCCCAGTGCTAGATTAAAGGTATGTACCACCATGGGTTTTTTTTTTTTGTTCTTGTTGTTTGTGTTTGTTTGTTTTTTTAACTATTGTGGTTACCAGTTCCTGGCCTGCAAGAGATTTGGAGGCAAAACCCAGTGCAGCCCCATCAAAGACCATGAAGAGAGATTTATGTCTATGAATCCCTTCAGTTTGATGACATGTTTAAAGGGGGAATCTTGACAATATCCCTTATCACCTGCAAACTCAGGTTCTACTGTAACAAGACCTCACCATAGTGTCACTTACAATAAAGATGGACAGGGCAGCTGCCCCACAATACAGAAAGATTTACTAAGTGAAGTGACATCCACAGCCACCAAGACACTCTTCAGTGATGTAACCAATGAGGAGGTATAGTCTCACTACAGTAGGGTCACCATGGCTGGTAACAGTTTACTGCTGATAACAGTAAATTTTTTTTTAAATGACAGGGTCTCACGGACCTTAGTCTGGCATCAAAGTTGCTACCTAGAAAAGATGACTTTGAACTGATTCCCCTGCCTCTGCCCCCAGTACTGTGGTTACAGGAGTGCCCCGCCACTCCTGCTCCAAACTGCGTATTTCAAAACAGTTAATTGGAAGGACTTGGCCACCAATGCAGAGGCATGATAGGTGTCTGAGGTGATGTCAAACGTTTGTCAGTGTGCTTTGAGAATTCTCAGTGCCCATGTGTAACAATGTAACACCGACAAAGTGCAGGCCAGATTTTTTTCACGAATCTGAATGAAGTACAGAGAAAGGGTTTTAAAGACTGAGGCTGGCTATGACCAAAGGCTATGTATGACACACACACTATCCCTAGGGATGAGAAAAGACAGAAAGAGCCTGGGGGACAGCTCAGTGGCCTGAGTTCAGTTCCAAGCATGAAGGGGGAAGAGAGGAAAAAACAGCAGACTGTGTGCCTGGCCACATCTGAGTGTCTTGGTCTGCTCATGTGTTGTAACCTTCAAACTTCCCCATGATATGTGCTGGTTCACCAGGAAGCAGTGTTTATTATGTCTCACACAGCCACCTGGGGCCACGAGAATGAAGCACTCAGCCCATTACACCGGAGCCTTGAGCTAAGTAAGCCCAGCCTTGTGCGCATTATAGGAACAGGAAAACACCTACCCAAGAAGTTTTCATTCCTATAAGCCTCAGAGCACTAGCTGCCATTGGGAGTGAGGACCATCCAGGCAGAGGGACTGCTGGGCTGTGGGACTCCACACTCCGGGCATCCCAGGAGGACAGTGGTGCTCACAAGTCACTTAAGAGCCTTGATTCAGGCAAACCTGCCTTATAACCCAAGGTCAGTCACTTCCTGTGCATCCCAAGGAATTGACAGAAGAATAAGTCACAACAGAAGGAATGGGTGCCTTACCTCATGGCCTGGGCAGTTCAGGGATCAGGGAGAGAGACGCCTGTGCAGATAGCCTGTGGCCCAGCTCACTGTTTCCTAAGCAGTAGACATGCTGTAAGCCTGCAGGCTCAAGACTCTAGCTAAGAATGGGGCTCTGTGCCACAGCACACCGAAATGGAATTTTCCAAACAGCTTTGTTTTTTAAAAGCATCACCCAGTAGCCTGCTGATGCCAAGCATTGAGAGTAAAGCCCAATTTAGATGTGTGCAGGAAGCAGGTCTCATGTGGAACACCATGGAAGTGAAGGGGTGGGAGGAGACCAAGGCCCAGCTCCCATCACCACCCCCTAGGCTTTGTTCGCCAGTCCAAATCACCCCACACACCCTCCAGATTCACAGGGATACACAGGATCCCTTGCACCTGCTCATACCTCCCCAAGCTCCCTCCTCCCCTGGGTCCTGTCTCCTTAAATGATTTGTGCAGGTTGTCACCAGGTGCTGCCACTCTCAGAAAACCAACCCTGGCTGTCTCACCACCTACCTCCTGTCCAGAAGGGTACCCCCAAAGACCCTCTGCCTGCTCTACCTGGCACCTGGTGTATATGGAGCCTCCTTCTGACTCCCAGGCAGGAAACCAAGGCTCCGTGGGGAACCCTCCACCTAAGGATGTCTGAAAGCAGGGCCCTGGGATTCAGAGGCTCCCAGAGAGTGAACAGGCTGTGGTAGTTGGTGGGCAGTACCTGGATGAGCAGATGCCTGTAATGTCTTAGGCTGGAATCCCAGCTCTGGAATTGTGTGTGTGATGTTGGACAAGTTACTCAGACTCTCTGAACCTCTGCTTTCTCTTTTAGAAGGGAGGCATCTCCTGTCTCAGTTTGGGGGTGTGGCTTGACATCACTCAGAGGATGTGGTCAGTGGGTGCTGCCATTCTTCATGACCCTCTATCTGCCCTACCTACCTATTCCAACCTCTCCCCTTCCTCCCCCACCTCAACCTCAAACCTCTCCAACACACTCCAGATGTTTTACCTGCCAATATCCCAGATCCACCTTGCCTATACATACCCACAGCTGGCTCCATCCTATAGAAAGAGAATTGGAGTGCAAATGTTCTTGGGGTTCTTCTTTCCTCCTCTTTCCATGGATGCTGCCCCTCATCTTTAGGGAAAGATCAGACCTCAACTCCTCCAACTCTTAGGTCTCAGACCTGAGCCAGATGAAGCCAACTGACCTCCCTCCCCGACAACTGCCACTGCTTTCCTCCCTCCCATTCACCTCTGTGCCAGGCACTGCATTTAATACTGGAGATAAGAGAATGAGCAAGGGCCTGGGCTCCTCTGTGCTCTCCACTCTCAGAACCTCTAGGCAGTACCAGCCACATTGCCCTCAGGGTTGCATGCTTACCTGGGGGACAAGAGAGGGGCAAATGACCTCTGTGTTTTGAGACAGGTTCTCCCTGAGTAACCCAGGCTGGACTAGAGCTTGCCACCTTCTTACTTCAGCCTTCTGAGTGCTGAGTTTATAGGCATGTGTCACTGTGCTCCTACTTTGGCCTTGTTTTAATGGAAAATGGAGATCTGGAGGTCAGGTCTTGGAAGGGTAAAAAACAGCCAGCCTGAGGAACAAGGTGGGATAGTAGCCAGTGTTCTGGAAGGCCTTCCTTGTGTTTATGTCCCCAAAGGATTAGGGAGGGGGACAGGCCAGACCTAGAGAACAGCCCATATCCAAGAAGCTTCTACTCCAAGTCCAGCCACCCCATGGCCTCCAGAATGTTTCCTGGGCCCCCAGCTGTAGCCTTTCCTA
Source organism: Microtus ochrogaster (assembly GCF_000317375.1). Classification (NCBI taxonomy): domain Eukaryota; kingdom Metazoa; phylum Chordata; class Mammalia; order Rodentia; family Cricetidae; genus Microtus; species Microtus ochrogaster. The sequence continues at coordinate 2,549,805 of NW_004949103.1, forward strand.
TGACCCTAGATAACTAAGGTTCATTGCACCCCTAAAGCATCTCCACCCCAGCCTCAGCCAGCCCTGTTCATACAGCCTGGCCCATCTCCCCACCAGCTCCTGCCTTTAACACCCATGGGAGGGTGGAGGCTTAGACCTGGCAGATCCAGTTATTCCTATGGGGTCTGTGGACCAGTGTACCTCCCTGTGTGCCCCCGCAAGTGGCTTCAGTCAGAAACACTCACCAAGTGAACACATCCTCCTCCTCTTTTAAACTCCAGAACAGGAGGTCAGGCAGAGGTGGTGAATGCCTTTAATCCCAGGACAGAGGAGGGAGAGGCAGGTGGTCTCTCTGAGTTTAAGGCCAGTTTGGTCTACACAGAGTTCCAACACAGCCAGGACTACACAAAGAAACCCTGACTCAAAAAACAAAACCTCCCAAACATGGGAAGATACGTACCCAAAAGCCACACCTAGGGCACCAAGTCCTGGCCTCTGGCTTTCTCCCAGGATGTCCCTTTCCTATCCTCCAGGCTGTACTAGCTGTCCCAGGCCCCCAAACAGTAGCTTCTGTATTGTATCTCCTTGCCTCTATCTGTGGAAAGAGTAAAGTAAAATAATGGAGGATCTCTTCCTCCCGCTATGAAGTCTCACTTCCAGACACCCAAAGCCCAGGGGACCTAGCCCTCTTGAGAGTCAATAAACAAAAACTAACCTTACCCTAAGGGGGACCAGAGAAGGTAGACCTAATGCCAAGCACAGTCTGGCCTAGGTGCAGGAAGGTAAGAGAAAGAGCCATTCTCCTGGCCTTCTTTCTCAGAGTCCTGGAAACAAGAGAAGAGGCTGATAACCCCAGGACTGGCACTGTCTGGAAATTCCTGCCTGGTACCGGGGTTACTGATTAATGCCAACTTCTGCTTTTCAGCCCACATTCACCCCAAGAGGAGAGAAACACGCTGAGGCTCCCTCCTAACATCCTCTCCCATCCCTCAGTCCAGCTTCCAGAAAGCCATCGTCAGCACGTGTGCCAACTGGATACTGCTCAGCTGCCCACAACAGTGATTACTGAAGGGCTTGGCTGTCCTCTGCAGGGCCTGGAGACACCCAAAAGCCAACGGCTTGGCTTCCCACTTCCCACCAGCAGGTGTTAGCACTGCTCTAGTAAACAGACTATTGTAACACGGAGGTCACCACCTTGTACAAGGTCATACAGCCAGAGAGGCGGGCCCGTGCTGAGTCCAGAGCCAACCTGTGGGACCTAGACAGATGTTAGGGTCATCCCAAGGCCCAGGCCCTCTATTCACAGGCTGGTTCTTTTCAGGGCTGACATAATGGTTCTGTGGGTAAGAGTGCTGCTGCCAAGCCAGACAACACACGCCTTTATCACCGCCCCATTTTCTGATGCCTCACATTGGAAACAGGAGGGAGAAACACAGGTGGAAAAGTTATCAATAAAAATGAAGTTGCTTTGTTAATACTAAAGAAATCAAGTCAGGAGAGTGTGAAGGAGGGGACTTTACCCACAATGTCTTGAAAGAACTATATTACCAATTAGCCAGGCAAGCCCCAGGCCACAGGGAGCACAGTGCAGAGCTGCTGCCAGCAACCTTCCACAGGTAGTGCTTCTGACCCACAGTGGCCCGTCTACCCTGGGACACTCATCAGTGCTTCAGCTGAGTATTCTACCTCCCCAATCCCCTCTTCACCTCAATGTCTTTGAATCTCCCTCTTAGATGCCCATGCTGTACATGATCCCCATGGCAGTGACTGGCAAGCTCAGGTACCAAGATTCTTTAGGGAGCCTATCCATTACTTAAGGTGACACCGTCCCAGCTAGTGAAGCAGCAGTGGGAGGACCTGTGTGTAGAGCTGAGGCAAAGAAGTCAGGTCAGATTTGCTTGGTTCCCATCCTCCCATGCAGATGATGGCATGAGCCTGTTTCCACCTGCCCAGCCTCCGAAGGGGCAGCATCAGTGGAATCACCTGGGACCTATAGTAAACACTGCACTGTTTTGCATCTGCACAGGAAGGAGGGCACCTGCCCTGAAGAATGTTCTGGGATACCAAGGTAAGGAAAATGTTTCAAGGGAAGCCTCTGGGTTTTTGTCTCTCTTCCTCTGCTCCTGCTCTAGGAGCTAAAGGGCTGACTGGAACTCATTTTCAGCCCCGTCTGTGAAGAAATTGGGATACATGTCCCCAGGGTGTGCAGACAGGTGCCAGGGCAGAGACACTAAGCAGCAGGAGGAATCACACCCATGCTGTGGCCTAAATGGGACTCAGCAACGGGAGGCAGGAGTGGAGAACAGAAGGGAGCCCTGGGTTCAGTTCAGTGAGGCTCAGGCAACCTGGAGGGACATAAACACTGATTTACCCTCCAAGAAGCACAGCATCCCAATTCTGGAAGTGGGAGTGGCAAATGGCCCCTATCTCTGGGAGAGGCTGCCCTGGAGGCCCGTTGTGGCCTGCTATCTCCTCCCTTGGAGCCCAGGAGCTGGTGCCAGCCTATGGGGGCAGAGGCTGAGAGTGAAATCTTGATGCAGAGTCTCCTGTTCAGTTGGATGCTTCAGAACCCTGCTCTGCTGCTGGTCCCAACCTAGAGGCCCAGATGTAACACTGTAAAATGAGTCTCTGGACACATTATAATGGAGAACCTCCAATGCACTTAGGGTAGAGAGCAGGGAGCTTGTGCTCCATGCCATGGACTAGAGCTCTGCTCACCTCTGGAGGTTACACGTTTTCACTTTGCCTGAACTCTTCTAGAGCACATCTCAGGAGCTACCAGTTCACAGTAAACGTTTCTGCTTCTTCCACACAATTCCAAAGGAGGACAATCCCAACACTGTCAGCGTATCTAAGGACATGGGACAGTCCTCCATCTTGAGATCCCAGGCACCCTGCTCCTCCTTTCTCCTGCTCTTCCTCCTCACTCTTCTTTTTTTTTCTTCTCCTCTTCTCTTTTCTTTTTTGGTGCTGGAGACTAGGCCTGAACCCTTTATTATTATTATTATTTTAAAGAGTTTTGTATTTTTAAAGATACTTTATTATTTTTAACTATGTGTCTATGTGTGGTTTTGCGCATGTGAGTTCAGGTGCCCCAGGAAGCCAGCGGGTCAGATATCCGAGAGCTGCAGTTTCAGATGATTGTGAGCCACCTGATGTGAGAGTTGGGAACTGAACTTGGGTCCTCTGGAAGAATAGCAAGGACTCTTGACCACTGAGATCTCTCTCTGGCCCCAATATTTTTTTTATTATCTTATTTATTTATTTATTATGTATACAACATTCCGCCTCGATGTATGCCCGCACGCCAGGGCGGGGGGGGGGGGCAGATCTCAGTACAGATGGTTGTGAGCCACCATGTGGTTGCTGGGAATTGAACTCAGGACCTCTGGAAGAGCAGCCAGTGCTCTTAACCTCTGAGCCACCTCTCCAGCCCCAATATTTTTTATTTTTAATACTCTGTTTTGCTAAGTTGCCCAAGCAGGTTTGCTCATGGAATCCTCTTGCTATTCAGCTTTCAGCTGTCTCCCTCCCTCTCACCCTCTCCTTCTCTCTCTGGAGACAGGGTAGCATCAGTTACTTTTCTATTGCTCTTATAAACACCAGGACCAGAAGCAATGTAAGGACAAGTTCAGCTTATGGTTCTAGGAACCCATAATGGCAGGGGGTTGGGGTAGGAGTGGGGAGACACAGCAGCAGGCAGCTGGAGCAAAAAGCTGAGCGACTGCATCTCAACCACTCAAGAAGCAAACAGAGCAGAGTGGAGGTATAGAGAGGCTAGAAACTCTTGAAACTAATCCCTCAGGACCTGTGAAACCAGCAGCTGCCCAGGACACAACATGCAGGACACTTGTCTGGTGGACTGGGTGGCTAAGTCCTGTGGGCCTGAATGTGGGGTGTACATTTTCCCCATTAATCCTCTCATATCCCCCCATGATATGAGGATACAACAGCTTCTCTCCCCCCAGTTGTTGCCTTCACAGATCCGGAGGAATTGGCTACTGCACAACAGAGAATCTGCTGGAACTTTTGTAGGCATTTCCTTCCTCCCCCACCTGAGCTAAGATTCCCTACTCAATATGAGGACTGTGAGAAAAAGCAAAAGCACTTCATGAGCTGGTCACTCCTACTCTTTTTTTCTTTCTTTCCCTCACTGCAGCCAGAAACATCCAGGACTCCAAGACTGAATTCTGAGAAATTCCAGACCTCAGGGAACCCTATCAATAAGGCAGTGATGAGTGCTGCCAGTAGGTAGAAGCTGCAGGGGTGAGGTGGGAGTCACTGAGATCAGCTCCAGAGTGTGCCCACTGCACCATCCCCATCTCATTGGCACCCCTGCTCTTCCCAGTGGTTGGCACTCTACTTGCTATCCTGCTGCAGGAAAACTTGGGGAGAGTGAACATGACCAGACCCGACATATCAGGGTGCCCTGAGGTCTGAGTGCGCAAGCAGCTGGTGGTTATCATTGGTTTGCAGCTTGTTGTAGAATCTCATGGTGGTTTGGCATCAGTAACCACAAGGAACCAGATCCCAAGTCCAGTCACAGAGAGTGTCATCAGACCCTTACCAAGAGGGCCTTGGGTTGTGGCAGGGTCCAGAGTCTCTCGACCTCACCATCTCAGCAGAGGGAGGAGGCTCCTCATTTACCACGCAGCCAGTCAGCACTGTCCTTTCTGCATTTTCTCAGCAAACAGTAATCCTGGGCTGGTATCCTTGAGTTCACAGCCTCTGTTCACTGCACAAGCAAGGCTCTCTGAGCCCTTACGGGTGACCTACACCCCAGTTCCTTGCCAGCAATGGTGGAACGGTTTCCAGCTTGGAGTTTTCTGGTGTGGGATATAGCCCTGTGCTTGTGACTCTAGTAAGCCACCTCAGATCCCCAGTCTCAGAACTTAGGGAACAATGGAAGGCTCCAAGTTGTACATGCTAAGTGGGGCACTGGTGAGAACATGGAGTACAGGAAAGGAACATATCTGACCCCTGGGATGAAGGAGTGTAAGAAGGGCAGGCAGGAGTCCTGTAGACCCTGCCAAGGTAAAGGGAAGCTTCTGTTGCAAGTGGCAGGGGTGGGGCTAATAGGGCAGGGCTTTCCCATCATGTTATTCCTGGTGACATCACAGCAGAAGAATGGCTGGAGCACCCCTATGACATTGGCTCCTGGTCTTTGGCTTGTCTTGAAGATCAATAGCCTCGGTGGCTTTAAGTGCCTCTCAAATAACCTTCAAGACACTCTGGAAGGGAACATTGTCTCCGTGTGTCAAAGGGCCTGTGGGGATATAAGGCCTTCCCCATCCCTGGGGCTCAAAGTGGTATCTGGACGGTGGTACAGGTACCAGGCTGTGCCATTCACTCTCCACAGTGGCATGGTGTTCTGAACTCCTTTTCCTGGCTCTGCTGTGCATACTTGCTTCCTGTTAACTTAACCCCCCCCCACACACCTTCCAGCCCAGTCACCACTCAGAATCAGGGACAACCAGAGGAGCCACTATGTATGGCCTGTCATCATTGCTACATAACCTCTGTAGGGCCTGACCCGTCAGCTTTGTGGGCTCTGTAGAGACTGAGGGCAGGCATAGCTCTTCAGGTGGTTTGAAGTTACAGACCTCAGAAGTACCCTGGAAAGATTGTTACCAGAGAAAACAAGGCAGTGTAGGTGTCTGTGAGTCCCTCCTGCTGCCCACTCATGTGACAATTTGCCCTCCACAGTTCTGTTATGAGCAGTTTCCTCTCAAAGAACCAGTAGCCCATAGGAACTTGATACAGTTCTCTGATGCAGCACTATCTCGGTAATCTTTGTGATTTGCTGTGCAGTGTGAATGGATTGGTTTAAGCCTGACGAGACTACTAGACCTGTGGATACAACACTGGGCCACTAACATGCAGCTTGGGGTGACTGAACCAGACTCTTGGGGACAACATCCTTGCAAATAGGCAGGAACACTTACAGGAATCAGAAAAGGGCTGCCTGCAGAAACTGGCCGATCCCCTCACACACTGTATAAACTGGAATGAAGCAGCTGTGGCTTGTCAAATGTACAGACGCTATAGAGTCCAGCTTTGAAATGACCAGGTATGAGACCTTGAGTAAGCACCTAGTAGCCTCATCACACCTTAGTCTTCTTGGCTACATGGTGTGCGTATGCCTGGAACACCGATTCCCACACTAGCTGGTGCAAATGGTGCCACTTGAAGCAGTTGGTTACCATCAGCCTGACCACGAGGCAACTACTCTGAAACTGCTCAAGAGCCTGAAGTGCAAGGCAGTGCTGAGCCAGCAGGGCTTTCTAGTCTTGGTGCTTTCAGCAGTGCCAACCTGGGCAGGCATGTGATGAGCAACTTTCAAGGGCTGGACCTTACTTTCTGTTCCCAGACTCCTGGACAGAAACAGGTTGCAGGGAGCTGTAACTGGCATCTTACCACGTGTCTAGAACCCAGCAGGTAATGCTTACTGTCAGAGACAACAACATCGGTGGCCACATGCTCTCTGAACACTGGGCCAGAATGGTCACACCCAAGGACAGGTGCAGGTGAAGGCTGGTTAATTGCTGCTCAGCACTGTCCCTGCTCTGGCAGGTGGGTCCATCTGTGAAGTACTTTGCCTTCCAGTCTATAAAGAACCCCACAACAAAGCAGAGCAGGTAGCCAGCACAGTCAGTGGACACATCTGTGCTGAGGGCAAGTCAACAGGGAAAGGGGCTTAGCCATGTCGCAGAGTGTGCCTGCTGGACGGACACCCAGAAGGATATGATGCCTAGTTGCCCCCCCCCCACTCCCCACCACACACACAGCTGAGGCATGCTCAGGAAGACACAGTTGCCATGACTCAGGACAGTTGAGACCCTTCCCATCCAAGCCCAGGAAGAGCTGCATGGTTCAGTGCTCGAAGTCGGTCACAAAGGGGTCACTACAAAGCCAGGGGCTTTATAAAATCGTGGCAGGGTGGCTGAGGAGGAGTTGGGAAACCATGAAGCCTCTACTCAGAAGTAAAGGCAGGTCTAAGAAGTTCAAGATCAGTGTGGGCTACAGGAGACCCTGTCAAAGATCAAAGAAACAAAAAGGAACCTTCTACATCAGTCAGTCAGGAACCTGTTCAATCTTCAGTGGGTCATGCTGTGAAGTTTCAGCTCTGACTGCAGACACACAGGGATTCCCAAATTGCAGGGCAGGCTAGGCAGTCTGTAGCATTACTGTTCTCACATGGGCACACAGACCTGTAGATAGGTGTCTACAGGAACATGCATAACCTGTGAGGTTCCTTCATACTTCTTCAAACAGACAATAACTTTTTATTTACTGTTATTGTATATACATGTATTTGTATATTTGTCATTGGCCATGTCAGAGGAGCAGTGGGTGGTAACTGACTTCAGGGAGGTCAGCCTACCAGGAAGCAAAGCTCTGATGGATGAATTTCAGATAGGCAAGGTCCCAAGGGCTTGGGTCCCAGGATGTCCCTTGCTGTTCCAGTGCCTTTATGTGTTTGCCACTGCCATTTTTCTCTGGTATCTGGCGTAGTTGAATGGGCAAGGGGAGATCCCTACTGCCTTTATTTATTTTTTGTTGTTGTTGTTTTTTTTTCGAGACAGGGTTTCTCTGTAGCTTTGGTGCCTGTCCCGGAACTAGCTCTTGTAGACCAGGCTGGCCTCGAACTCCCAGAGATCCGCCCACCTCTGCCTCCCGAGTGCTGGGATTAAAGGCGTATGCCACCACCGCCCGGCTCCCTACTGCCTTTAATGTAGTGTGATTATTTCAATGGAAATATCCCATTACACTGGGCATTTTTATCTGTGCGCTATCATAAAGATGATTTCCTCCTAAGCTATATTGTTTAACTGATGCAATGACTTTATATAATAGTAGTGTTAGTTTAAGTAGGATTTTGATGACTGAGGGTCTTTAACAAATACAGTAAGGGATTATGATAGAGGTTAGCTTAGTGGGAAAACTAATATAGGTAAAAGCAAGATATAGTGTTGGCCCAGCCCCTGATAAAGCAGGGGCTGCAGGGAACAGAAAATTAGAACAAAGAAATGTCACACAGCTAGTTTCTCTTTTTTTAAAAAAAAAATTTATTTATTTATTATGTATACAATATTCTGTCTCTGTGTATGCCTGCAGGCCAGAAGAGGGCACCAGACCCCATTACAGATGGTTGTGAGCCATCATGTGGTTGCTAGGAATTGAACTCAGGACCTTTGGAAGAGCAGACAATGCTCTTAACCTCTGAGCCATCTCTCCAGCCCCCAGCTAGTTTCTCTTGAGAAACCATATACTCTGTGGCTTAAGATAATGATTAAGGAAAACAACTAAGTGCCAGAAGCCCAGCTAGCTCAAGTTCTTTTAATCTTAATGTTGGGAGATGTGTTCACGGGTTTCAGTGTGCATCATAACTAAAACAAAGCTTTAAATAAGGTTAGGTTAAGATGTTTTTGTTAATAGTTTTGAGGTGAAAACCCTTGAGGAACAAACTGAAGTTTAGAAAGTCACATGATTGAGAGATTTGTTGAGTTCAGGGAACAAGAACAATGACAGTCTGGCGACTGCTTGCTGACATACCTTTTCTTGCTAGGATGGATTGATGATCAAGTGTGATGATTAATTATTTGTACCCATTTCTTTCCTCAGCTTCCTGATATAAAAACTGCTGATAAATGGGTATGTATTCCGAGGATTTAAAGTAGAGCTGTGTTTCACATATAAAAGTTTAGGTTTGTGATTCTTTTAAGATTCCTTATGAGATTACCTTTGGAGATAAGTAATAAAGTAACTGATCCTTCCTTTGTAACTGCAAAATGCAGCCTGCCAGTAAAAGAACTGGCTGAGGAAAATTAATTGCTTGCTCACACTCTGTTAATCTATAACAAGTTGCTTTGATATGAATATATGTGGGTTCTTGGGATAATTTTTCATCTACAGTATGTAGAATTTTCAAATATGTAAGGGAAATTTTTTTTGCCTGTATTCATTATAATCATTCACTTGAAAAGTAGAATGTAACCATATTGTAATTTTTATATTGCTTGAACGATTTTGTTGGGATATATAAGCTGTAAAGGAAAAATAAAGGAGAACAGAGACAAAAGATGATAGAAAGGTCCTAAGAGTATGTGTGATTTGCCCTTTTTTGCCAGTTCCAGAGAGTTAAGTTTCACTTAACTTTCAGAGAGAAAGGTCAAATTGAGTAATTACTCTGCCAGCTCCATGGCTGTCCTCCAATCCCTGAGTTGCTAGAGGCTGGTCCTCACAGTAGTGGTATGTATTACTGTGTATATATACACACATACATACATACATACATGTATGACTGCAGTGCACAGCACACATTCAGAAGTGAGAAGACAGCTTTGTAGGGCTGTCCTTTCTTTCCACCTTTCTGTGGATTCTGACATTGTGCAGTAAGCACCTTTTTCCGCTGAGCCATCCTGCTGACTTCTGTGTACAATGAACCCCATTCACATTAACATGTGAAGATAATTTTTTCCTCCCAGAATAAAACACAATGGAGAAGACTTGTCTAACAGGGAGTGACAGAGTCACCCCCAACTGTTGGGGATGTGGGTCAGCTGGGTACCCAGCAGGCCACACACTTTCTTTCCCAGCTCTGGGGAGTTGCTCTGAGAGAATGACTGCCCTCAGGAGGACGGGTTCTGGCTTTCTCTTGTTCTTCTCAGTTAAGAAGAGGCTGCTTCTTCACTTAAAAAACTGACTATGATAAATAAAAACAACAAACATTTTTGAAATTTTTATTTGGTGTTAACTCCACAAGAAAACAAAACAAAACAAAAAATCAGTTACTCTGGTGTACGTGAAATCAGAACAATACAACCACGGAAAAAAATCTCAGCCCAGGAATGGAGCTGATACTTCAGTGCTACGAATATGCAACGCGCTTCATACCACAGTGCGTTTCAGCGTTTGCCAACTTTTTTTAATGCTTTTTTTTTATGATCATCCATTCACGAAACTAAAACCACACTTCAATTCTGTGCCAAAGCCTCTGAGCTTCAGCCACTTAACTACAAAAAGAAACCAAATGCAGAATCTATTCATCCCTTTGCCTTTGATGACCCACCGCACCCCCTGTGGCGGGGGGCTCTCCTCACAGCCGAGGAGCTAGGTGTCTTTGCCACCTGGAGCCCTTTCCAGATGAACACTAGCTGTCCAGGTCATTCAAGCTCACGGTTGAGTATGAAATCCATTTGGTCATAGCAACAATTTCTAGGGTAATTGTGACTGCATTGATTTTAGGAATTTACAACTTTCAATCCTTTTTGCTTTTGATGATAGGTTTATATTTCAGTGCAGATGTTAATCAAATTTTAGGAAGCTCCAGAAGAAAAAAAATACATAAAACTTATCTGATGTCTGTAAATAAATAAGAGCAACATGAAACCTTCCACATGCACACACGCGCACACACAAGCCACTGTAAAGTGTCAGAAGATGTGCTGTATGAAAACAAATCCTAAAGTGGCAAGATGCCCCCTCCAGCAAGCCAGGCTTCCCATGGTGAGGACTCACAGAACTGCGGTGACTGCACAGCCTCCATGATATTTCCTGTGTTCCTGAGAAACAGGCAACAAACTCAAGTACTTTCAAAAAGGCCTCAGAGGCAGCCACCCATGTACCCAGTGCTGCCCACTTACTGCTGAGGCCAGCTTGGCTACTTCAGACCTCTTGGCTACTTCATGTCACAGACACGGTGTTTTTAAAAACAAGTTGATTAAAAGAGAAAAATAATTTTAGATGTTCAGGCTTTGCACAATTGGCCCTCCTGGTGCCTGTGGCAGTGCTGCAGGAGAGAGCTCGAAGAGGTGATGAGCACACTTAGATGCATCTGTGTGAGGCATGCCTCCTGCCCGCTTCACCAAGTCACATGAGGCAATGATCAGAACAGCAATCACACAGGTACGTGGGAAATTCCTCTACCCACCCCAGCCCACCGCAAGCAGAACTTGCCCAGAACATTCTCTCAAACACAAAATGAGATACAAGCTATACTACATCACAGCCATGAGAGCAGCTAGCTGTAGCAGCCAAAGATTTCTTAGGGGTCACTGTCTGTCAAATGTTTTTAAGTTCATTTGGAGACTTCAGTTCAATGTCGTCACCAGAACATAATTTGCAGGTAAGGTCCTAACTAAGTGCTGGAGAGGCAGCTCAGACCACCCCGCTGCATCCACTATGGATGCACGACAGTAGCAGAACTTACCCCATCCACCCCATGCCTCAAATCCTTGGCTTCTTCAGCTAGCAAGAAAGTCACAAGCCACAGTATCTTCCATGGTACTTTAGGGAATCCTAAGAGAGAGCACAGTATTCTGTAAGTCTCTAAAGCACACCCTTGTTTTCCTACAGCAATGTCCATGAGATCTTCCGAATGAGCCTGCAGATGAGTCACCATGCTTCCCTCCTCTTTCAGCAAGGCCCTGACCCACTGCAGGGGAGGACTGATCTCCTGGCTCAGAGAACAGAGCTGGAGTCTCTGGACGGTGGCAGTTGTTGCCACAGTGCTGACAAGGTGATGGCGACACTGCCGCCAGAGGGAGGCCTGCAGCTGCGATGCAGAAGCGGGACGCGCTAGGACAAGCACATGCACACCCATTCCTCACTGGACAGCACAGTCTAGTCTACTTCAGAGAGCAAGAACTTAACAGCTTGGAAACAAATCTTCAACAGGACAGCCGTCCCCAACACTAAAATAAGCAAGAAGAGAAAGGTAATCACTGACGCAGATCAGTTGATCGAAGAAGAAAACTAAGTTGCTGCTTTAGACTAACAGGCCTCACAGAAGGCAATTTCCCATCACAGCGTTTTCAATGACTGGTACTACTCTGCAGGGTCAGAGATGTGTTCGGGAGAAGAGCTCCTCTGTGCTGGGGCCCACCCATTCTCCACCGGCTTCAGAGCCTGTGTCACCCGTGTCAGAGCTGGCGCTGGAACACATCTTCCTGTGGAGGCCATTTGGTTTTGCCTCAGAACCTCTCTCTCCTGTGCATCTTGCTTCATAAACAGAAGACACCTACAATTCAAAAACAATTTTCAATACACAAAAAATTAGACACACACACACCCCCTTCCGCCCCAAGGGCTGATTCTATTCACAGACAGAGATAAATTAGCAATCACTGATGTGTCCTATGGAGAGCAAAAAGATGTGAAGTTACACTGTTTTAGAGAAAACCTCTTCTCCCTTGTTGAAGGGTCCAACTCTAATTCTGCATGTCCAGTTACATTAGTGTAGGGCATAGGGACTCCCTAACAAGTCTTTGAGTACCTGGTTCAGAATAGCCCATGAAGTTTCACATAGGCTGATATAGTCATGCCCATGGGGCTCACAGTTGCAGTAGACAAGCAAACCAAAGGACACAACTTCAGATTGTAGACACGAGGATAAGTGGTAAGGGGCACTCTGGACAGGAACAGAGTGCTCCAGAAGGTGGCACTCCTGAGCAGAGGCTGGTGCTCTGCACTGCAGTTTTAGCACTACCTAGCATGATGTAGAGGATCTCTTTGTTGTGTTCACAGGAAGGCTGGCATCTGGGGACCCTAGGATACTAGATGGCAATGGTAGTCCTTTCACCAGTTACAGCAACTAGCAACATTTCCCAGCCCATCACAACATTCACCACCAGCACCACCCCATCCCAGTCCCTGCAATTGAGCCAGAGGCAGAAGCACAGAAAAGCCACGTGAGAGCAAAGCACACAAGGCTTCCAGGCATGGAGGAGTCTGGATTTCTTCCAACTGTATAGATTAGGAGCATGGGTCCTATAGCCAGACTGTTGAGGCAGGTAGCCCATGTCTGTGTTACAGCTCCAGATGCCTCCATTTTCTATTCTGCAAACGGGTATGCCAATAATACTTAGAGCACAGGGGAGGTGTGAGGTCACTGTCTTGCTGAACGGAGATGATTATCAAGGACAAGCAGAAGCAAGGACAAGAAAGGCTGTGGCTGCCTTAAGGAATGGCAACTGTCTGGACCATGTGGAAAGGATGATGGGGAGGAGGCAGGTGGGTGGAAGGTGGAGGTAAGGTGCATTAACAGGCTGGGAGACACTGCGTGTAGAGGTGAGAGGGAGAGACAGGTGGTGGGGTAACCATTTCAAGGGTGGAAGGCTATGGAGAGGCCTTGCACGTGGGCTGGGAAACATTAAATAGAACCTGATAGGTCAGTAGGATTAACACCACATTGTACTTTGGAGAATTCTTATAGAGCTTGAGCTAACACTGACAACTCTGAGGAAAAAATAAGTTTCCTTCGATTCATTGGTCAACCTGCCTTAACAGTGGAAGGCCTGAGACTGAGCTAAAAGTAGGTCAAGATCTTGACTGTGCCTTCATGGTGCTCACAAGCTTGTGAAGAGACAGAAGAGTCTGGGATGGTGGGGCTCCACCCAGAGAGTGCACAAGAGCACAGGAAGGGCAGGGTCTGTCCTACACAGGTTGGAAAAGCACACTGGAAGGAGGAAGATGCTGCCCCAGATTGAACAAGGAGCAACAGGCTTAAAACAGCATTAAAGCCTCCCTGTACTAGTGGCATAGGGAGAGCTGGAGGGACATGAGGGGCTCTTCATGAAGGTCTGGCAAATAGTCAGGGGTAGGGAGTGGTATTAAACAGACCCAAAGGAGGGGCCAAGAGGTCAAAGGCAACACCCATGGATCTGGGGAATGTGGGCCACGGTGGGTCACAGGGCTCCCAAGTTTGTAACTAGAGTGATAGGGAAGAGGACAGTCCACTTACCCTATTAAAATCTAACAGACGCTCTTCATGACTGGGTGTCTCTTTAGCATCTGGATACTCTTCTATACCATTCTCTCCCTTGGCATTTGTATAACATTCTTAATCATTGTGAATGGAGAAGGGAAAAGAGGGAAAGGGGGAAATTCAATTAAGACAGTTTTGAAACACACGCCCCTGTCTCATCTCACAGAAAAGCTCAGCCTCCCGCCCTCTGGAGGATTAGGCTGTCATTGAAAGCACAGCCAGCCAGGAGTACACAAGAAAACACGATGCCAACTGAAAACTTCTAGCCACACATGAGTAATGAATAATAATAAAAACCATACAGCATAAGCATATTCTACTGTAAAATGTTTTCCCAACAATTCAACAAATATATACACAGACCTATGATGTGATGGTCCTGGGAACATGGGAAAAGACTAGTGAGGACTGCACTCTCAAGAGTGAGCGTCAAGAGGAGGGAGATGGACAATGGACCACAGAAATGTGATGAACAGGAGCAGAGGTTCCAGACAGGGGTAGCCCAATGAGAAAGCAAAGCAGGTAAACAGCTGGCCTGTTATAACTCAACACCATGCCCACCAGTTGGTAACACTTGTGCCCTGGGGAAAGGAGCCTCATGGTCCAGTTGTCCAAGGCCCACAGGTGTGAAGGCAATGCAGAATAAGTTAGAGGAACCCAATCCACCAGCAGATCCAACTGTGCTTCACCCATGCTGAATACAGCTACCCGGGGGACTTGGAGAAACCTAGGTCCTTCTGAGAAGCTCCAGGTGATTCCTGAGCACAGTCCCTGCACTGGACCTAGTTTTAGTCTAGCCTAGCCTCTTGCCCACCAACCCCATCAAGAAGCAACTGTGATGGAGTCACAGCGAAGGATGAAGACTCCAACCAGGCTGGTTTGAACCTGGCTCTGACAAGAGCTAGAGAATGCTGATCCCTTAGCATCCCTGCTTGCTAGGGTTACAACACAGGTACCAATGGGATGCTATGGCTACTGTGTGCCCAGTGACACAGAGGATAAGCCCAGCCTTAATGAGGGTTACACCCTGGGCACCAAGTATAGACTTAGCTTGCCATGTGGGTATTCTCCATAACCTACCAGTTCTGGGCATTACTTGAATAACCCTGGCTTTGAGTGACAAAAGTCATAGTTGGATGCCATGTTCTGCTCTTTATTTGTGACATGACTCTCAAAGTCCCATACCCCACCTTTATAAAACAGAAGAAACACCATCCTCTTAAAGGAGGTGCTATGGAAGAAGTGGACAGGTACACCAGCATTTCTGATAGCCCCTAACTCAGAACCCGGGTTCTGGGAGGCCAAGAGGCTGCTGCATGCTGATGGAGGGGGTCCTCATTTCATCCCATTCATTCTACATATATACACACTCCAGGACCAAAAGAAAGACTGTGGCAGGGAAGGTGGCTCTTTTCCAGATCAGGAATGCTACTGGATAGAAGGATGTCCATCTCCATACCTTCAGGCAGAAGGTTGGCAAAGAATCATACTGAACTCATTCCACATTTCTTGTAATGCTTATAGTGACAGCTACTGTTTGTTGTGTAATCATTGTGTGTGGCTTACAGTTATAGGCCCTTTGCCTGCTAAAGAGGCATCTTTATTCCTCACAACCATCCCAATAGGGATGGCTTCCTTTTACAAATACAGACAACAGAGCACAAAAAGGGCCATTAGCTTGTACAGAGGCATTAGGCTTCATCTCAGCCTTGCTTTCCCAACCTGGGCCCTCATCACAGTATGTGCTACTCCCCAAAGGGCTCATTCCACACAACCTGGGTAATACATGCCAATACCAACTGAGTCTCCAAAGCACAGATTAGCTGCGGTGTGAGTACTGGAGAATGTTACCAACCCCTCTGAAGTCTCTGCACCTGAGTGGCCTTGTACAAACCACACTCCTGTACCATCCCATCTTCTGCCAGGTCAGCAGACAGTGCTACTGCTCCTACAGCCCCAGCTGCTATGGTATGTATCCTGCCTCCAGCCTCACTCAGAAGACACTCGCCCAGGACAGGCGTGTTTCTGCACATCCCAGAGCAGCACTCTGCTCAGAGAGACACAAATACACAGCAGAACATAATCTGTCTCCTCATCAGACTCAACAAGGGGGTAGCCTTTCTCCCCTGGGATGCTCAGAGTTCTAGTTAGCCAGTGTCCAGAACAGAACATGTTGATTACTATCATGTTTCTGGCCTAGAACCTTCAGGAATGCCTGGTCCTTTGAAGGGGTGAGTAGCCAGTTGTCTTTTTGCATGTTGGGCTACAGACCCTTGGCATTTGAACAGAAAGAATGCTTCATACTGTCACTGCAAGGGAGCATCACAGGAACCAAAACTCACAGCTGTCATTCAGAAGATTGGCCACCATTCTTTCTCCAGAGCTTTTTTATGAACCAGTTTATATGCATGTACAAAAGCATTACCTACAGCCATTCACTAGCACCAGCCAACAGATTGATTCAGAGTTGAGTTGGAACTGGGTTCCTACTAATGAACAGAATGAACCAAGTGAGGAAGTATGAACTCAGTGTGTTTAAAATCATGCCTAAAGGAAGTAGTTTCTTTGCTACATTGTGATATTCCTCTTCTTCTCCTAGCTCTTTGTTGGGAGGGGCTTCTGAAGCACAGTTCTAGGGATTTCTGACCTGTACTGTGTGCAGCACCTGCATCTTAAAGTCACCTAGCTTGCAGATTGGTCACTCAGGAGACTGGATCTATACTCCTGGGACCCTCGCATGTTCCTTAGTAAACTAGAACTGTCCTCACCACTCTTCTCTCTAGAGCATTGGTTCTCAACCTTCCTAATGATGT
This sequence comes from Microtus ochrogaster, assembly GCF_000317375.1. Taxonomy (NCBI): domain Eukaryota; kingdom Metazoa; phylum Chordata; class Mammalia; order Rodentia; family Cricetidae; genus Microtus; species Microtus ochrogaster. The sequence goes on from NW_004949103.1 coordinate 2,566,365, forward strand.
GACCTTTAGTAGAGTTCCTCACGTTGTGGTCATCCGAACCATAAAATTATTCTGTGCTACTTTGTAACTGTAATTTTGCTACTGTTATGAACTGTACTATAAATAACCTATTCAACCCCAATGGGGTCACAACCGACAGGTTGAGAACCACTGCTCTAGAGTCTCCCCTGACTTCTTCTTGCTGTTCATGCCTCAGTTTCAGGGCAGGTGCAACCACTAAAAATCTCTCCATCCTATTCCTCAATACCCTGACCTCAATACCCTGCAAACTGAAGTTCTTTCCACGACCACCCCTCAATGCACAACAAGCTTGAGGCAGCAGCCAGGCTCCCATACCTGTAGGCTCCTTCCTATCCGACTCTGGCTCAGTTCCAAACTAGTTGAGCACAATGGGACCCTGTTCTTTCAATCTGACTCACACTCTGAGGGCTTCTTTGCACAAAGATTGCCATGGTCATGATGGTCATGGTAGCCACATGAAGCTCATCAAAGGTCTGAACCATTTATGATTCTAATGAACTTCCAAACCCTTTTTTCACCAGACTGTGGCTAGGTATAAGAGCAGGATCCAATTTGCATTCATCTCTGTGTCCTTAGGGTGTAACAAAGTGCTGGCATCAGGAACTTTTTTGGTGTTTCCTAGAAAAATCTGCTGCTCTTGGTAAATTAGAAATTTGAACACACTAATGACACACGGTCTCCTTACCTTCACACTCTGACGAGGGAAAAAGGGGAGAGTACAAGGCTTTTTCCCACCAGCTCTGCTTTTCTTGATTTCTTGTTACTTCTTGCACATCAGTGTTCAGTACAGGAAACTGTTTAAATGAAGCCAAACACAGAGCATGTTTACAAATCTCCAGGACAAACAGAAAAAAACTTTAAGCATTACTGTAGGACTACCTAGAAATTTTAGGTTGGTGAGTTAAAAAAATTCTTTTTTAGTTTTTTGTTGTTTAAGACAAAGGGAAAAGCTCAATATACATAAAAGCCTTCATTTAAAAAAAGTACTTCAAATCCAAGCAGAACAAAAATCTTGACAAAAACCTCTTCCAAGACTACCAAAGTTCAGCAGGTGACAGTGGCCTGAGCCTGAGGTGCTGTGGAGAGAAGGGTTCTACCCTTCCCAAGTGGAATGTTTGAGGCCTCTCAGACCCTGCCCTCCCTCCTCCTGGAAAGTGAGAACTGGCTACCAGCAGCTGTCACTGGTGACCAACAAGTCCTTGGAGTGGTCATAAATTTCAGAGGCCACTTTTGTATATACATGGATCCTGGAATGGTCCCTTCTTCACTGGGCCTGAGAGGCCTGCCACCAGCTCCCCAGAGAAAAGCCTGGGCTCTCCATCTTTGTACATTCCCAAGTACCTATGCTGTGCTCTCATCAGAATGCCTGTGAACTGTGTGCAATTTCATGATAGCATGTGTTCAAGTTCAGGTGTTTCGTTGTGCTATGAACTGTAAATTATTTATGGGTCTAAAATTGCTTTATCCAGTAAGTTTCTTAAAATTACATAATGTAATGGGAAATACATTTTAACATCTTATTTTCATTTAATATAACTTTTCAGAAATAGTTCTAAATTAGGAACTGAGGAAAACTGTACCATCTGCCCAGAGTAGTCAATTAACCCTCCTTATTCCCCTGGTAGTCTATTCTAACAAGACAATTGAGTACTGCTGAAAGGCATGACAAGGCTGAGCTAAATGCAAATAAAGCCAGCAGTGTACAAGAGCTGCAGTAAAAGTGATACCAGCACCTGATACCAATTTGCAGCATATGAAGGCATTCTATATTCTGGGAGATTACTTGATGCTGTTTAGAGCAGCAAAAGAGAGTAGCCAGAATTATCTCCATCATCCCATGGCACTACTGAAGGGAGAAGAGGCAAGAGGTTGCTATCTGAGTTCCTATCTGCGAGGTTAACTATCTTCTAATCCTCTTGTAAAAATGGAAGAGACACAGGGTTAGTCAAGGACAAGCATAGTGAGGCAAACAGGTTTCACAGGTCAAGACACCACCCAGGAACTAGGGTTCACACCAAGATGTGGTCAGACGTGAGAGCATCAGAAGCCTAAGGACAAGACCATTTTCTTGGTCGTCTCTGCACCTCTAGGCAGAGGACTCTGTCTACAGACTACAAAACCTGGCTCCCATGCTTAATCTGATTTCAGAGCACATCAAGTCCTCTCTTCACACCCTGCTGTGGCTCTTGCCAGTGTCTGCCATTATTTGAGGAATCTTTTCTGAATCCTCTATTTGGGTGCCAATTCCTATGGCCAAGACTCACTGTCTTCTCTTTTATGCTGCAGCAGCCATCCACATTCAACAAACATGCATCATTTCATGACATCTTGCCACTCAGGTATTCCCAGCTTTTGGAGAACACAGAAACACTACCACAATTTGCTCATATGAGGCCTGTTTAATGTTTTAATTCAATGAATGCAAAAAAAAATACAGAGAGGGAGAGGCAGGAGGATCACACAGAACAAGTTCATGGCCAGCCTTGGCTGGGAAGCAACTGACGAACAGAAAAAAAAGTGGACTGGGCAGTGGTGGTGCACGCCTTTAATCCCAGCACTTGGGAGGCAGATGCAGGCGGCTCTCTGTGAGTTCGAGGCCAGCCTGGTCTACAAAGCGAGTTCCAGGACAGCTAGGACTGTTATACAGTGGGGGGGGGGAGAAGAAATCCTATTGCCGGGCGATGGTGGCGCACGCCTTTAATCCCAGCACTCGGGAGGCAGAGGCAGGCGGATCTCTGTGAGTTCAAGACCAGCCTGGTCTACAGAGCTAGTTCCAGGACAGGCTCCAAAGCCACAGAGAAACCCTGTCTCGAAAAAAAAAAAAAAAAAAAAAAAAAAAAAAAGTGGAAAAGGGCAGAACAGAGCAGTACCAACCATTGGAGCTGCACCTGCCCACCTCCAGGTATATACTCAAAAGGCAGCTCTGAGAGAAAGCCTGCCTGGCTTCTTAACACAGCAAGCTACTTCTAGCACTCCCAATCCATCCAGTGCTCCATCTTCCTTCAAATGGTGCTTATATCCTCACAGAGCATTAACCTACATGCTTGATGTTAGCACCCAAGCCTGCAGGAAAACTCCACACAGGCTTTGGCTAATGATTCCAGCATCTGCAACAATGCTGGGCAGAGGGCACTCCATACATGCTCCAGGAATGAACGGGACACTGAAAAGGAAGGGAAGGCACAACCTTCATCCAGAAAGACTGATCACAGACATTCTTAGCAGCTCTCAGAAGTTCTTCAGAAGCTGACAATCAAGAGAAGGGATAAAGACCCCATAGTTCACACTCCCATTAAACAGTCTATTTCTGGTGAAGAGAAAGGTGCTGAGAATTCCTTTCTTCGGGATCCAGTACCCCTTTCCCACTGGTCATTTTTCATTGCTGGGCCACAAACGGCAAAGAAAGCTTTCTGTGGATCACTCTTTTAAAGAAACACAATGTAACAAGAGAACATCCACTGGAGGCTGCAAAGGCCTGTGTTTACTCTCTGCTTCTGGAGGCATAGAGTCAGGAGAGTGCTGTCTGATCCCACTGAGGGATAGGTGGGCCTCTTTTTGAATTCTAGCTACCAGGCGGGGGGAATAAGTCTCTGTGGATGTCTAGTAGGATAATACTAACAAAGCTGGTACAGAAAGGATGTGTGCCACAAGCCAGGAAGGATAACTCCTGCTGCCTCTCCAACCTCCAGACTCACTGACCTTCACAATGTAATGCTGCTGGGACCAAATGACTTCATCTCTTGAAGAACTGGGAAGTCCTTGAAGATAGGGACTAACAATCTGGCTTCTTTCCTATGTTCAAAGTTCTTGGCATTAAGCTGGCATCAGAGCCCAGGAAAAGAGGACGCCCATGCCATATTTCTGTGTAAGAGACACATGGGGCACACTTTCCCTATGGGCTAGTTTTTGTTTTCCGCTACAACTGGATGAGCTGTGTTCAGTACTCAATCAACACATCTCAGCAGCCCAGTTTCTTTATCTGACCTTCTGCTCACATGGCCGGCCTGCCTCCCACCCTCGCAACTACATATCCAGGTGTGTTCAAAACACCTGCAGTGTCCATACCCTGGGAGGATTCTGATGAAGTCCCCACAGACTTCAAGCCTTATTTCCACTGGCCTACCTATCACATCACCCACAACTGCACTGGCCCTGATGTCCCAAAAGATAAAGAACTGGTCAAGTAAACCGTGGTAAAACCACACAGTGGAACAATATACAGGACATAAGGAGGAAGAGTGGTTACAATAAAGGTCATTTCAGTTAAAAGGGAAACATACCATGTGGAAAATACTCTGGTGGGGTTCATCACAACTAGCACTAATGAGGGCTGGTGGGAGGAGCCCTTTTCACTGTGTGTATGCTCTCCTTTAACTTTATATGAACTGCCCATTTCAGTTAAGATATGTGATTTATAAACTGGGTTTCTTGCCTAGACTGAATTTTGCTCAGACAAGGATGGTACCTCATTCATTGGGGCTCTTCCCTTAGTGACAGGCACATACAGACATCCAAATCATGTCTGCCCAGTTTGACTTAACTTTTAATTGAACCCTATTCTTTCTATGGTCCTTAATGCTAACTCTTATGGAAACTCTGTATTTTCATCCTCTTGCACTGAAACAGAAGGAATCTTAGCAACCTTAAAGTGGTGTCTATGCCCTCCAGAGACTGGCTCCACTTAGGCAAAGGCATCTCTTAGGAACTCCTCAAAACTGACCTGGTGATTATGTTGGGGTAGACAGCTCTAGTCTCAGCCTGGTCCCAAACTGTCCCTTCAAGTACTCTCTACTCTGTTCCTCAAGTCAGCCTATGAAGTGAGCTCCAGTCTGCAGTGATGCTGACAGCATGACAGCATCCACTCTCAAGATGTCCCCATACATCTGCTGCAAGATACGACCTCTCAAAAAAAAAAAAAAAACCAGAATTCTGAGAACATGGAAATACATCAACATACTAGAAAGCGAAGGAATATGGTAGTAGGTGGGATCTTGCTTCTTTCCTCATTTTCTTTCTCATTTTCTTCCCAATCTGGAACCAGGTGAAATACAAAGTACATAAAGGAACATTTAAGGAGGAAAAATGGGGGCAACACAACAACACATAAAGGCTAACAACATTGCTGGGTTTTCCTTAGCAATTCAGATTTCAAGGATTTAAGGGGATTAAACTTGGTCTTCTATGGACCAAGAAGCATGCTGACTAGAGCAACAACTCTCAAGTTCCCACTGAGGCTTTTGCAACCACCCAAAGGCAAGCAGCTGCACACCTGGGCACTCTGACTTTAACGAGTTAATGCAGTGCTCAGCCATAGAAGCCAATAATCAAGTACTGGAAAAAGAAAAGGAAAAAAAAAAGGTGAGGAACTCACAAGACATAGAAAACACAATTTAAAAAAAGAGACAGAAGGTGCAAGTAAATTAAGAAAAGGGAGAAATTAATTCCGATATGAGGTGGGATTGAGGACGGAAGAGGATTCAGGCAGGTATCGGTGGAGAAGGTAGACGTGAAGGCCTCACAGGATGGGTGGGGCCAGTGAGCAGGACAAATGAAAGGACAACACATATCCATCTGGATCAGGAGGGTATGACTTGTGACTGTCTCCAACTCCGCCTAACAATCTGATTCTGGAAAAAGGCCAGGCACTGTATTGCCAACTAATCGTCAAATAAAGCAGGCAGGTAGCTCTGCTTTTCCGTGGAACAGCTCAATCCTGTCAGTCTGGTGCAGTCAATTTAACTTCAAAGTACTTCCTAGTAATATACTCAAGGGGTATGATGACTCCATTAACAAAATTGCTGACACTAACCTCACCCAACAGTTCCACATGAAACTCCCTGCTCCAGAGCACTGGAGAAGACATGTCACTTCATTTGGACCATGGGTTCACTCATACATGAACCACAACACACTTTAGAGAACAGTGTCAAGATGTAAGGTATTTTACATGGAATACACAGCTATAGTAAAGCCAACCAACACTCTTTACTCGGAGCTGCATCCTGGCTCCCCAACTCTGAAAGCTACAACATTTACACACAGGTCTTATGCTTTATCCATAATGCACGCATATTACATAAGAACTTTGCATCCTGTGAATTATTTTGCCATTTCCATGCAAGAGTCAATTTGCACTTCAGATCTGTAAATAGCAAATTGATTTAAGTCCTTAAGCATAAATTAAGAATTGTAAATTCTAAAATATTTAATTTTCCAGTAATTCAGTCTCACTTTTCTTGGCTGATAAGGCTACTCTTTATCTGATCAAATCCATCATTCAATATTGACACATACCTCTTCCAGTTGTCCTGAAGACACTGGATTATCTTCACAAGCAGGGAACTGACAACCTGCTTTGCAACTGCAAAAATCATTGATTTCCTCTTCACATTGTGCCATTATTTTACAGTTTACTGCTGAGCTTTCTAAATTTATTTCCAGAGATTCATTAAAGTTACATTCCAAACACTGATTCTGTTTTCCTACTGGAAGAATCCCTGTTGCCTCCTCCTGGGAATCCAGTGATGTCTGAGCACTCTTTTCCATTCCAGACTTTTTTAACCTGGGCAGGAACTTCCCAGACTCGAGCTCTGATTTCCCGTAGTAGTGGCCTTCCTTCTCTGCATCTTCTTCTAGAGGTTTGAGATCTGCTTGTGGGTCTTCAAATACATCAACTTGAGAAGGAATGGGAATATTTGTTTCATCTCTCTCAGATTCAAATTCTGACTCACTTCCTCCTCCAGGGGATAGTTCAGATGCAGAAATTGGGCGAAAGTGAGTTCGAGGAGAGATTCGTATAGCCCTGTACTGTGTCCTGTCAACGCCACATATTCTGGGGTGAAAAACTTCACTGTCTGAATCAGAGCAAAGAATTGATTTCGGCTTAAAACTGGGGCTGAAAGATGCAATCCCTTCTGGTTCAAATGAACACTCTACGTGGAGAACTTGTGAGAATGGATTGCTTAGGTCAAAGGAAGAGAATGAATATTCAAGTCCAGGATCTTCAACTTGAAAGTTACTGCAGGCTCCTAGCAAGTCTTCATGGAAGATAAAAGAAAATCCCTTGTTTAATCCATTTTCCCCACTCTTCGGCATATCATTCTGTTCAAATGACACAAAGGGCTTCCAGAGCTGTCTGTGACCAGGAGCAAAGCTGTTCCCAGGGGTCATAAAGACATCTGTACCAGCTATTGTCACTACATCAGAGGCTGCACATTGTAATAAACTCCCTTTTGTGTGACCAGGTGGTACAACTGCCCACTCCCCATCACTGTTGAACGTTTTGAGTTCTCCATAAACTCCTCCAAGAATGAATGTGTTCTCTTTGTCCTGGGCCACATCCCAAGGTTTAGAGGGTGTGGTGTAATCACCGCCATCCACCTTGGACAGCTCACTAGAGACGAATGCTCTTTTCTCCAGGTTCTCCTTCTGCCCCTCCCAGAGATGATACTCTGATCTCTGCACAGCCCTGCTAGGCTCCTGAAAGGCTTCCATCTTAGCATCAGTGTCCAGACAGCAGCAATAGTTACTTACATCTGTGGAGAACAACTCCTCCCCAGGTCTCTCTGTCTCTACTGCAGCCACACAATTCCGATCTGCCATCTTTGTCCAAATGTCTTTAATAACCCCTGAGCTGTAGCCATCTCCATGTGGACTGCTTTCACTACATGCCTGTGTAGTTTCAAAGTTCTTATTTTCTGCCTTTTGTTCTAGCTGAATACCACACACAGATTCTAGCTTAGATCTTTTTTTGAAAACTAATGTAGGAATTTCTCCTAAAGTTCTACTGTTTTGCTGACAAGTTTCATCCTGCAAAAAATCTAGAAGTTCTTCATCTACATAAGCTGACGAGACTCTGGGAACTACATAATTAATATCTTCCGCAGTAAACTGTGTTGATTCTTCAAACTGAATGTTTAGTGTCTCGTTGTCTGAGCGTGCTTCTTCTGAATGAGACCATGGACTACAAGTTCTTGTTGAAAGATTAGAACAGTGTTCATTTTCTTCAAAGGCACTATTTTTGGTCCATATTAGCAATCTAGACTGTGTTTTCCCCAGCATATTAGCACTAGAATCTGTAGGTTCACTTCCCAAGTTGAGTGTTTCAAAAGAAAATGGTAAAACAGAATTACTGCATTGCACTTCAAATACTGAAAAACAAGAGTTTATACCAGATCCTTCATTAATATTGGAAAAGGGCTCTTGATTGCCAGCAAGCACGTGTGAACTGAGTATCGTGCTATCCAAGATAGGAGAGAGTCTAACTGGAGAGTCTCCTCCGAAACTCTCTCCATCAGCATCACCAGAACTAGATGAACAACACTCCCAAAACTGAGCCAGATTGCCAAGGTCTTGCAGGAAGAAGCCCTCAGCACCCACTGAGCTGGTAGAATCTGTCCATATTGCACGTTCCCCTTGCAAATCCATACCATCTAACACTATGCAACATTCTGCCTCAAAATCTGTATTTTCCTTGCTTTTTTGTCGAATCATATTCAAAATCCGACTTTCTCCTTGCATTGTTTCTGAGGCACCAGGATCCAACATGGATTGATCAATATCCACTTCATAGAAGTGTGTTAGTTCTGAAAGATGAATATCATCCAGGTATTTATTGTCCTCTGGTAGAGAACATAATGAGGTCCCAGCGAGGTCAATATCCTCATTTATAACTGCAGGCATTTCTACAAAATGACCATCAATGAAAGTACCTGCTGCGAGGTATGTTCTATGGATATTACTGTTGCTGATACACAGACCATGCACGGATTCAGACAAGTCTTCCACTGCCTCTGCTGTCAGAGCACTTGTATCTTCCCTGTTTCGGTATGTGGTTTCTAGTTTGCTTTTTCTACTCAAAGGAACAAAATACTCAGCAATGGGTTCGGTGTACCACAGTGGCTCTTCCTTGTACTCTTTGTTGTTTCTGCTCTCCACATATACATCTTTCACTGCAGTGTTCCCAGGGTCACTCCTCCCTGTCTCCTTTGCTGGTCTTTTTCCCCGCTTGCACAGCTGCCTGATGGATCCACTGCTGCTGCTGCTGCTGCTACCACCTGCATGGACACTTCTCTCTGCCTTCTCACAATGTTTTAGCGACAGCCTGCTTTGCCCATTCCGCCCTTTTTTGTTTCGAATTTCTCGTGCCTTGTGTCTAACTTTAACGTACTTCATGGATCCTTTTAATTCTCCCTGATTACCACTTGAACTTGAACCTGCTTCACTAGAGCCGGATGACCACGAGCGAGGACGAATCTTCCCTTCAGGTTTGTGTCGGATCTGCTTTTTGTACAAGGCAGGCTTTTCTTCGATGGTGCCATTGCTTAATTTGTTCTCCTTCTCATGTCTGCTCCTGCTCTGGGCTTTCTCATGCATGGAGATGGAGGCAGCAGTGCTTCTTTCTCTGATGGCTTCACTCTCACTATTACAGTCCTTTGGAGAAGATGTATCGGTGCTTGCTGGTGGGGCTGTGGATGATGAAGAGGAGCTAGAATAAGAACAGGGTTTAGACTTGTTCCACACAGTCATGATTTCTTGCAGGCAAACTGGTTTCTCAGAAAGTGGTGGAAATGCTTCATAGTACCTACAAAACAAAGAAAAGTTCAAAAGCAAGCCACTTTTTACAGTTATCATCTACACAAAGACAGCAATGGCAACCTGAGAGGCAGCACTTCAGCTCACTAGTGTTAAACCATCAACAAACCACTAATTTAAAAAGAATCACCAAACAGTAAACTGTGCTATGCATTAAAGACAGTCCCACAAATCAATCACTTTAGCACTGCTCAGACTGTGAGAGGCACTATGCAAATATTATAAAATATGTACGGCAGCACACTTGTCAGAGCTTCAATTTCAACTAGGAAGAAATGACAAAAGTAATGTAATAGGAAGAATGTACTGTGTTGATAGGAAAGGTCTAAACTTGAATCTCATCTTGGTCACTTACAATGCTTGTGATGTTAAACTCACTCACTATTTGATATTTTAGTCTATTTCCTCCCTCTAAAATAGTGAACACATAACTAAACTCACAATAGTGGAAACATGTAGTGTTGAAAGCAGCTTAGCAAATGACTTAAGAATACAAGCTCTGTAGCCATATCCCCTGAGACTAAACCCGGCTCTACTACTTACTTTCTATGCACCTTTTGGTTTATTGCATAATCTCTTGGTGGCTCAAAACAGGAGTAAGAACAGTGTCCATCCATCTCATGAGCAGGAAGGAATAGTACAGGAAATGAGTCAGAACACCACCTATTCCATGTTCTCACTCCTGCTATATTACTCGTGCAACAGCATGGAGCTTCGAATTTAAGAAGGCTCTCAGGAATGTAGGGATGGTCATATTTAAGTGCTCAGGAATGAGGATACTGGTACAATCAGAGATAGGGATCACAGTTGGGTTTAGTGAGCATTGATTGTGAGGTGTGAGACCTGACACTATATACATACTATGTTCTAGGATAAAAGCCTGACTGAATCATAACTCCTGGATTTGCTTAGAAACTCATAGAAAAGGAGTGAATACTTTTGACTTGCTATAAAAACTGGTAGTTGTTGAAGACTGAAGACTTGAGAGCAGAATAGATCCCCAAAGAAGTCTAAAGCTATGCTGGCTCCTGAGAGTACTGCTGTTCCAAAGACAACATTAAGTGACAAAGGCCATGTTCACAAAGATGCTGAATGTGACTGTATTAAAGCTGTATAGTACAAATTATCAAAAGCTTTATACATAATTTTATTTTTTAAAATAAATTTTTATTTATATGTATGTGTGTATGTGATTGTATGTCATTAAGTACGTGGGATTGCCCAAGGAGATGACAAGAATCCACTGGATCCCCCTGGAGCTGAAGTGACAAGAGGTTGTGAGCCACTTGACACAGGTGCTAGGAACTGAACTCAGGTCCTATTTGGAAGAGCAGCAAGTAATCTTAACTGCTGAATCATTTCTCTAACCCCATACATAATTTTCAGCATTCTAGCAGTCACATTAGAAATCTATGCAGAAACTCATAAATTAATTCTAATAACTTATTAAAAAATTAATTCTAGTAACAACTGATAATGAATCTGATAAATTCATTATATGGAACTGATTAATGTACTGTTTTATACTTTTTTTTTTTTTTTTTTTTTTTGGTTTTTTGAGACAGGGTTTCTCTGTGGCTTTGGAGCCTGTCCTGGAACTAGCTATGTAGACCAGGCTGGTCTCGAACTGACAGAGATCCGCCTGCCTCTGCCTCCCGAGTGCTGGGATTAAAGGCGTGCGCCACCACCGCCCGGCTGTTTTATACTTTTTATACTGTTTCTGATCTCTATTGAGAATGTTATACTTATAATACAATCAAACAAATGCAATTTTTTATTAGAGATTCAGGAGATTAAAATAAAATGCATAGCAAGAAAGTCTGTTTATAATAAAGACTATTTTATACATAAGAACAAAAGAGACAGAAACCAAGTCTGATGAGATCCTATGCAGGAGATAGTGGAAACCCAGTTTTCTTGTCTGTGTACAGGAATAATGACTTCTTATAGCTGTCTCAAAGACCACATGTCAGTTTCAAAGGCGCTGCTACAAGTGGCTTCAGTAAGCAGTCTCTGTTTTCTCCACTCCATAAATACTGACTGGATGCACAGTATAAAACTAGACCACCTCCCTTTTCACTCAAGAGTATCAAGCAACTAAGTGCTCAATGTGTTTTTTAAATGAAGAAATCATATAGATGTCAGGCATAGAAGCCATGTAGCAGCAATAAGTCTGGTTTTAACAATGTGAAGTTCATATTGAGTACAGTCTTACATACATTTCCACTTGATCCTTGGCTGTAGGGGATAATTCTGCCTCTGGAGAGGGAGACCCCTCTAACTTTTTGTGAATCTTCTCTTCTGTTAAAAACAAAATTCATAAAAAATTATCATATAACCAGTTAATAAACACTATGCTTTAAAACATTTCTCAAGAAACTTTAATTAGATATGATACAAGCCTTTGCGGCATAGAGAGAGAAGCCCACACCAGTGTATAACACCAATCTACTAAGTGTACAGAAGGCACACTCTGGCTAGGCCTCATAAGCACCAGGCTGCAAGCTGAGTGAGAGTCCTTTATCTCATCATAAAGTCACACTGGAGGCTCTTTACTGAGAGCCTGGCATTCCCTGTGTACTTATTAATTATATCAGAAGAAGTGAACATCTGTTCATATTCCAAAAATATTTTCTCACAAAATTCTGAGTCATGGCCTTTGTATTGGCTCATTTTGATTAATGCTAATCTGTAAAGAAAACACTTCACTACAGTTAGATCTGTGACTTAACATGAAGTAAGCACAGAATTTGCTTCAGTGCCAACAGAAACAAAGGCTATCCACTTAGCTTGGTCCAAGTTATTGCCTTAAACTGAAAACAAGCTTTCCTTAGCAGAATAGCAGAAGGCTTCAAGACTGTATGCTGCACAGTGACCTTAACAAGGACCGGAACAAGGTTCCTTAAGCTAAATGCAGCCTCTTCCTGAGGTCCTGCAGAGCACTTAGGAACCCAAGTGATTGAATGAGCCTGGCAAGTTGGCCTACCTAAACCACTCAATGAAGACAGAGGTTCCTTCATGTTTCAGAGGGCACCCGTGGACTCAGCCCACCTTTGGGAGCAGGAATTTCCCATGTGGCCAGTAACGACCTCACTGAAGCCTCTTGCGTGCTGAGAGTGATAAGAAATGCCAGCCTAGAGACACACACTGCACTGAGAAGTACCCTGCACGGCTGCAGTGGCTGCCCCAGCACACTCACCTTGCTCACTCTGTAGGTCTTTCAGTCTGCAGCAGAGTTCCTCCACTAAAGTTTCAATTCCAGAGCTCTGTATGAGACAGAAGACAGTCAGCTGACCAACAGGTGCAGAGAAAATAGGCATTTTACATTAATACCAAGGACCACACGTCTTCCGTGTTCCAAAAGGAATACATTATCAATTCTTAAATGCACCCCAGAGTTCAAAAACAGTCCACTTGTAAAACCAACCTAGTATAAGCATCTTACTAATGAAGGACAGTAAGTGGGACTTACTAATAAAATGCGACAATATGAGTGTAGCTCCCAGAACGGTATCTCTCTTGCTCAATAAGGCCGATCTAAGTGTCCATCATCTGACAAAAGTAAGTTGCCCACAAAACAGCACCAAGACTCTTTGTTCTTTGTAATCATGGTTTTGTACAAACTCAACACAAAGATTACAAAACCTCCTTAGTCCTCTAGGAGATTATAGCCTACAAGAAAACACAGTAGGAGCTCTTCTGTCATTCCTTTCCTGTCTTCTCCTTCTCTTTTCCTTTATAAAGTGAACTTGCACGACTCCAGCAGAAAACACACTTGGAAGTTCTAGGCTGTTTTAAGAGACAGGCACAACTATACTTCTACAAAGACATGCAAGAGCCAGTGAGATCGTTCAGCTGATGGTAAAGGCGCTTGCCACCGAGACTGACAACCTGAGTTCAATAGCCAGGACTGACACAGTGCAAGGAGAGAACAGACACCCACAAGCTCCACAGGTATGTGTATACAGAGGGCACAAGAGGATCTGGAACTGAGGATAAAATGAGTCAAGCTTCAGAGAAATGTGCACTGGAAACAGGCAGGGCACATGATCTTTCACTCATTTCAAATTCTTTTTTTTTTCAATAAAAAAGAAAGATCTGTACAATGGACAGAAAAGTGAGAGTGTTTCTTAAAACCTTTGTATTTACTCAGGGACAAGCTATGTCTGGGTTGGAATCTTGTGTCTTTGAAAGGACACAGCTGGACAGATGTACACAGAAGAGCCGCCAGAGCCTCTGTGCCTCTGCTCTGCGCCTCCAGGGGCTAAAAATAAACTTCATCCATTCGCTGAACTCAAAATGACTCAGCAAAGTGTGGCAGATGTTGTAAAGAAAAAAGCCCCCTCACACAGTTTTAGCGACAAGAAACAGATTACAATTAGGAAGGTAAACTATAAATATTCACATTTATTTTCTATCTACAGAATGTCCCAGACTTTAAGAGGGAAAGGGGAAGGGGGAAAACAGGTCAGAGGACAGCTGCCTCTTACTTACGGCTTTGAAAAGTATGCAGACAATACGGTCAACAGTGAAAGGCTGCACAACCTCACCTTTGAGGTCTGCTTACCATAATAGTCAAGGTGTGATGAGGCTGGCAATTATAATCCATTCTCCAGGATCTTGAAACTAACACGGGTGTCAGCTGACACGCCGCATACTGTCTTGTACAACAAGCCTATGTCACTGCTTGCAAACCTGGGGCTATTGCCAGTGCAGAACATGGAACCTCTGGGGACTGCTTACCAAATTCCTTTCAACTTCTAAAATAGGCTAGCATTTCCTACCCCTGAAGAATGCCCATGGCAAACTGTGAACAAGGTATACATGCTATCTTGCAGTTAGCATAAACTACACAGACACACAACTAGTTACACATGAAAGCAATACACATGTAACTGTCATCAAATCATAGAGTGTATGTATGTATACAGTCTTGTATATATGTATATACTCATATGTAAAATATCTATTTTCAAATAGTACAAGCAACATAAGAAACAGTGCCTCACTTCTTACTCAATGTGTACATCAAGCTTTACTAACCAAGTTTTTGTTTTCTTTCCTTAGCTATGGTGCTATCCTACATGTGTACATGGATACACACAGAGAAACACACACACCACCACCACATATTCATACATATTTTTTATAATACTAGAGATTAAACTCTAATAATAATAATAACTCTAGTTATTATTTTTTAAAAACCATTAGGCCATCATGGTATCTTAATGATAAAATGGGAAACATAAAGGCATCCAAATTACAATCGAACCATTGTATGCTGGCAAGTATTCTAAAAAGTTCATTTAGAACTGTTACTAAGAAATTTCATCTCCATTTCTACCTATAATATATACTATTAAAATTTTCTAATTATTATATTTTAGTAGTCTATCATATACATAGGCATTTGGGAAAGACTTAGCTTAAAGCATCTTAAGAAGGCACAAAGGTTGGGGTGTACCTGTGTTCTAGAACTCCCACAGAAACACCTATGGAGAGAAGATGCTGTGGCTCTGCTGTGGCGCTCTGCCTGGCCTCTCCTCACTGCGACCATACTCATCCACCAAATGTCCAAACATGTGGAAAGTGCTCTACAGAGCAAGTGCACTCTCGAAAGCACAGTGGAGAGCCATGTGTAGGATGGTCATGTTTCCAGAGCTGCTTAGAAGGCAGCCCCTGGGAACAGGGCTGGACACTCACAGGACAATCATGAACTCTCACCCAGTAAGCAAGTGGTTCAGGCAGTCCACATGCCAGGCAGGTCACATGGAGAATAGGGACCTGTCCTCCTAGAAGTCACATGGTAGTATCTCTTACCTTTCTGGGAACATAGTTAAGTGGGATAGATTTGGGCTTGGGTCTCCACACCTGGCTCTGAATTCCTGCCCTGCCTCACACACTGGAATCAAGGGATGTGCTTAATTGCTCTAGCTCTCTAAACCCAAGAATACCTCCAGTTCTTTCAACACTCACATAGGTGATGCGCCTGTCAGAGCCCATATCACCCAGGCTACTTAAGTATCAATGTCATTTCTAAATTTTGTATGCTGTCCTTCAAAACTGCCTCAGTGTCTGATGATGTGGATTGGGAGGCAGGCCTAAGAGGCTGAGTTGGGGGCACGGGCAGTGTCAGTCCAATTGACAGCAAGGCTGCCTCTAGCAAACTAACAAAGTACCCTGTAGGCTGTTGCCCAGTCTCTTTGGTTTGGTCTGTGCCTCTGGCCTCCTCTGCTGGTAGCTGCAGGACAAGGTCAGGTCTGTTACTCTGCTGTAAACTAAGGCTTATCATAGAATAGTTACTGTACTGCTGCTTCTGGGAGGTTTCCTTTGTGCCTTGCTTGTCAGGCCCACAGCATTCTCAGACATCTCCCACTCTTTCCCATGTTTCCTGTGCTTCTCAATTTGAAGCCGTATCAGTCAGGAAGAGGTGACTGGCCTGGTCTCCTCATGGTCTACCTTCTACATACCAAAAGACTTCATAGCTGTGTTAAGCATCTTAAGCTTCTCTTTCATGGAGAACTCACTGGACTGGATAGTCCCCAAGTATGAGATGGGTAAACCCCAAGCCCAACTCGGGAACACCCAATATGAAAGCATATCCTTAACTTCCATTTGAACATGGCACAGTGAACTAACTCAAAGAGATCTGGGTCTAAAGCTACGGTAAACCATGTGACTCCACATAAGCCACTGACCTACCCCAGCCTCAGTTTCCACACTGGAAGACCACCTGCAGTAGCTGATTATTATTATTAGATTTCCTATACTGGTGGGTCCCTCACCTTCTTCATTCCTCTGCTCTTCCCAGTGCCACAGCTGCGTACTCTAAGCCTTCCATTAAGATTGTCTCGTATTTATTGCCATGGTTAAAATGTAAGAAAGTAGCTTGTCTCTTATTTGCTGTCTTTCTGCTATTGGATCATCCTCCTGCATGACTTCTCAATGGAGCCCAATACCTCACAGCCCAGACTGTCTTCAGTCTCTCCAGAACATCAGTGCTAAATGGCAGGCAGTCCCTTACTCTGAGTGAAGCAAGTTGTTCAGCACTTGCTCGTTAGCATGCCCTCCCAAATAAAAACACATTAGTAATGTGGATACATGCTTCCAGAATGACAGCTCCAGGCTCCACAGACCATGCCTTCTAAAGCACCAGTCCTGTGAAGACAGAAATCACTGCTACCCCATTACAGCTGCATGGAACCACAAACAAGACCAGCAGAATTTCCCAGCAAATTCTGCTAACCTACAGAGTTGAAATCAAGTATAGCAGGTTCAGTCCCATACTGTACAGGGTTCTCTTATAGTTTTATGGATTAGAATCATAACTTCTACAGCAGAGCTGGAAAGGAAATGGAAAGAAACTCAGGTAAGGTATCAAAAGAATGGCTGCTGATAACAGTATATTAAAGAATCAAGGATCAGCTTCACACTTTAACGTCTGAAGGTTTAAAAAAATCTTTATAAAATTTAGAACTGTCAGTCAGGCGTTGATGATGCATGGTTTTAATGCCAGCACTTGGGAGGTAGAGGCAGGCAGATGATCTCTGTCAGTCTGAGGCCAGTCTGTTCTACAGAGAGCATTCCAGGACAGCCAGGGCTGTTACACAAGAAACCCTGTCTCAAAAGACAAAACAAACCAACACCAAAACAAACAAATAAACAACTTTGGGGGAGCCTAGGCAGTTTGGATGCTCACCTTACTAAACATGGATGGAGGTGGGCGGTCCTTGGACTTTCCACAGGTCAGGGAACCCTGATTGCTCTTCGAGCTGATGAGGGAGGGGGACTTGATTGGGGGAGGGGGAGGGAAATGGGAGGCGGTGGCGGGGAGGAGGCAGAAATCCTTAATAAATAAATAAATTAAAAAAGAAAAAAGAAAAAAAAAGAGACTCCAAAATTTGCAATCTATACCCGATGGAAAACAAAACAAAACAAAACAAAACAAAACAAAACAAAAACAAAAACCCTGAGAACTGTCAGTGGTAAGCTAGGAAGAAGACGACCACCGACTGAGGAGACTGAGCACACAGAGCAGGTGCTCACAAACTCTTGCCTTCAGGGCCAAGAAGTAGAACAAGATTTTAAAATCTAAACCAAAATGCTGTTTGCTCTAAGGCCCCAGTGAGGATGACAGTTCCCATCTTTGAACACAAGAGGACTTCCAGAGTACCTCCAGCTCTTACATCATCTGCTCTTTAGAAATGGCTCAGATCAGGAGTGAAGCACCCACTGGATGAACACGTGCTGCATGCAGGGAGGACAGAGGTCTAGGGCGCAGACTGTATACTGCTGGGGTGGTGCAGAGAAGACAGCGAGGAGGAAAGGTTCAATCTGGGGCAGCACACAGCTCAGGGGTTCGGTGCCTGTGGGCCCTAAGTTCCAATCCAGCACTACCTTCCCCACCCCTCAAAACATCTGCTATAAGTGATGATAAAACAATACCAGTAGCCAAGCACGGTGACACAAGCTCGTTAACACTAGCCACCAAGAGGGTGATATAGGAAGATGCCCAGTTTGAGGGGAGCCTGTTCTACACAATGAAATTCTTTCTTAAAAAATAACAAACAAACAAACATAAACACCAACAAAAAAGCAAAACAAACAACAAAACCACAATCAAAGCTTACAAAAAGGCAACTCTGTTTTGCTTCACTCTTCAATAGGGAAATGATATGAACCATTTACCATTGCCACAACACAAACATCTACAAAGTTCACCCTTGAGAACTGAGAGCTTTCAGCAACAACTACACAAAATCAAAGCACTCTATGATTGTGTTGGGCTGCAGGGTGGACTTGCCTAAAGGCACAAGAATTCACTAAACATGTTTCAAGGTACGATGACAGATGAGCTATTAATTCTTTCTGCCATCAATAGACAGAAGAAAAGATTTTAACCTGAATTAAGTTCTCTAATGTTCGTATTGCCTTATGTTATCTTTTAAACATAAGCAGATTTTGTTTTCAACACATAGGAAAATATCCCATTTATTACTGGACCATTTCTTTTTCTCTTCAGATATTTGTGAGTCTTCAGTAAAATCTAAACTCTGATGATTCAGGTCAGAAGCTTGGAAGGTTCTGGGTTGAGCTTCTTGAATACTTTTCATTAATATCACACTGTCCCTTTAATAAGAAAGGTCAAGGTTTCAAAGCAGGGCTTGGAATAGATACTTTGCAAAATGGTATTTTGCTTGCTTATTTATTTATTATTATTTTAAGGATAGTCTTACTCTATAGCCCAGCTGACCTGAGACTCACTGGCTTCCTGCCTCAGCTTCCCAAATGCTGTGATTATAGACATGGTCCACCATGCCTGGCTGAAGCAGACATTTTCATCTATGAAGTATGACTGGGGAAGGTCATTAATCTGCATGAAAATTACTGTACAGAAAATGCTTACATTTCCTCCTGGCCAGGTCCATAGCTTTTGTCAAATACCAGAATCTAAGACTTCAATCTAGTGACCCATCATGCAGGCTGGAAAAGGTACCACAAAGAATAGATAAGAGCCTCTGGAACACACTTTTAATCCCAGCACTTGGGAGGCAGAAGAGGTGGATCTCTGAGAGTTCAAGGACAGTCAAAGCTACTAGGTGAGTAGTGAGATACTACCTCAAAAAACAAAGCAAAACATAACACACAGAGAGAAAGAGAGAATATACAAGAGGTGGAGAACACAATGGAAAGGTTGGAAGATGTATTATTAAGAAAATATCCCAAAGCTAACAATTACTAATAACTAAGAATGAAAGAAGAGAATGGCTATAAGCACAAAATTTTAAACATTTAAAAGAAAGCTGTAAAACAAATACAGAATGGTGCTATTTACATGAGACTGAAGAACATGTGAATTAATCATAAGCAGCAATAAATGCAAGCATGGGGAAGGGAGAAGAGGGTAAAAGGTTCGAGCCCCTTTTACTGCCCCTCATCCTGCTCCCCATACTGTAACCCCACACAGGCTTATTTTTATGTCCTCTGCTCACTGAACTTGTAAGTTTTTAGAACAGCCTCTTCCACTTGTTTCCTTTCTCGGGTCCTCACTTTTCAACATTTGAAACATCAGAAATTTTGCAGAAACCTCAGATTTCCACCTTTTCTGGAAAGAGAAGCTCCAGGCTACATAAGCAGCATGAAAGCATTCTACTATTTAAGGCTTCGGAGGCCCACAAGCAACTCAGCTAACCAAACCTGGTCATGTAATCACCTGCACCTCACACTCTCAGGGAGGTGTCCCACACTCCAGGAGTTCTTCATTCCCAGCCACTCAGATGGATGCCTTCCTGGGATTCCTTTCCCTGGAAATAGGAAAATACTCTCGAAGGTGCTCAGACCACAGATCTTTGTCATACCCTGGACTGTTTGCCTTTTCTCTACCCTACATGCAATCTGGTCAGCTCTGCCTTCGATACAGATTCCAACTAGTTCTTATAATCTGCCACAGGGTCACTGTGCCAGCTGTTGCTTCATTTTGCTTCCTCAGACAGTCTCACTGTAGTACAGGATGCTCTCCAACCCATGCTCCCCAGCCTCCACACAGGTTCTTATTTCACTAGTTTGCACTCTACCCCAGCTAGCCAGCATCACCATCGTCCAGTCTCTAGGCAGCAGTCATAAGCTATAATCATCATTTAAGTCATACTGTTATCATCCTCTTCTCCAAACCCTCCAATCCTTCAGAATTTCTCAGAAGAAAGCCAAAGACTCTCAGAAAGCCCATTCATATATCACCCGGGCGCCTAGGAAGAGAAGGCCATGCTCCAGGCATAGTTGGCTGGGACAGCACAGCAGCTCTGAGTGTTCTCAGGTCCTGGACTTAGTGGTTGTGGTCTCAATTCCCACCATGTGAAGAAAGCATACAGACAGGCACTTCACACTTTTGAAATGCTCACCAATTCCTTTGCAAGCTCCAATCACTTTATCAATCCACTTCTGTGACTGTCTAATCACACCATCTTTCTCTGTTCTCTGTCCATCACCATACTTCATCACAGTACAAGTGGACACATTCACAGCCTGTAAGATTCTTTTTCTAAGTGACCAGCACTGGATACTGCAGCAATCATGTTGAGCTGGAGCTGGAATGGCCATTCTTTAACACATTTATGCTAAAGCTGGAATTCACAAAGAAAGGAAAGATCCCCAAGTGGAGAGAGAGAATGGCAATGGGAGACTTTAGGTCATTAGGGACAATAGCTTTATTTGATGTTCACAGTTCCTAGTTCAGGACCCTCTTCGGGTCTTTACCCTTTCAGCCCACGGTTTCAGTGAGACATTCCTATATCTCATCCCTATATATACTCATTTTTCTTAAGCTAGATGAATGATGTTCTTGCTTTGAGTAATGCAATGGTACCTATGATAGAGAACCATATATTACGGACTGCCTCTGGAAAGTGCCTCAGGGGATCAAATGTGTGAATAAATTTCCCAGGTTAGCAACACTATTTTACAAAGTTATGGAGCTTTTGGAACATGGTATTTAGGAGCAGGCCTTTGAAGGCTTCTAGCCTGGCCAAACCTCTGCTCTAGATCTCTGCATCCCGATCCTCCAAAAGCTAACAAACCAAGCTTCAAGTTCTCCTGACCCCACATATCTCCTCCATACCATGCCTTTGCCGCCATGATGAACTGTAATCTCCAAAACCCTAAGCCAAAACAAATACTTCCTAAAGCTGCTTCTGCCAGTATCTAATTACAGGAGGGAAGTCACTAGACTATCCACAGAAGCTACAGTTTTTAAATTCCTGTGCCCAATGGATGTGGTGTGTGAGCAACAACTTTGGGCAATTTGGAATTAAAAAGTCAAAAGGAAGGAGGAGAGAAAAAGAGCTCGGAAGAGAATTTCCATAACAGGAGAAGTTTTTAAGACTGAATATTCTATTTAGTTCTAGAGAAATTCAATAGCATCTATATTCAGAACTCAGCCTGATAGGCACTCCAAGGTAAAAAAAAATAAAAGGAAAGAAGGAAGGGAGGGAGGGAGGGAGGGAGGCAGGCAGGCAGGCAGGCAGGCAGGCAGGCAGGCAGGCAGTTCATTCTTGGCTCCAAAGAGCACAGTCAAATTAACAATAGAAATCTAGGGTTAGAGGTTGTGACGTAGAGTGATACACAAGTACGGAGGATACCCAGCAGGAAAGCAGGTTTCACAGACAATTGGGAGTTGGCTAAGAACACAGTGGGGGGTGGGGTAAGAAGACAGTGTGGACTAAGTATTAAAAGCCCCTGCAACAGATGCAGTCAGATGAGTAAACTCCACAGTTTGAAGCAAACTCTAGCACAGTATTAGAGCACAGGACCCTTTGGCTCAGGAAGGAAGTTTGAAGGTTGGAACCCTCTCAGGTCAACCTTCCATTATAATAGTGTTTAAAAACTGTACCATCTCACTGCACAACCATTTCAAGTAGTTATAATTTCAGAGCTTTCATCGTAAGAGTGGTGACAAAGAACTGATAGTATTTATTTAAACAGATGATCATTTTCTAAAGCAAATTTAGTGTAGACTGTATGTGACATAAGAAGCTTAAAAATAAACTGATTTTCTAGAAAAAAACTAAAAACAAAAAAAGATCTGAATCTTAAATATTGTACTCAAGGCATAAGAAATATTAACCTACTTCTAGGAATATATCCAAAATAAGCATGCATATAACATAAAGTACCATATACATAGTGTTCCAATCAGCACAGCAGAAAATCAAGAGTAAGTAATCTAGCAGTGACCACTATGCTGTTGGAATATTATTTGATGAAATGCATTTAAAAATAACAACAGGATTTTTTTTCTTTTTTAAAGATACAGGGTTGGGTATAGCTCAGTAGCAGAGCTCTCACTGAGCAGTCAAGGACCTGAGTTTAAAACAATGTGGTATTCATTAATTAGAGTGCTACGTGCAAAATATATTTTATAAAACAAAATGTAAGGCCATGCATGGTGGTTATGCCTTTAATCCCAGCATTCACAAAGCAAAGAAAGGCAGATCTCTGTGAGTTTAAGATCAGCCTAGACTACATACTGAGTTCTAGATCAACCAGGGCTACACAGTAGGGCCCTATCTCAAAGCAAACAAAAAACAAAAACAAAACGAACAAAATAAAATCTCAAGACTTTATTTTTATTTATTTTATTTTATTTATTATAAACTGAAAAAGTTTATAAAGTAAAAATGTCTACCTCTCAATAGTGAGATAAGTAGTTTATTTCTAGGTTGTTTTGTTATTGCTGCTGTATAAGCTTCTAAGAGTAACCCGCTCCCCCTAAGCATTAGAAAACATAAACTTACTTCATCAGAAGCAGAGCGCAGACACTGGACAGCAGCCTGCTTTTTCATCTCCTCTAGCGTTAGATCTGAGCACTTCTTCTTACTCCTTCCCCATTTCTTATAAGCTCCTTTCTCCCAGCCCAAGATGTCATTCTCCTGCAATGAGATTTCACCAGGTTAGATGACTAAGACTGGAGAATCAGTTAAGGAGCCCTGCACACAACTGGTTACACACACATTTCCTACCAATACTCAAAATGAGCATTAGAACCCAGCACTCACTGGAGTCTGCTTAGATCATTCATCTTCTCCAGAACCTACTTGCAGTGGTAAGATATGCCAACTGGCAAATCAACTCATGTTTGAGCGTAAACAGAAATGCAACTGAAACCCAATATAAACTCTATACTATACACTAAATGTCTCCCATAGTTTCTGCTATAGTTTCAGTGAGTATTCAGGCTATGGTAAGGTTTTATGGCTTATCAGTTAAATGGTTAAATCTTCATTTTTCTACCTTACTATCTAAAGAACACCCAACAAGTATAATGCAGTTTACAGGGATTGCCAGCTTATCTTCCCTGGTTTATATACACCAGCATAAAAATCTAAACACAATTTCAAAAGCAAGAAGGTGGGAAGGGACACCAGCTACTGTATTGTTACTCAGTAAAAACAAAAATTGAGTGTGCTTCAGTTAGTCTTCCCATGTGCTTTTAAAGAGCACTTAGGATCACAGTAGGATCTGCATAATTTTGTATCTGACCATTACCCACTTTACAAATTCTCTGGCTATATCATAACCCAATATAAGTTTACTTAATTCTTTCCTTAAAGCAAAAACTTACAGAATTATTTTCTATCACCTTGCTAGTCTGCTTTGCTTGCAAAGTCTTTCATTTGATAAAGTGATTAAAATAGTAGAAAGACAAGATGTGAAAAGACTTGGCAGGGCAGATAATGACTGAATAAAGAAGTTACTATTTAGAAGGGCATTGGTCTCGGGAAATTGAGAAAAGCAAATGAAAGACATGGGATATTGAAGGAAAAGAACCACAACTATAAATTCCAACCATTTTTTTAAAGAGCAAAACACAAACCATCAACCGTCAACCTAATTTTCACTTTGATCCAAAACACAAAAATAACTCTTTTGCTGCCAAATATGAGTGAAAGCAGATGACCCCTTTGTGCCTCTCATACTCAGAACCTGTAATAGTCATCTGCTGGACAGATTTTTAGAACTCATTTTTGGGAGGGGGGGGTAAATGATGTTATTTCCATTTTCCAAGGAAACAATGCTGCTAGTCAAATGAGAATGATCAGCGTTTCCATTTATTGACTGTGTTTAACTAGACTACATCTGAGACCCAACACTTCTTATCTATGATATATTCTAGAGACAGATTGTGTTCTGTAATAAGAACAAAGGTCAGAGCCTTAACAGTGTTGACTCAAAGCTTCTTCAAGAAAGAGAAAATACTCTAAGCTTCTGTAGTTCACAGTATTTTTTTTTTTAAAGTGAGGCTGGAAAGATGACTCAGTGGTTTACAGCACCAGTTGCTCTTCAGAGGACCTGGGTTCAATTCCCAGAACCCACATGGCAGTTCGCAACTCTCTGTAACTCCCAGTTCCAAGGGATCCATTACCTTCCTCTGGACTCTGTGAACACCAGGCATGCACTGATGCACAGACATACATGAAGGAAAACATCCATTCACATAAAATAAAAAGTTAGAACAAAAAGAGCATGCAGGAGAGTCACTTGCAAATTACTGGAAACGATGGAGCTTAGTTCTACCCGGGCTGAGGTGAGATACTCTTAATGAGCATCCAGACCCTGAAATCTATTACAGCTCAGCCTAGGTGACATGCACTCAGCAGTCTGTACAAACTGCAAACTCACAAGGACATGTGGTCTTTATGAAGTACAGTTTGACAGCAAATGTTAAACATCTTAAGCATGTACTTTTGATCTCGTAAGTCTACTGGGAATTCCTGAGGAACTGATCACTAATGTAAACGATTTAGCAAATCTATGTTGAATATATTGTTGTCAATAATGACAAACAAGGAGATGATGTGGGATTCCCCTCTGTATGCTGTGAATGTTTTATTACCATTGGTTAATAAAGAAGCTGCTTTGGCCTATGGCAGGGCAGAATATAGCAAGGCAGGAAATTCAAGCACAGACAGAGGAGGAAAGAAGGCAGAATTAGAGAGATGCCAAATAGCTGCTGAAGGAGAAAGAGGTAACAAACCAAGATCCTCATGGTAAAATATAAAAAAATAGAAATGGGTTATTTTAAGATGTAAGAGCTAGCTACAATACATCTGAGCCATTGGCTAAGCAGTGCTGTAATTAATATAGTTTTGTGTGATTATTTCCATCAGGATGGTTGGGAAACAAAGGTACAGTCTCCATTTACAAGGAGAGATAACCTAAATGTCAAATAGGAGAAGATGGATAAATAAGTCACGGTCATGCAGACATAGGACAAGACAGCTACTAAAGAAATTTGAAGTGGACTGGCATGGAATGCTATGGTAATATAGTAGTTAACTACAGTATGATATTATTTTAGTCTCTCTCTCTCTCTCTCTTTCTCTCTCTCTCTCTCTCTCACACACACACACACACACACACACATATCTGAGAAGAAATGCGATGAATAAGATCCCAAGAAACCAAGTAAGATTTTTATCATTTATACTGTCTTAAGAGTCATACTCAAAGATCAAAAGAAGCATTACACTCAAAGCTTGAAAGTTGACAGAATTAAGAGGCAGCCTGTGGATCTCCACCTGAACCTGGTACCTGGCAACAACCTCAGGTTTCCTGTTTGGCAGGGCTTTGTGTGTACCTGGAGAAAGAGTCACCCTCTTACCAGCAGGTTTTCCCTTTGGCATTAGGCTGTAACAAAGAACACAACATAAACTCCACTTGTTGGGAGATGTGCAGTCTAGCAGGGAGAAGTGAGCCAACCATTCTGGGATGGCAATCACTAAGGAAATACTGAAGATGGATGTTCTCTTCTTGGTCTGGGAGATAAACAAAGGTTTCCAAGAAAGAATGGTCACTAAGGCAAATACACACTGACTAGAAATCTGGCCAGTTGAGGGGGCAAATTATGCAGAAGAAACAGCGGGCTTCACAAGGCATAGAAAATATGTTCTGTAGAGAGTCTGACTGAAAATAGTTGAAGGTCAAAAGAATACATAATTTAAGAAAATAGTATAGAAAAATTTTCTAAGATTTTTACTGGTAAAAATTTAAATCTAATTAAGTAATGAGTCTGTGTAATATATCTATACTAGTGAGAATGGGCTTTGTAGGCTGTGCCATAGCTGCAGGGCTCTAGCACAGAGGTCCTAGATTCCATCTCTCCACCAAGTATGACTAATTCTTTGGGAGGAGGATAATATTTGACTGATTAGGGTTCAAAGTTAGCATTTCTTACTCAAGAAAACCAATAAGTCAATCCAGGCATGGTCATGAAGGGCTGTGGTCCCAGATACTCAAAGGCTGAGGCAGGAGGATGATTTGAACCCAGGAGTTCCAAGCCAGTCTAAGTAAAATAATAAGACCACTACAAAAAAAAAAAAAGCAACTTATTCCCAATTATTCAGTTGTTAAAGTGAGTTTTTTTTTCCTTTACAGAAAAACCCAAATCTAGCAAGAAACACATAAGATGTGCCATCTTAGATGCCAGGTTTCATGGCACGTAACTGTAATCTCAGTACTTAGGAAGCTGAGGCAGAAGGATCATGAACTTCAGGCCAGCTTGGACTACAGTGAGACTGTCTCAGAAACAAAAGGAGCACCAGTGAGATGGTTCATCAGGTAAAAAAACTTGCTGCTAAACCTGACAGCCTGAGCTAAGTATCTGGGACCACATGTGGTAGGAGAACCAACTTCTGCAAGTTGTTCTCTGGTTTCCACACATGTATTGTGACACACACACACACACAAATAAATAAATAAATGAACTAAGTACATACCCACCTACACACATAAACAAACAAACAACAAAGATCTAAGTACATACACACACAGACCACCTTTTAAGATCAGGTGTTAACACTGATATCATTCATATTGTAAAACTTTTGTTTAATTTTGGTACTAGGAATAGAACCCAGGCCCTGCACATACTACCCTTTATGGGCGCCACCACTGCCCAGCTAATATTTTATTAAAATCACTGAACTAATCAGATCTTTAAAGCAGTATAACATAAAAAGACCTAAAATACTTTTAGTTTATACTGAATATAAATGTCCCTCCCCACTGTTGAGTTAATGCTGAGCTGGCCTGAGGGGAAGTTACCCAGCTGCACGTCCAGAAGTAGGGCTGGCCCTTGCTTGGTTTGATTCCAAGCTCTGATGGCACTGGGGCTTCTCTGCTTCTCCGGCTGCCTCCTCCTTTCAACTCGGTTTTGACCTAGCTCCTCATAGGGGTAGAGGTTGATGACACTGGGCATCATGTTCTCACACACCATGCAGAACTGTGGAGTGCTCATTTCTGGCTGTTCTCATGCCTCTCTTGAGCAGATCCTTGAAGGTGAGCCCTGCAACTTTGCCTTCAGCCACCTAGGACCTGAAGTGGGTAGTAGTGTGTGTGCTGGGGGAGAAGGGGAACACAGTCTCATTCACACTCACTGGGCTTCTGTTCTTTAGGAGGTTGTTAACAAGATGTGGGAGGCAGGGGTGGATGCTTAGCAGCAGACAGCAGTGACACCAGCTGTATTTTAGAATACCATGTTCTTTTTCTTTCTTCAGATCCCAATCTCATTTTGATAGAAGACAGCAGGAAGAAGTCAATCAAAGCCCTAACCTTATGTTACCTCACCAGTGTATCTAGAAAAGCAGCTGCTAAAAAAATAAGATGATTACCTGGGAAGTTCTTCTGTCTCATCTGCTTTTGAAACTTGATAACTGTGTTCTGTCTTCCAGATTAGGACTTTGAAGAAACATACCTGATCTTATTCAGTGTTAACCAGTTGACTTTTAATGGAGCACAGTTGATAAAAAGATAACAAGTATGCCTCCATGAGCTTTCTGTTGCAATGACAAGTAAACACATACACACAACCCCTGAGAAAAATCCTGAAATAGGGAAAGATTATTTTGGCTCATAGTTTGAGACATTTCAGTTCATAGTGGGCTGGTTTCATCTGTTTTTGTTTGTTGTTTTTAGAGACAAGGGTTTCCTCTGTGTGGCCCTAGCTGTCCTGGAACTCGCTCTGAAAACCAGGCTGGCCTCAAACTCACATCTGCCTGAGTGCTGGGATTAAAGGCATGTACCACCACCATGTAGCAGGTTTCATTGCTTTCACACTACATGGCAAGGTAGAGAATACAATAAAAGAGTATAGCAATAGGAAGCATCTTACATACTAGCATCTGGGAAGCAGGGTAGAAAGAAGAGTAAGGGCAATGGGGAAGCAGCACGGACAAGATATACCCTTGAAAAGCACACCCCATTGACCCCCATTCTTGAAATAGGTTCTGCTTCTTCATACCTTTGCCCCACTTCATGCCCTAGGTGGCTGAAAGCAAAGTTGCAGGGCTCACCTTCAAGGATCTGCTCAAGAGAGGCATGAGAACAGCCAGAAATGAGCACTCCACGGTTCTGCATGGTGTGTGAGAACATGATGCCCAGTGTCATCAACCTCTACCCCTATGAGGAGCTAGGTCAAAACCGAGTTGAAAGGAGGAGGCAGCTGGAGAAGCAGAGGAGAAGCCCCAGTGCCATCAGAGCTTGGAATCAAACCAAGCAAGGGCCAGCCCTACTTCTGGACGTGCAGCTGGGTGACTTCCCCTCAAGCCAGTTCAGGTTGGACTTCTAGGCACTCATAAATGGAAATTATGGCAGAAGCTAAGATGTATAAAAATTCACTAACTTCTCATCCCATTGTTTAGAAGAACTAATACCTGCTGCTAGAAGAAACAGGAAATTCTAAACAGATGAATTTTCAGCTAGACCCACTTCTACCGTCTACATCTTTCCCCAGCAGTGGTCTCCTCAGTGGCCCCTTAACTTCAGTAGCCCAAAGTTTGCATCCCCACTACCATGAGCTCTGCACTGTTGGCTGACGGAATGCTGGTTTCTTGTCTCTAAGATTACACTGCAAATCCACAGCACAGTAGGTTCTTCCGCATCTTCTGCTTGCTCTCAGTTCCCAGCTCCATCATTTACTCACAACATTCCCCAGCTCACACATGGGTCCCTGGTATCCCTGTCCCAAAATTCTGCCCAACCAGTGTTGTGTTGTTCTGCAAACTGTTAGATGCCTTTTAGGAACTCATCCTTGGTTGTTTCTGTGCCCAATACTGTGTTAGGCATGTATTATGTTATAACATTTAAGTAAAAAGTAGAAACTGAATCTTCAAAATGCAATATTTATCATCAAGACTTCTTTGTTCCACAAAAATATTTTTAAACACATGCAAAAAATGTAAACAGGGGGCTGGAGAGATGGCTCAGAGGTTAAGAGCATTGCCTGCTCTTCCAAAGGTCCTGAGTTCAATTCCCAGCAACCACATGGTGGCTCACAACCATCTGTAATGGGGTCTGGTGCCCTCTTCTGGCCTGCAAGCATACACACAGATAGAGTATTGTATACATAATAAATAAATATTTTTAAAAAATGTAAACAGGTTGGAGAAATGTTCAGTGAGATTAAAAGTCATTACTGCTCTTCCAGGGACATGAGTTCTATTCCTAGCACTCACATCAACTGACTCAAAACCACATGTAATTCCAATTCCAAAGGAGGTCTCTAACCTCCTCAAGCATCCATACTCACGATGCAAACACACACATACACAATTAATTAAAAACAATTTTAAAAAAAGTAAACAAAGAAGCTACAAAAGTGGTTCAGTTGGTTGAGTGCTTGCCTAGCATATAGGACATCCTGGGTTAAATTACTAGCATAACACAAACTAGGCATGGTGGTACCTAGCACTTCAGAAGTTCAAGGTCATCCTTGGTTACAAAGTGAGTTCAAAGTCAGCCTAGGTCATATAAATATATGTCTTAAAAAGAAAAATAAGTCCTTCTGGTGTCGTGGGCAGAATATGGACCCAAGCTCATGCTATCAGCATTAGTACTGAAGTTGCTCTGACATGCACATTCCTCACATACATGTCTCCGGTTGTAAACATTTTCCATTAACACTACATGCTCCTGCAAAGTAATTCTACGCCTAATGGGTAGTTTTAATTTTTTAATAATTTATTCAAATTTATTTATGTGCATTGATGTGAAGGTATCAGATCCCCTGGAACTGTAGTTACAGACAGTTGTCAGCTGCCATGTTGGTGCTAGAAATTGAACCTGGGTCCTCTGGAAGAGCAGCAAGTGTTCTTAACTGCTGAGCTATCTCTCCAGTTCCAGAGGTTGTTTTAATCTGAAACAAACATTTGTTTCTGCCACCTTCACAGGGGGTTGACAACTGAATGCTCTTGAAGAAGATCCCAGTTTGGATCCCATCATCTACACTGAGTGGCTCACAAACTGCCTGTATTTCTTTCTCCAAGGGCATCTGCCCAAACATGCCCATAAATATATACACATAAATAAAGCATAATGAAAATAAATCTAACAAAAATAATCATTTTTTTATTTGACCTTCCTCCCTACAAGTCAAAGTATCCTCTGCCTTACCAGGGCTAAGTAGAGAAGTATTTTTGGTGACCAGGAAGATGCTTAGTGGATAAAGAAGTTGCTGTACAAGTGTGAGGACCAGAGCTTAGGTTCCCACAACCTATGTAAAAAGTTGGCTAGGGGGCCGGGCGATGGTGGCGCACGCCTTTAATCCCAGCACTCGGGAGGCAGAGGCAGGCGAATCTCTGTGAGTTCGAGACCAGCCTGGTCTACAGAGCTAGTTCCAGGACAGGCTCCAAAGCCACAGAGAAACCCTGTCTCGAAAAACCAAAAAAAAAAAAAAAAAAAAGTTGGCTAGGCATGGCAGCTAGCTATAATCTTAGCACTTGGGAGGCAGAGACAGAGAATCCCAGAGGTAAGCTCACAAGATGAACTGGAATTGGCATAACCCAGGTCCGATAACCCTGTCACAATAAATGAAGTGGGGAGTAGCTGAGGAAGGGAATCTGATGTCACAGACCTCTGTCTATACTCCACACATTTGAATATGCACACACACACAATGCCCCCCCAAAAAATAGTATTTTAGGGCTGCCTATTTGCATATAGATCCTCCTCATAACTCTAGATATAGTGTGCTTTCCCCAGCTTTTATCTGTTGTGTAGCAATAAACCAGAACCTGGGAAGACGATCAAATTTGGGTGGTGACTCACTGTTTCTCTGATCTCTGACTCCAACTTGTTGCAATGAATAAGAACCCAAAGAAGATTTGACCACATCTGTCAGAATCATGTATATGTACACTCTTCTTTGACTCCATCTGCATGTTACCTTATACATCCCACAGCACTTGTTTCATAAATACCTTGCCTTAGAAAATGTATTGCTGCTGATAAAATCTTCTAGATTGAGAATTTTTTTTAAATTTATTTATTTATTAAAGATTTCTGCCTCCTCCCAGCCACTGCCTCCCATTTCCCTCCCCCTCCCCCGACCAAGTCCCCCTCCCTCATCAGCCCAAAGAGCAATCAGGGCTCCCTGCCCTGTGGGACTAACAAACAACTAAGAAATGAGAAGTTAAAGTCTTACCAAAAACAACCCATTCCCTATGAACTGAAGTAGCTATGAGAAACTTCCTCATTTCTGGAATGACCATTCATGTTTGCAGAGAGAACATCTTACTTGCCTCTCAAGAATCTATTTTACATTTTCTAGAAAGACAGTAATAAATTAAAAGGGTGATCCTAAAGTAACACATCAGATAATTATAAGCTTTTCTTTTTTGCTACTGTTGTTAGTTGGTTGGTTGGTTTGTTTTTTGAGACAAGGTTTATCTGTGTAACAGTTCTGGCTGTTCTGTAACTTGCTTTGTAGACCAGGCTGGACTTGAACTCACAAAAATCTGCCTGCCTTTGCCTCCCCAGTGCTGGGATTGAAGGTGTAAGCTGCCGCAGCTGCCGCCACCACCGCCCAGTGATAAGGTTTTCAATCCCTTCAACACCTTACTAGAGCTGGACGTGTTGGCGTCTGTATTCCCAATACCTAGAAGACTGAGGAAAGATTATCAGTTCAGATTCAAGGACAGTCTGGGATGTCAGAGTAAAACAAAAGATAAACACAAGACAAAACTTTATTTGACCTAGTTCCTAGCCAGGGCAGCAAGTAACCTAAAAGCCAGAAAAGTACAGATGTATCCCAGCCCAAGGATGCCAACAGCAGCTACGAGAAAACAAGCTCTGGGCAAGTGATGTATGAAAATATTAGGAACCTCAGAGAAAGTCTCTGTATTATTTACTGGGCTCTAGGGCTTTGGGGGAGGGGTGGAAGGGCAAAGCCAGCTTCTTGTCAATAAAAGTTTGTTTCTGCTATCAATGTTAGGAACAATGATTTAAAACAAAATTACTCACAAAATACCACTTTCTTCGGACTAATAATTTTTAAAAACTACAAGATTGTATGTAAAGTTTGCACACAGGGTCAGCTAGAGCCCACCTTTGGCTTGGGAAGAATGTCTCTCTAGCGGAGCTGGCAGCAGTTCTTGGAGAGTAAGTTATTTTTTAGAATCAACATTTGACTGGCTTCTGACTTTAAACTCAACACATCCATCAAATAAAATGTTTGATGACAGACTTAAAAGTGACACACAGTGATGGCTGGTAAAGTTATGGCTTAACAGGATTTTTAAGGGTACTGATTTGTTTTGTGTTCTATGATTAATATCATTTTTAATGTTTTCTTTAAAAATTGTCTTGTTTTTACTGCACTACACATTTTTCTCCACTCCTCTCCTCCCCCTCCCCCTTCCCTTCTACCTTCTCCCGTGACCCTCACGTTCCCAATTTACTCAGGAGAATCTGTCCTTTTCACCTTCCTACGCAGATCCATGTATGTCCCTCTTAGGGTCCTCTTTCAGATAAATACAGTATTTACCTTGGAACAGAAGGAAATAGAATAGACTTGTGACTAACTTTCCTAACAGTAGAAACCAACATTTAGGACAGTGGTGTGCAAAGGTGGCAGGTCATCAATGTATTCCCAGTGCAGATGAGTCACAAGTCCATGTCAGAATGTAAGAATCAAGGAGAAAGTCTATGAAGTTAACAACTGGACCAGACACTGATATTTTACAACAATCTTGTTATTGACAGGAATTTTGAAATTGAAAATTCCTCATAATACACAATGATTACTTCTAACTTGGAGTACTGGAAATCTTAAGAATGTACTCCTGTGGGGCTAGAGAGACGGCTCAGTAGTTAAGAGCACTCTTAACTCTTGACAAGAATCCAGGTTTGGTTCCCAGTATTCACATGGTGGCTTACAACTGAGGATCAAAGTTTTTTACCTCCATAAGCACCAGGCATGCACATGGTGCACATATATCCACACAAGCAAAACACTCACACACATAAAATAAAAATTTTTTATTTTATTTATTTTTTTGTGGTTTTTCGAGACAGGGTTTCTCTGTGGTTTTGGAGCCTGTCCTGGAACTAGCTCTTGTAGACCAGGCTGGTCTCGAACTCACAGAGATCCGCCTGCCTCTGCCTCCCGAGTGCTGGGATTAAAGGGGTGCGCCACCACCGCCCGGCGTAAAATAAAATTTTTTTTAAATCCTTAAGAATATACAAATACAAGGTTGGCAAGATGATTCAGCAGGTAAAGGTGCCTGATGTTAAACCTGATAACCTGAGTTCAATGCCTGGAACCTACAAGGGAGAAAGAGAATCAACTCCTATAAGATATCATCTGATCTCCAAACAAATGCTTTGGCAATGTGCCCTTCTACTTCAAAAATAAATAAAGAATATACAAATACCAAGTTAGTCCAGATTCCCAAGAGGCAGGCCTAAAGGCACACCTGTGAAGGATTGTCTGGATTAAGGCACCTCTGAGAATGTGAGAAGGATTCTCAGGTGGATGTGGGAAGACCCATCTTCATTATGAGTGGCACATTCCCAGAGCAGAGTACCCTGGACCATACAAAATGGAGAGGGCAAGCTGAGCACTAGCATGCATGCATTACTGTTACTCTGTTCCTAACAGGATATAATGAGACCAGTTCTCTCTTGCTCCTGCAACTGTGACTGCCTTGTTATTATGAATGATAATCTGAATTTCTGAGCCAAAAAAACTTTCTCCCTTAAGTTAAACTTCTGTTGGGGTATTTAATCACAAAAATAGAATATAAGTAGACACAGCCATCAAATGTCATAAAGCACTTAACACATATCAATACCTGTTCCTGAAGGTCGTAGTCATAGCTGTCATGCAGCAGAAGACTGAGGATATACCGCGAATAAATCATGGCATCAATGCCACATTTCTCGAGCTCTTGTCCCAGCCAGGTTTGCACTGGGCCCAATGCATGAAGCAGAGACATGTCAGAAACAGACACGGGGCCTGGATAAGAACGTGAGGTGCTTTCAGATGGCAAACCATCCACAACAGCTGTACAGACAGGGCGCATGAACTTAGGTTGCTGACATCCTTAAAACAAAAAGCATTTTCTACAGCGGATGTTCTGTTGGTATCCGGAGAGAATTTCACTCCAGCAGAAAGGAGAGGAGCTGGACATGGAGGACAGGCAGTGACCGCGCAGCAGTCAGCTCTCTACAACACAATTTCCCTCTTCAGGCATGACCAGTGAGTCAATACCATGATAGCGACACAAATGGAGATGCAATTTTCAACTTTCATTTCACATTGAGGCCAAATGTCAGTCTCTGGCAGAACCTACAGAAACAAACAAACAAAAAATGAGTCACATGTAGACACAAAGTTGTAAGACGACTTTTATCTTGATGTACTATTTAATTATTTATTTAGGTTTTTCTTGACAGGGTTTTCTATGTAGCCCTGGCTGTCATGAAACTCACTCTGTAGACCAGGCTAGCCTCCAAGTCGGAGACTCACCTGCCTCTGCCTCCTGAGTGCTGGGATTAAAGAAGTGCACCACCACTGCTCAGTGAGGATGATTTTTAAAAGAAGGCGTTCCTCCTTTTAAAAATGTAACTGATAACTTGTAACATTTTTCCTGTGGAGTGGTTTCAAACTAAGTGTAGTTTAAACTAATTTTAAACTATGTGTAGCATTTTAAACTAAAGTGACACTGTAAATTTAAAAATTTGATATCATCTGGAATGAGAATAAGGGTGACTGATCTCTGCTTATGTGCAATGACACTAATAATCATTTCCTATCTCAAGAGACTGGACTGGTAAAATGTTTATAGAAAAATCTTTAAATTTAAATTCACAAGTCATTGTTATGTATTTAGTATGGCTAAAAACTAGGGATGATAATCAGGAATTCATAAAACTGGAGATGAAGCAGACCTCCTGTTTTACAACCACAGGCGACACTGTCAGATCTGCTGTGGCCTCTCCTAACTGGACTTCTGATTCACTCTTCCTTTAATACCATCCCTAAACACACTTTCAATGTCTAGTAATGGGTTTATTTGTTCATCTTTTAGGTTTGGGTTTTTTAAGGCAGAGTCTAGCTATGTAGCCTGCTAGGAAATAAAAACGAGGGGAGCAGCATTGATCAGCTACTGAACTTCAGCCCCTAAGCATGACTCAGAGCAGCACAGTGAAAGGTACACAGACATTCCTTACAAAGACGTACTCCTGAGTTTCCCAGGTGTCAATAAAATTTACACAATTCAATATACAGAAAACAATTCTAATTGTTAATAAGTGTTTTGCTACTTTCAAAAATCCTCACAAGGCCAGGTGAGGGTGGCACATGCCTTTAATCCCAGCACTCGGGAGGCAGAGGCAGGTGGATCTCTGTGAGTTCGAGGCCAGCCTGGTCTACAAGAGCTAGTTCCAGGACAGGAACCAAAAGGCTACGGAGAAACCCTGTCTCAAAAAAATCCAAAAAAAAAAAAAAAATCCTCACAAAAAGAGGACTTTAAAAATCCTCTATTAAACTATGAAAGGTAATTAAGTTAAAGCAAAGATTTTTCTGCATTTTTCAATCAGCTGATATTTTCCAGCTGTCTCTCAAAATTACAACATTTTCCATAGTTTGGTTCCCAGGCAAGATTTCTGACAGATACCAATAAAAACATTCAGTCCTAGCACACTTGAAACAAACTGACAAGTTAGTGAAAAAACAGCCAAGACTTGAAGGGACTTGAACAGCTGAAAGAGTAAGGCAGCAGAACTCACAGGGCATTAGAAAAGGTCTACACAACAAAGAAACACCAGAGCTGGGTGTGTAGAAGTAAGGAACTATCCAAGGCCAGGGCTGGGAGCACAAAGGTCCTTGTGCTCACAGACAAGCATTAGGGAAACCTAGTGCTAAACACACAGTGTTGTCTTTTCAAAGGGAAAAATGCACAACTTGTTTGCTGCCCAAAAGATAGATGGGAATGAAGGTGGCTAATAGCTTTGGTCAGTGGTTCTCACCTTTCCTAAAGCTGTGACCCCCCCCACCATAAAATTATTTCATTGCTTCATCATAACTGTAATTTTGCTACCTTTAATATCATAATCTCTGATATGTGACCCCTGTGAAAGGGTCCTTTGATACCACCCACTTCTCCTGGTCTAGGTAACCCCTGTGCTATCTGTAGGGCCAGGACATACCTGACTCCCCCAAGCTCCCAGAACCAGGACCAAAGATGGCTAATGAGCTAAATGATCTCTATGCTATCTGTATGACTGAAACCACACCAGATCCTCTGCTAGGCCCTTAAGATAACACTTGTAGCCTATATCTCTAGAACCATCTTCATGATAGTACTTGGAGAAGAATTTTGATGTAATTATGTCTCCTTGTGCACATGGGATTGTGTTACACCAGGAAATATTTTACCAAATTGTGTTGTACTTAACTATACCTGCAATAAACTGTCGGGGTCAGACTCTAGCTACCGAGTCATGCTGAATGGTATTTCCTTCTTGCCTCACACAGATTTACTCTGTCAGCTCTGGTGGTAACAGAGGCCCCCAATGCACAGAATGAATCCGTACCTGATCCCCCACAGCAGCAAGCAGTACCTCCAGCCAGGTCAGGAAACACAACTCAGCAAGTCTGGTCTTTGTATTTGGGAAGAATTAGCCATTGTCTAAATAGGTCTGGTCCTGCCTAACAAATCTTCTGTTGGTTCTTTTTTGGGGGTGGTGACAGTGGTGATAGTGATGTCTTGAAACAGGATCTCGTGTAGATCAGGATAGCCTGGTCTTGAGCTGATCCTCCAGCCTCCATCTCCTAACCTGGCACCAGCAACCCAAACAAATCTTACAAGACCCCAAAGAACCAAACTGTTCTTTGGAGGCCTAAGGAGATAAAATTTACAATGTCTGACAACTATTCAAAACAGGAGATAAAAATGAGAAGAAAAATAGGTTCACTTAAATAGACTAAAATTTACATGCATGTGCACATACACACCCTATGTTTTTAAATAATTAAATTTCAAAATTGATAGGAATTAAATGAGCAAGACACTCAAGCAACTCCAAGTGCATGAAACATGAAGAAAATGGCTCAGCACAATAAAATAATTCCAACCTGTAACCAACAGAAAAATCCTAAAGCGGCCAGAGTAAAGCAGAAACATTGTGTTCAAATGTAAGGACAGCGTCCTGTTTTGGTTGGAAACCATGTAAGTGAGGATGTAATGGAGCAAGACTTAGAACACGAAAGCACCCATCACCCTAGTACTCCACACTTACAAAGAAAGCTACCTTTCAAAGCCAAGGTGAAATAGACATTTTCAAACATGTGAAAACTGAAGGAACTTATTCCTGACAAATCTGCCCTACAGGAAATATGCAAAGTTCTCTAGTCTGAAGTAAATTAATTCCAGAACAAAATGTGGATCCATTTAAAGAAATAAAACACAAATGCCAGTTACATCTGTTTCATTAAATATCTTTAGGGACTAGCAAGATGGCTAAGCAGGTAAAGGCACTTGCATCCAAGCCAGGAAGACCTAAATTCCATCCCTGAAACTCACATGGTAAATGAAGAGAATTGACTCCTGCAAGTTGTCTCTGACTTCCACATGCTTGCTGTGGCACACATGCATACGCATACACTCATGCACACACAAACTTGTATTAAAAGTTTTTGGATTGGGCTGGAGAGATGGCTCAGTGGTTAAGAGCACTGGCTGCTCTTCCAGAGGTCCTGAGTTCAATTCCCAGCAACCACATAGTGGCTCACAACCATCTGTAATGAGATCTGGTGCCCTCCTCTGGCATGTGGGCATACATGGAGGCAGAATGTTGTGTATATAATAAATAAATAATTAAAAAAAAGAAAAAAAAAGTTTTTGGATTTAAATATCTTGGGGGCTGCAGAGATGGCTCAGTGGTTAAGATCATTTGACTGCTCTTCCAGAGATCCTGAGTTCAATTCCCAGCAACCACATGGTGGCTCACAACCACCTGTAATGAGGTCAGATGCCTTCTGGTATGCATGAAAACAGACTATTCATATATATAAAATACATGAATAAATAAATATTTGAAAAATTAAATATCTTGCTGAGCATGGTGGTACACGCTTTTAATCCCAGCACTTGGGAGGCAGAGGCAGGTGGATCTCTGTGAGTTCATGGCCAGCCTGGTCTACAAAGAAAGTTCCAGGACAGCTAGTGCTATTACACAGAGAAACCCTGTCTTGAAAAATATCCTCCTGCTTGCATTGCATGGTAAACACTTTATTAACTAAGTCACCTTCCTAGTCCACAGTATCTTTATGGCATGATAATACAGATAACATGTGAACTGTCCCTAGACTCTTCTGTGTTCCAGTGCAGCCATTCACAGAGTAGCAAAGAGGGACAGATATAAGGACCTGGCTACTGTGGCGGTCAGTACACTTACTTTGGGAGAGTCCTACTAGCCCTAGAATATTTCTTTCAGCTCCTTTACCTTACATGCGTTCTGTAAGTTTTACAAAAGAGCTTTTTAAATAGGAGTACACAATTTGAGCCCTGAAAGCTTAGCATCTCTTTACATCATGTGCTAAACATAGCATGCAAATGTTTTGCCTCCTTCCCAGCAGCACTGTCAAGCCACACCACTATAGAGTGTCACTGCACAAAACAAACCAGGTTAGAATCTGTTTCTTGAGCTGAGTAGGGCAGAATATGTTAGAATTGTAGTGTTCTGGAAGCTGGGCAGGAGACTCTAGAGTTTGAAGCCAAACTGGGCTGAAACAGTCAAAAATAACAAAAGGCAGTCTTTCTGTCACACTAGCCACACTTCAAGTGCCCAAATACTACATACATCTGATGATTACTGTAAGAATATGGGACATTCACGCTGACCAGAAGTTCTACTGGACACTGTCTTTGACTCACTCCTAAAAATGACCATTGCTAAGCTAAAGACTTGTTAACCTTTGTAACAGTTACAAATCCCTCTTCCATGAAGACAGGGTAGAAATCATGCTTTATCGGACTTAATTCCAACAGTCAAATTAAACTACAGCTCAATGTACTTGTGGATGGTTCAATGACAAGGTCAGACTCTAAGGGACAGCAAGAATAAATTAAGCTTATTTACAATGTAGAAAAAGTCAGATGACCAGGGTAACCAGGAAAAAGGGTTCAGTTAAAAACAGGTACACAATGCTGTAGAAGGACAACCCCCCTAAATTTTAACGTCTTAACTCAAAAGGGCTACAACTCCCTCACGCCACATGTTTCATCTAGCTATGGCAGGGACGCTCAAGGCCATCACTACCAAGTGTGATCCACCTGGGACACAGGTAACAAAATAGTTACCATCTGGAACCCAGCTAATATAGGGACTGAAGAAATCAAGTATGTTCCAAAGTATGCCTTGACACTCTGAAAGCTGCTTCTCGGATGAGAATTCCTCATAGTTAGTTAAAGAAAACCCCTTGGCCTCACTTTAACAGGAACAGGTGACACCAGTCACAATGACTTCAAGGGCAAAATAAGAGGATATTAGTAGAAAATATTTAACATTGTTAAAAATTATCACTCTAGGGGTTACAGAGATGGTTCAGAGGTTAAGAGCACTGGTTGTTCTTCTAGAGGAACCAGGACTCAATTCCCAGCACCCACATGGCAGCTTACAAGTGTCTGTAACTCCAGTTTCAGGAGATCCTACACCCTCACACAGGCATACAACAGTCAATGCTCATAAAAATGAAAAAAAAAATTTAAATCATCACTCTAGTTAGATAGGGAAAGTTTTAGTAGCACAAATGAATTAAAACTGTAAAAGAAAAGTGATTCATAAGAGAGAAAAAGTAATTATTCTTAATAAGGTTTCAAACAGTATGAGTACTGTTGAAATGCTAGTCCCATAAGCAGTGGGAGTCGAGCCTCCTGTCTCCATTACTCCTCCAGGTCATCATCTCTGCCAGCACAGGCAGTCACCATCTTTAGCACACTGAGCCATGACATCCTTTTAGACTACTTCCAGCTTCTAGGGTAGGTTTCGTCACAAACGAGGCTACAAGGCTTCCAGTAAAAACTGTGACACACTCCATGTCCTACTTATTAGCATAATGCTTAGGCCTTAGCAGGTGATCAAAACTACACTGCACTAATGATTTCCTAAGTCCAAACACAAGAGAATAAACTCCGGGAGCGAGGTTTGGGAAATAACAGTGTAGGAGCACTGTGAGGAAAACAACTGTGAGTTTACGGGTGTGGGTATAAGGCCTTCACCCAGGATTCTAACTCACCTTTTTCCACCTGACATGTATCACAGGCTACCTACCACCTGGCCCTGTGCACAGTACTGCCAACACAAAGACAGCAACCCAAAGGTTTTATCCCTCAGTACTTTCCAAACTCTTCTAATAGGCTTTGGCTTCATTCCTCAGTATGCCAACTTCCACTTCCCCGTGAATCCTGCAGCCACTCTCTTCTATCTCATAGGCTGTTTCTGCAGTCTGTGTTTTAACTAGTCCTTCCTCACTACAAAGAGCATGCTTTTTGTTAACATACCTGGTGCAGGTTTATTCCCATAATTATTTAACTTGGGTATCTATAGGACTTTTACACAAAGACTAGATGGGTAGATGAATGGAGAGATGGTTCAGCAGATAAAGGCACTTGCCACCAAGCCTTATGATGACTTGAGTTCAATTCCCAGGACCTACATAGTGGAAGGAAAGAGCTGACTTTCTCAAGCTGTCCTCTCACCTCCAAATGCATGCCCACACAAACATAAACACACATATAAATACATGTTTGAAATAGAAATGAATGGAGAAGGAGAAGAAAAGGAAAAGAAACAGAAGAGAACAAAGGCAAGGATAGCTGAAATCCTAAGATTCTGGCTTTCAGAAACTACTTTTTGGGGGTGGGGGATCTGAAAATTCTATGCAGTGCCTGCCCAGCAAGCATGAATTGCACAACATGAAGCAGTTACACACTTGTAAACAAGCCTTGCTAGCCATCCCCAACTCCAGCACACTCTGCCCAACAAACATAAAGTGTGGCCATATATGAAGCAGTTACATACTTTTAAATTACTTTTAAATAAGCCTTGCTTGCTATTCCTGACCTTGGCACACGATTTGAAGTAGACACTTCTCATTCTCTTTAGGAAGGGCCCAGCCTGAAAAGCCTATGTATAACCGAAAGAAGAACCATGAAGAATATACAGCCCAAACTAAAACTAGCACTGAAAACAGTAAAGAAGGGCTAAAAGCTGATTCAGTCAACTTGCTTCCTGTATGTATCTTAAAAAAAAAAAAACTAAATACAAATGGACAGTTCTCTATACCTAGTTTTCTGCTCTATGTATTAAGTCTTAGGAAATGAAAAAAGCTTATTTTTAAGAAATACAATTAAAAAAAACTAGTATGGGACCACATTCTTTTTTATGACAACAGGAAAAGATGAATAAAGATTAAGCAACTGTATTTTTACTAGTCAGTAGCAGAAACAAAATGATAATCTATACTAGGAAGCATAGCCTCCCCACTAGCAATTAAAATTCTTTTCATACCAAAGAACTATTCTTAGATTACTACCTGATACTAACTTAGTAAATATTTTTAAAAAATAGAAATGCTCAGCCCTAAATGGAAAACTATTATCAATTTTATCCTCCTCAGGTTCTGAGACTGTCACGGTCAGAAAGTAAGAGCTGGATGAGATGTGCTATGGTAGGACACAGACATCGCACCCGTGAACTACCATAGCTGTAGTTTCCTGCATAAGAACAAGACATCACAATCAGTGAGCATTCCAACAAGTAGCACGAATTGGATTCAGTGGGGATACAAAAATAAGTAAGTACCAGAGGCCATAGGAGTACACAGCAGGTGACGCCTCACCAGATAATAACTCTGATGGGGAGCCCCACTTGGTAAAGACAATGGGGTCACTGTAAATGACTGGTGGTGGGGCTGCATTAGAGAAGGAGGGGGATGGACTGTCTTAGGAGGTGTCTGGAAAGAGTAGAAAGGGAGTTGAAGTGAATATAATCAAAACGCATTGTATATATGTATAAAATTGTCAAAGAACAAATAAAAGGATTGTTTTTGTTTTGTTTTGAGATAGGGTTCACTATGAGGTATAGCTGGCCTGGAACTCACTATGTAGACCAGGCTGACCTCAAACTCAGAGAGATCTACCTGACTCTGTAAGCACTGAGTTTAAAGGCAAGTATGACCATGCCCAGCAGAAAGCTGTGCATTAAAAAGAAGAGGAAAAAAGACAGTAGTTTAGCAGCAAAGCATGTGCTGGTAGGCATGAGCCTGAGTTAGACCACCAACAACAGAAAAAAAAGACAAAGAAAAGAAAGAACAAAGATAAAGACAAAAGGAAGAACCAAGGTTTAATGAGTCCAGTATAGGTGAAAGCAGTAAGTTCTATAGAGCGCTGACT
Organism: Microtus ochrogaster; assembly: GCF_000317375.1. NCBI lineage: Eukaryota > Metazoa > Chordata > Mammalia > Rodentia > Cricetidae > Microtus > Microtus ochrogaster. The sequence continues at coordinate 2,609,213 of NW_004949103.1, forward strand.
AGATTTCCATCAAAGCAGAACAATCAAGAGCTAGATTATATGTGTGATAAGTCAATAAAGGGAAGAGTTTCCCATCCAATCTGGACCAATTCTCTATCGCTGCCGCAACTGTCGAACATGCCCAGATGTGAAAGCTTTGATGGGCGTCTACTAATGTCTCTGGTTTGAAAAGTTATGTACAGAAGAAAACCTTGTGCACCTTCTCACTTTACAATAACCAGGGCAGATGCTCAGTTCACTTAGATGTATTAGATGTTGAGTACTTCAGTGGGGCTACAAAAGTAGTTTATTTGCCTTTAAAAAAAAAAAAAAAAAACGCTAGCCGGGCGGCGGTAGCGCACGTCTTTAATCCCAGCACTCAGGAGGCAGAGGCAGGCGGATCTCTGTGAGTTCGAGGCCAGCCTGGTCTACAAGAGCTAGTTCCAGGACAGGAACCAAGAAAAAAAAAAAGCACTGGCTGCTCTTCTAGAGGACCAAGGTTCAATTTCCAGCACCCACTTGGTGGCTCACAACCATTTGTAACTCCAGTTCTGTAGAATCTGACACTCTCTTCCGGCCTCCTCAGGTACCTGGCACACATATCATAAATAAGCAAAAAACCCATACACATAAAATGAAAACAAATATTCTTTTTAACAAAAGGAAAATGAAAAAACAAAAAACCCAATTTGATATTTGACTTAGTTGTGCTTGTAAAACACTTTTTTTTTTTTTTTTGGTTTTTCGAGACAGGCATTGTCTGTGGCTTTGGAGCCTGTCCTGGAACTAGCTTTTGTAGACCAGGCTGGCCTCGAACTCACAGAGATCCACCTGCCTCTGTGCCCCCCCGCCCAGTGCTGTGACTATAAAATATACAATGACATCTAAAGACTTAGAAGACCGTGTAAGAAAACTCATCAAAATTACTGCATAAGTTGCATGTCCAAGTGACAATACACTGGGAAGAGTGGAGATAGCTGTAAAGACTTGAGATTTAATATTAAAGATATTTGGGCACTTTAAAAAAAATCCAAAAAAAATGCTCCTTTTCCCTAGCAGGGGCGAACTTCATATTCAACAGTTTACAAAATCAAAAACATTTTATCATGTAAAATGTTAGCTCACAGCATGCATATAATTTTTCAATGTAAAACTGTAGCTTGTCAAAGTGCTTAGGTATATAAAAAACTTCTACAGCTGCGAACTGTAAAACATATTAAACCTATATACATGCAGGCAAAACACTCACAAAAATAAAATGAAGAATAAGCTTTATGGACTGGAGAGATGACTTAGCAGTTACGAGAGCTTGCTGGTCTTCCAGGGGACTCCAGTCCAGTTCCCAGGCAACATCAGGCAGCTCACAGACACGGCACTCGCACAAATGTGACAAACACACATATGCACACACTCAAATAAAATAGCAAATCTTTTATTATTTTTTAAAAAAGAGTAAGCTTTCTAACAGCTACTAATACCCAAAACTACATTATGCAAAACTACACTGCAGTGGAAACCTCAGAAAGATGCTGCCACCAGCCCTCTCCATCATAAGGAAACGTATCCATCATCCTCATCAATGGGACTACCTACCTTTACCCCAAACCTCCAAAAACGGTGAGCCAAATCTCTTTTCTTTGCAAACAAGCCACCTCAGATACTTCATTAAAGCAATGAAAAAAACTTGCTAATACACACACACTATCCTTTAACAAAATAAACTTTAACTTTAGGCTTATTATAACACTCCTTCAGAATCCTAGCAAAAGTCTGCAACAAAAACATAAAGAAAGGTGTTGTGGCATATCTGTAACTGCAGCACCTTGGGAGGATGAAGCAGGAAAGGCCCAAATCTGGGGTTATAAATGAATGGGAGGTTATTATCTCCCCCGCCCAAAGAAAAGCTGTAATCAGACTCAATTTTGAAATAGTGATGCATTGGCTATTACTTCAAAGATGCTTTGGAAAATACAGTTGAATTAGAAACAGACTCCAGGGTGAAAGAAAAATCCCCTCCTACTCATTTAAATGCCTCTGTCCCAATTACATAGTACTAACATGCATGAATGTCCATGCGCACGCGCACACACATTGTACCTGAAAGTATGCTGTGGCATAGTTTTATTTTTACTCATTTAACCTCATGTGTTTTACATTCCACAGAACCAACTGACTCATGATAAATATTTACTTGGCCACACCCCCATAACCTCCCACACCCTACATTCTTATAACTCATTCATTCACCGCTCAGGCTAGAAACACGCATACACAGAGAAGACTCTCAAATATTCTGTATTTGCTGCCCCAATGCCTGTATTTGTAACACAGACACTAGCAATACAGCAAGTTCATCTGTTGAGACAATACTATCATTTCCAAATCTCTGGAGCAGATTTTAAGAGATTGGCAATACACAAGTTCCAATGATTAAGAAAAGAGATAAATGTAAAATAGCCAATACAATAAACTACCACTAATATGCTACTCCAGGGAGGGAGCTCCATGTAATATTGGAACCAACAGGTGCTACTTTTGAAGACTTAATCAGTAAAGCACACACACGTAAATAGCATCATCATCATTTAAACTATTAACATTCAAACATAATTTGTCATCTATCTGCTTCCAATACAAGAGGGGTGGGATGCTGATAAGATAAAAGAGACAGAATGGTATGGACAAAGCTTAGCAACAGGGGGAAAATTTGGAGTTTTCAACAGTTACCCCAAATTTTTAAAGATTAAAGTGAAAAACAGCAGATAATATCTAACAACTCTGATTCTCCACTAACCTACCTAAGTCATATAGAAAAACCTATTTACCTACAGACAAGCTTCCTCAAGATAGTTTAAGATTCCATATTGAATCTATGCAAAAGCCCTCTCCAGTTCATTCCTAAGCCAAAAAAGAAATGTAGATATAGCTGATGAGATGACATTTACTTTATATACATGTGTTAGAATTAAATCTGTGGGCACTGTCATAATAAAGTAGTGCAAACAAACACAGGTGTTGGTGGCGCATACCTTTAATTACAGCACTCAGAAGGCAGAAGCAGGCAGATCTTTGTGAGTTCAAGGTCAGCCTGGTCTACCCGTTGAGGACCAGAAGTACATAGAGACACCCTGTCTCAACCAAGTCAATACTATGGTTCGACTCCAGAATATCCCCACAGGCTCTTGTTTAAATTGCTTGGTTCCCAAATGGGCATGATTTTGGGAGGCTTTAGAAATTTTGGCAAGTGGGACCTAGCTAGAAGACTAGGTCATGGGGAAAGAGGACCTAGGTCCTTGGGGGTATATTATCTTTGACCATCCTATCTCACCATGTGCTTCATCATCCACAGCCGCTGCCACATGCGTTCATTTAACTTCCCAGCCATGTCTTCCTGACCTGAAAAACTGAACCCATGAGCCCAAATCACCTTTTTCTCCTGTAATTTGTTTCTGTTGGGCATTTGGTCACAACCAATGAAAAGTGTATAAGAAAAATGATACCAAAAGAAGGGTCTCCTGAGACTAAATATGTCAAAGTGGCCTCTGGAAATGACTTGTGGGAAAAATTTAATGAGTGTACAGAAATGGGATAAAATGCTAAAAGACCATCGTATATGATGCTGGTGGGCCCAGAAAACTTCTGTGGAAGGCTGAGTTTAAAGCTAATTGACTAGAAGTTGAAGAAACAGATCAGTGGTTAAGAGCAGTGGTTGATCTCCCAGAGGACCTTAGCTCAATTCCCAGAACCCACAGGGTAGCTCACAACTGCCTGGAATCCCAGTCTCAGATGATCAAGCATTCGCTTCGGGCTTCCTTGGGTACTGCTCACACCTGGTAAACACACATGCAAGCAAAACAACTATACACATAACATAAAAATAAAGGTTACAAAATCAAAAAGCTAATGGGCTAATTACTGTGGCAAAAGAGCATCTGGGTTATGGCACTGTTGTTACTAAAGGCTTCTAGCCAGGTTTACAGTGAGAACTGACAGCAAACAGAACAGAGGATTTGACAAATGCAAAATCTGCACAGAATAGGATTGAGCTGGAAGCTGTGGACAAAAGTGTGTGATTATTAGAGACTGGAAGCCAAGAGGTCTGTCCCTGGACAATAGGAAACTGGCCAAGCTCACCTATGGCAGGTTGCAGGGGAACACAATTAAAAATTCCTGTGAAAGGCCTTCCTTTGATGGGAGCTGCCTAGGGGAATGTTTTCCCAGGTCCAGCCATCCAAGCACTCAAAAACCTGCTACAGTTGTGCTCCAAAGAAGCCTGGTTACTGACTGAATTGGAGTTAAGCCATATGATGGATACAGGTTTTGCAGGTATGCAGAATGCTACCATTACAAAAATATAGAGGCTTCTACCCAGATTTTTTAGGAAGGTCAGGCAATGTGTAACAAGGTCAGATTCCTTGAGAGACCATGCATAAAAGCTGTGAGGGTGGGGGAAAAAGCCTAAGTAATGACAGACACCAAGATATTGGAGATGCCAGGAGCATAGAACATCTGCTGAAGAAAGATACCAAATGGAACCAGTACAGTGGAGAGATTACCTGCAGTGGGATGGCAAGAGCTACCCAGGTCACTGAAGCTTGGATCACATCACTACCTGCCCTGGGAGCTACAGGACTTATTGTTTGCCAACCTGGGTTTCAACTTTGCTTTTGCCCACCCTTTCTTGCTATTCCTCCATTCTCTCTCCTCCCTTCTAGGTGGTAATATTTAGTATGTCATTGTACATAAAAGCATGTGATTCAGTTTTGACTTTACAAAGTGTTAAGTACTTTTCTCACTGTTGTGACAAAGTATCTGACCAAAGCACCTTAAAGGAGGATTTGCAGTCCATCATGGCAGGGAAAACATGGCTGCAGTATATAGTGACTAGTCACATACTGTCTGCGGACAGGAAACTGAGAGATGAATGATGGTGCTCCGCTGGCTTCCATTTTATCCTAGACCTCAATCTGTGGGATGGTACCACCCACATTCAGAATGGATCTTTCCTCCTCAGTTAAACTTCTGTGAAAACACTCTCATAGACATGTCCAGACATTTCTTTCCTAATTCTAAATCTAATCGAGTTGACAATGAAAATTAGCCATCACAATTAGAGTATTACTCAGCAGTAAAAAACAAGGACTTCTTGAACTTTGCATACAAATGGATGGAAATAGAAAACACTATCCTGAGTGAGGTAAGCCAGACCCAAAAAGAGAAACATGGGATGTACTTACTCATATTTGGTTTCTAACCATAAACAAAGGACATTGAGCCTATAGTTAGTGATCCTAGAGAAGCTAAATAAGGAGAACCCAAAGAAAAACAAATAGGCATCCTCCTGAATGTTGACCTTCATCAGGCGATGAAAGGAGACGGAGACCCACGTTGGAGCACCGGACAGAAATCTCAAGGTCCAAGTCAGGAGCAGAAGGAGAGAGAGCGCGAGCAAGGAACTCAGGACCGCAAAGGGGTGCACCCACACGCGGAGACAATGGGGATGTTCTATTGAGAACTCGCCAAGGCCAGCTGGCCTGGGTCTGAAAAGGCCTGGGATGAGGCCGGACTCGCTGAACATAGCGGACAATGGGGACTACTGGGAACTCAAGAACAATGGCAATGGGTCTCTGATCCTACTGCACGTAATGGCTTTGTGGGAGCCTAGGCAGCTTGGATGTCACCTTACTAGAAATGGATGAAGGTGGGGGTTCCTTGGACTTCCCACAGGGCAGGGAACCCTGATTGCTCTTCGGGCTGAGGAGGGAGGGGGACTTGATTGGGGGAGGGGGAGGGAAATGGGAGGCGGTGGCAGGGAAGAGACAGATCTTTTTTTTAAAAAAAAAAAGATTTATTTATTATATATACAGTGTTCTGTCTGTCTGTATGCTTGCTGGCCAGTGCTCTTAACCTCTGAGCCATCTCTCCAACCCCAAGAGACAGAGATCTTTAATAAATAAATAAATTTAAAAAAATTAGCCATCACAAATAGAGGGGCCAACAGCTAAGAGGCTACCTTGAATCTTATAGAGACATTGGACTATATTTTGCAAGTTTCTTATTTTTCGAAATTACAGTATAATTTATACCATTTCTCCCCTTCCCTTTCCTCCCTCCAAACCTTCTCAGGCACTCTCTTGTTGTCTCTCAAATTCATAGCCTTTTATTTTCTTTAATTGTTTAGATATACAAACAAATACATGTATATTATTCCCTCAATATATAAATACAACCTATTCAATCCATATAAAGTTACCTGTGTGTCTATGGTCTCAAGGCTGACCACTTGGCACCAGACTTTTGAACAATGTCAAACTGTTAAGAAGTTGAATTTGAATTAAATGTGTTGTGCATATGAGATGACCATGAGTCCTGGGACATGAAAGGCCAAAATTAAAAATCTGAATATGCAATATCCCCCACCAGCTCATGTTCTGAATGTCTAGTCCCTTATTAACAGTGCTACTTGAGAACTGGAGGTTTCAGAAGGTGGAAGTAGCTGAAGGAAGGAGGTCATCTAGAAAGGAGTGACTGTGGGTTTATGTTATCCCTGCCCATTTCCTGTCTCACTTTCTGCTTGCTGGTTTGCTGTGATATGAACAGCTTCCACCATATGCTTCTGCCACCATGAAATGAAGTGTTCCCACATGCTGTCCCCAGATGAACTAAAATCCTATGAAACCATGAGCCCAATTACCAAAGTTGTTTTCATAAGGTACTATGGTAACACCAACACCAAAGTAGCTAAAGCACCAAGCTCTAGTGTTTTCTACATCTGTTCAACTGAGCTAAAAGCTGTCACTTACTGATACCTGCTATATATTGGGCCCTACACTAAGTTACAAAATTCTCCCAAAAAGCTACTTTGACCCAAGTCCTTTCCTTCTGAAATCACAATGCAAAGTGATTCTGAGTTAATTCAGTCAAACATCTAACTGTGCAAAAAGATTATACTGCACATTAGAAAGAATCATCAAATAAGAGTTTCCTTTGTTCCCTCGAGAAATTAAAATCCAGGGGATGCCTCCATGCAAAACAAAAACAAAGAAACACACAAAACCCTAAAATGTCATAAGCAAGCATCAACAACAAAACAAATTGAGGGACTAGACTAGACTTAACTGCTTGAGGTTCAGCAGTTAAGAGCACTTATTGCTGTTGTAGATGACCCAGGTTTAGTTCCCAACATACACATTGAGCAGCTTGCAACTGCCTATACCTCCAGTTCCAGGAGATTTGGCCTCCATAGGCACCTGCACACATGTGATTCATGCAAATCCAAACATGCTCATAAAATAAATTATAATAATAATTAAATTGGGGAAAAAAAAGCTTGAGGCATCAGGTAAACACTATATGGGAGGGAGTTCATTCTTTCTGAAAATCAGGTTACAAAAGTACAAAGAATATGTCAGCCAAGTCTTCAAGATTTCAGTGGCATGAAGGGTGGAAAGGACAAAACCAGGAACGGGACAATCATGAGATAGCCAGCAATTTCATGTAGAATACAAGGTGCTGTGGCTTCAATATGAAATGTCCCCACAGGCACACATGCTAAACTCTTGGCCTTGTGCAGATGAGTGGCACTGTACTGGGAAATGCTGGAAATCTTAAGGGGCAAGGTTTAGCTGGAGGAAGTAGGGCACTTTGATAGAACTTAGGGATATCTTATTTGTCCATCTCTCATTGCCCATGTCCTCTCCCCTTCTCTCTCTCTCTTCCTGGCGGTCACGAGGTAAGAAACTTTGCTCTACTGTATGTCCTTCCACCATGAGGGTACTGAAACTACAAACCAACACAAACCTTTCTCCCACTTAGTTGTGCTTGTCAGGTATTTTGTCATGATGATTAAAGTCTAACACAGAAAACTGGTCCCAGAAAGGTGAGGTCATTGCTGACGGCTGTTGATGTGGGTCAGAAGCCTTTGACCTGGCTTACAGCAGGAATATGAAAGACTTCAGAAAAACAAACCAAAGTCAAGAATGCTAGCAGCAGAGCTTAATGGTGGCAGCTCAGAAGACCAGAAGCCACTAGGAATGTGAACAATAAAGACAGGTTTCAGATGGAAGCAAAGACTGCTGGAATCTGAACCAGAGACTGAACATGTTACATTATAACAAAATCAAGTCTAAATTTTATCCATTTCCCAAAACTCTGTGACAGGCTGAGTTTACAAGTGACCCCTTAAAAATGCCAAGGTAGCTGAGCATTCCGGCCATGAATGAGTTTAGCTAACAGCTCCTAAAATTTACAAGAAAAAAGCAAAAAAAAAAAAAAAATGCTGAAAAGTTTGCAACGTGGTCAGAAAAGCAGCAAAGGTAAAGTTGAAGCCAAAGAAAATGTGACTACTGAAATTAGAGCCAATATAAAAAAGCCAAGAATTAGCATAAAGAAAAAAGGTATCTTCTGGGCATCTCAGAAACTGGCCAAACCCCACACACACATCACAGGTTCAAGGGTAGTAAAACATAAACTAATTTAGAATACTTCCCCCTTGAGAAGAGAGCTTTAAGAACACCATGACCAGACAAGGCCAAGGCTACCTAGGAAGCTGTTTCCCCAGGATTTGTTTTACTATGAGACTGCTGTAGTTATGGAAGTCTGGCTACGCCTATAGCAGGTACTACTGAGTGATGTTGGGTTAGTAGGCAAGAAAAATACACTTAAGGGCCATAGGGGCTTCCACCCAGATTTCAAAGAAATGCCTGAGAGGTCAAGAAATGTGTGATAAAATTAGGGTCCCTGAACTATGACAGCCTCAAGATGGCACTGAGTGGGACCAACCCAAGAGAGGCCATATGGGTTGCATGCAAACAGCAAAGCCAAATGGGCAGAGCTGTCCAAACCTATTGAAAGTCACAACACACTTCAGATAACAGACTTGGAGCAACAAGATTTAAAGTTTGCCCTGTTGGGTTATGATCTTGCTTTGTTCAATCCTCAATGGTTAGTCTGCTATTCTTTTTAGAATGGAAATGTTTATCCTGTACCCTTTTGTATGCAATTTTATTTTTTTTATTTTACTGGGACTTGTAGCTGAGCGACTGCCTCAAGTCTCAGAAGAGACTTTTAGACTTAGGACTTTTGAGCAATATTAAAATATAATACATTAGGACTCATGAAATAGAGTAAATACACTTGGCATTATGAGGTGCCCATGAACCTTTGAGGACTGGGGTGGAATGGATCAGTCTCATTTGAACATTTGGTCTCCAACTGAGGGCACTATTTTTGAAGGTGCTGAAAACATTAGAAGGTGAAACTTAGAAGCAAGCAATAGGTCACTGGAGGAGGGTCCTTGGGTTATAAGTCTTTGGCCCCTATCTGTCTGTCTGTCACTGCTCCCTGGCTTCCATTAGGTTGAGATCTTTCAGCCACCATGCCTTTCATGATAGGAACATGAAAGCTCAGAAACACTGAGCCAAAACAGAACTTCCCTCCCAGAGGTTTTTATACCAGGTGTTCTGGGAGCTGCCTAACCTATGAGGTAACAAGAAAGCATACAATTTCAGATGTAATTAAAAGAATAAGCACAGGTGGCAATGCTTTTAGAGTGCATTATTAACCTTTCAACACTGTCTCTTAGCCAAGGGAAAAGAGTGTGCATTCTTCCTTCCCTAAGGACTGGTGATAGCTTCAGATGGTGGGGCAGGGGACTAGGGAGGAAAGAGATCAAGGAAGATTAATTAAAAAAAAATGCATAGACCGCCCCCCCACAAACACACACAAAATGGATGGTGGTGGTGCATGTCTTGGAGGCAGAGGCAGGTGGATCTCCGGTCTACAAATCAAGTTCCAGGACAGGTAGGGCTGTTACACAGAGAAACCCTGTCTCAGGAAAAAGCAAAACCAAATCGAGCCAAACCAAATAATGCATAGAGGGCAGAGAATGTAACTTAGTTGGCAGAATGTTTGTCTAAAATGAAAAAAGGAGGTGAACAGGAACACAGAAGTATAAATGCAGAGCTGGTAAAAATCTGGTACCTGGGGCTGAAGATATGGCTCAGCAGTAAAGAATAAGGGGACTAGACCTCAGTTTCCAGCTCCCAAGTCAGGTAGATCACAACTGCCTGTAACTATGGCTCCAAAGAAATCCAACACTGTCTTCTGGCCTCCAAGGGAAGCACATGCGCACACACACAACACACACACACACACACACACACATAAATAAAAATAAATCTTTCCTTTAAAAAGATGATCATCAGCCGGGCGTTGGTGACGCACGCCTTTAATCCCAGCACTCGGGAGGCAGAGGCAGGCGGATCTCTGTGAGTTCGAGACCAGCCTGGTCTACAGAGCTAGTTCCAGGACAGGCTCCAAAACCACAGAGAAACCCTGTCTCAAAAAAAAAAAAAAAAAAAATGATCATCAAAAAAGAAGCCCACAGGGCCAGAAGGATGGATGGCTCAGGGTTAAAAGCATTTGTCAAGCAAACCTGGAAACCTGAGTTCAGTCCCGAGAACTGAGATCACAACGAAGCAAAAGACAAGGTGAGACTTCTTGATTTGCAGAAAGACTGAAACTCGAGTCTCTCCAATCCAGTACTAATGGATTAATTAGTAAATTTTCTTGAAAGTAGTAATGTTTTATATTAAATTTCTCTCCCCAAAGAATTAAGAAAAAGCATGTCATCTATCAAGAAAGGATTACCCTTCATACAGAGGAGTGTTTTCAGCTTGGACTCTGGTTCCCCTACCCACAACATGAGGCAGAATACAATCACTTTGCAGAGTGACAGTTCAGAAACAGATGGCAGAGTGACAGCTTTGCTCAGGACATATGTGAGAAGCCAAAAACAACTGCACAGAAACCTTTTAAATAGTAACTACCTTTGACGTGGTAAAACTGCATTCCCAACACTTTAATTAGTGTTAATGCTTTATTAAAATTACTTATAATATGTTCAAAACTGGCAGACTTTTATCTAGCAAACATTGGCACGTTTCCATATGTTTAAAGCCCCCAACAAGATGTTAGGAGTAAAACAATAACAAGAGCACCCTAGTCAGAGTTTAATGTCTTCTGGCCTCCAAGGGAAGTATATACACACAATAGGAAGGAAAACTAGAAGACAAGATCTACAGCAAGGAGGAATTAATTCTGAAGGCCTTCCAAAGGCTCCAGAGAGGATATAGTATCTTATAAGTGCTTTTAAAAACTAGAGAAAGTGGAAGTTAAGGGGCACTCAGGTCAGAAGAAAGAGTATATGCATCAAGAAAGTCTGAAACTGTTTGGCATGTTCAGAGCAGTAATGGGTGTAGAGGGGGGCGGGGGTCTGGCCAGTACAGGATGACAGAGGCTGAACTGCAAGGGATCTCCAACACTCTGTTGGTACATATAACTGCATTCTAAGCCCCAAATCACAGGTACTTAGAAGCTTGCAGGGCCAGAGGCTGACTTGTGTTTGGGAAGAGAATCCTGAAAGCTAGGCAAAGTAGAGGGGAAGCAATAGTGGCCTAAAGACAAGTTACTGCTTTCAGCCAGTAGGGGAATCCGAGAAATATCAGCACTAACCCAGCATTTTAGAAGCTTGAGTGTGGATGGAATTACTTCACATCATCCCTCTCTGCTTATTCACCCTGCAAGACAGGGATCACCATTCTTCCCATTTCACAGATGACAGAACTGGCTCAGAGGCCACTAACTGCTCCAAGTCAAATGATACAAAAACAGGGGCAAAGCTCAGGCTCAGTACATTTCCACATAAATGAGGAATAACAAGTTCACTGCTTTTAAAGAGTCCTAGGATATAATCAGGCACAGAGGAAAGACACATGCCCACTGGGGACAAGCTAAAACACCTTTTATGTTTATTAAATGTTCATAATTTGTATATCAAATAAACTGGTCATGCTTTAAAAAGATTTGCCTTATGTTGCCATGTTAAAAATCTGCACCCTTATGTTCAACGAACAATACATGCATCTCCATAACACTTAATAAGAGCAAAACTCTCCTCTTGATATGTCACTGGCTAAGATGGCACTTTCTTAAAGTAAAAATAGGCTCATGGAAAACCTGTTACACTCAAATTAAAGCCCTATTTTATTTTAGGTTCTGAGAATCTAATCCTGAGTTTCACCTGGGCGACACCCCCAGCTCTAACTACTTTTTAAAGGATTAAAAATTTGTGAGTGGCTCAGTCAGGAAAATGTTTGTCACACAATCTCAAGGCCCCAAGTTCAGATTCCCAGGTGCTACAGTGCATGCTTTGTAATCCCAGCACTGGGGAGGCCCAGATGGGAGGATCCTTGAAGCATACTAGCCACCTGATCCAGCCCAACTGGTGAACTCAGGGTTCAGTGAGAGAGCCTGTCTGTGGAGCTGAAGGTTGGTGGCACATGACTTTAATCCCAGCATTTCCAAGGCAGAGGCAGGCAGATCTCTAGCGTTCTTGGCCAGCCTGGTCTACCTAGTGAGACCCTGTCTCAAAATATAAGGCGTAGAGCAACTGAAGACACCTGATGTTGATTACTGGCCTTCACACATACACTCACGCGCACACACGCGCGCACACACACTCACATATATACATACTTACATACACCCAAACCCATGACCATATACATAATCACAATAATTATTTGGATAAGAGAAGATAATAGGGATACGAGATAAAAGTACATTATATATAAATATGCATGAATTTGTGAAAGAATAAAATTTTAAAGTACATTATTTGGCAAGAACAGCAACCGAATCCAAGATAATAAGTATTCAATGCAAGGAGCCTCCATGGGCATTTCAAAAGCACAGTTCCAGAATGGTTTTTGTCATAATGATCCTGAGACCTAGTTACGAATGGTTCAGCCCGAAATATCTGCGGGCGAATATTTGACCTTCAGCATGCAGAGTGACAGGCATGTTTTTCCTCCCTTTAAATCTGAAGTCTCTAAAACCGACAAAGTGTTGTGCAACGGCTCCTATACTGTTAGCAGAAATCCTGCGTGGGGTTTTCGTTTCATAGTCTTTTCCACGGCATCACCTGTTATCCAAACTGCTCGTCCCCAGCTCCTCAGCAATCCTCTCCCACCATTTCTTTAGCACGCCAAGACTCAGAAATGGAAAATGCATTGTCAGTTACTTGGGCAACGAGGCAAAGTCTGCGATGCAGGTGATGTGAATCAAGAACCCTATTTAGTAAAAGACTCCAGAGTCGCATGTCCCCCTCCCCAACTTATCTCCATTCCACTTTCTCCTGGTTAAACCTTTAAGGTTTGTCTACAGAAGGACAAACACTGAAGGGAGGGGCTGCCAGGTTCGGGGGTCTGCTCCCTAGAGCTCAACCAGCCTGATTCTGGGCCGGCGGGAGAAGCCGGGAGCTCCCGGGACGCCGGCCGGAAGCCGGGCCGCGAGGGTACGGGCGGCGGCGCGCTCAGGCCGGCGACTCCCGGGGACTGTCATTTCTGCCCTCGGCCGTCACCTTCGCCGACCCCGCTCCATAGGCCCGCGCGCCCGCCACTCACCGCGCCGCGCCCGCCCCCGGCCGCCGAAGGACAAAGCTGAGGGCGCGGGGCGAGGCTCGGCCGGGGTCCCTCAGGCCGGGCCGCCTCAACCCGTCGCGGCCCATTGTGCGCACTCATCGCACGCCGCCCGCGGGGTCCTCGGGCCCGGCGTCTCTCGAGTTAGTCACCCGCTACGGTCCCGCTCCCGGCCCCCGCCTACCTGCCAAGGTTGCCGGGCGGGAGCCTCTCCTTGTGCTCCGACGGCTGCAGGCGGCTGCCGAGCGCCGGGCGGCCCTGGCCTGCGCCTTACGTAAAGCGGCGGCGGCGGCGGCGGC
>NW_004949103.1:2623071-2625292 GCF_000317375.1 Microtus ochrogaster
CGCCTGGCGGCGGAGGGCGGGAGGCGGTGCGCGGCCGCGGCTCCGCTGCGTTACCTGGCAACGGCCTCAGCGCCCCGCCAGCCAGCGCCGCGTTCCATATCCTTCCGCCCAGGCGCCGGGATTACATCAGCGCGCCGGGGCGCCGCCCTCATGCGGTGGGTGGGGGAGCAGGAGGCGAAAAGGGCAGGAGGCCGACCTGGGGATCTGAGACTGTGAAGCTTTACCAGGTCCTGAGAACCGGCGCCTGGGTCGATGACTCCCACCAAAGCAGAGAACCCCACATACAAGCACCCCCCCCTTTACTCCCCCGCTTTCCCTCACAGGCTTCACCTGTCCGCGCCCCCTCCTCACCGCGTCCTGGAATGACTGGAGTGGGCGGCTTAACATAAAGACTTCAATAAAAAAAAAAAGTGACATGGCTTTTTTATGTGATTATTAAGTAGGCAAAAAATAAAAGACATTCTGGAAGATTCGGAAGTGGGAGCCAAAAATGAGCACTAACCTTTTAGTCAAAGTCTCTTTCCTCCTACTCGCCTTCCCTAAATGTGACTCCTAGGCTCTTCTAGAAAAGCAGATACAGATGTCAGAGGTACTAGGAAGGAAAGCCTGGGATGTGTCTACTGTACAAAGGCATGAACAGGTCCAGAAGTGACCTGTGACCACATGACTGTGTGTTCATTGGATTCACTGAGCACCCTTAGGCACCAGGCCCTGCTCTTAGCTTCAGAGCCTGAGACCCGAAGTTCCCATACTCAGCTCACGGCAGAGAACTGGAAGTTCCTTTCTGCTAAGGTAGGCTGGACTCTAGCCAGGGTCAGGAACCTAAAAGAGCTGTCCTTTCATTGAATCCACGCTGTGTCTCTAAACACCTTTTAACTCTTCCCAAGGACCCCAGGGTAAAGCCTTATTGGCCCATTTCACTGGTTAGAAGTGAGACCCCGAACAGACTGGCAGTGAGTGGATGGGGTCTCTGGATGGAGGCAGGATTTGAGCTCAGGCCCTTGGCTCTGAAATGGGGGAGAGGAGAGGAGAGGAGCTATCTCTTCCTTTGCCCAATTCTTCCCCTTCATTTGCTTGCTCCCACTTTTGTTGCCTCAGAGGTTCATCTCAGGTAAGCCACAAACCACGATCTATTTATTTAGTACACATCTGTTGGTTACCTGTTCTAGGCCTGACTCGTGGCTGGGAAGCCAGTGGAACTCCCATGACATGGGGAGAAAGTAGGAAATCCAGGGCCATCTTGGAGCAAAGTGGGGGTGGAGGGGTGGGGGGATAAATAATGTTAGGATCTTCAGGACTCCAGGAGCCAGGGTGCCACCATCCTGTGAAACATTTTCCAAAGTATGGAAAATTTTGCACACATTTGGGGGCGGGCATTCATAACATTTCTGTCACCTAATCTGACGTCAGGTAAAGGCATGTTGGTAGTACAGAAGTTTCAAAATCATAACAATGTGTCTCAAGTATCTGAAAGGAAAGAAAGCATAGCCACTTTGTAGCTACACCATTTCTTGACTATTTTCTGTGTGTGTGTGTGTGTGTGTGTTCCTGGGGTGTTTGTGGGCAAGCACACGTGAAGGCCAGAGGTAACATCAGTTATTTTTAATCATCCTCCACCTTATATTTTTAGATTTATTTATAGGTGTGTGTGCATGTGCTCAGCTGGAGTGTGGGGTCAGAGGACAGCCCACGGGAGTCAGTTTCTGTCCTTCAACCATGTGAATTCCAAGGGTCAAACTTAGGTCCTTGGGCTTGGCAGAAAGCTCTTTTACCCTCTGAGCCATCTCTTATGGGTCCACTATCTCTTTTACCTTTTTATTTGTACTTTGAGACATAGCCTCTCATTGAACCTAGAGCTCATTAATTCAGCTGGGCAGGCTGGTTCAGCTCCAGGGGTCCTCCTTTGTTCATTCCCCAGTGCTGTGTTTAAAGGTGTGCACTCCTTAGGCCAGGTGTGGCTGCACGTGTCTTCAATCCTAGCACTCAGGACGCAAAGGCAGGCAGATCTCTGAGTTCAAGGCCAGTACTACACAGTGGGTTCCAGAACACCTAGAGCTACATAGTGAGATCCTATCTCAAAAGAAAAAGAAAAAGGTGTGCTCCCTGTTCCCACTTATTTTTTAAGTGTAGGTGCTGGGGACCCGAACTTAGCTTCTCATACTTACATGCAGATGTTCTCACTAATTGTGCCGTCTCCCCAAACCCCCAACTTTTTTTTTTT
>NW_004949103.1:2625757-2626408 GCF_000317375.1 Microtus ochrogaster
AATTTCCTAAAAGAAAAATTCATAGTGAGTAGGACTTCGGATGAGGAGGATTTGGTGACAGTGAGGAATTTCACACAACCCGGGAAGTGGTTTCCTTAACGAAAACCCCCTGTGGTTCAGATTGCATTGGTCAAAAGTTCAGGAAGGCGTGCAAGCTCCAGCCTCAGGACCTGTGAAGTTGCTGATGCTTTGCACAGCCTCCCCACATCTTTGCCTCACTGGCTGCTTCTTGTTCCAGGGTCAGGTGTGTCAACTATCCAGGTATGTTTTCCCTGATGGATGCCCAGTTTATAGCAGTCTGCCTTCCCAGTCTTGTGTTCCTTAGCTCCCAGTTCTTATCAACACTCGAGAATATCTCATTTGTGCATTGGTTTTCCTACCGAGACCCTTTTTCCGGGAGAGCAGGGTTTCTTTCCATGGGGTTCATTTCTGCAATCTGGACTTCTATGTCCTTTCATTTGCCACTCTGCACACTGTCTTCCTTAAAGTTTCAGCAGAGGTAAACTCAGGATAACTGCAGCTCTGGTGCCATGGCTGTGGTCCCCAGGGAACACAAAGGAGGCCAGAGGCCTCTAACTGAAACAAAGTGACAGAGGAAGAGACATTGGCAGAGCCTCCTCGTTCACAGTGTTTTGCAAAAACAAAAAAAAA
>NW_004949103.1:2626547-2636584 GCF_000317375.1 Microtus ochrogaster
GAGAGAGAGAGAGAGAGAGAGAGAGAGAGAGAGAGAGAGATCATTTTACTTCTCCAGGTTCAAGAGCACCTACCACTGTATCTGACCCCTGCACAAGGACACATCAGTGATAAGTGAAGATGGCAGCCCCTCCCACCATTTGACTCAGATATTCTCAGCCCTAGCGGGGATCCTAGGGGGCACCTGCTGAGGCAGAGTTTGTCGCCTACATGCCCGGAGAACAACAGGCTGGAGTTGCAGAGTGATTTGTAACATTCAGTAGCACTCTGGTGGGTTGAAGGCAGGGCCAAGTCTCCTAAAGTCTAGGATCTTCCATACATCATCTCACTGGCTGAGCCTCAGCTTCACCATCTATACAGCAAGGCACTTAGGGAGGATGATTTTGAAAGCCCACCCTGCCCTTTCTTTTCTTTGTCTATAAAACTTTAGAAATGAGTTTTTAAGTGAAGCAACACTGATTAAGGGGATTGTATTCAGCATTCCCCATAACCAATACTAAGGATGCCCACACTGTTATACATACCACCCTGTACTCTACCTCTGCCACCAAAGGGGTTCTCCATCCTTTGCTGCTACAGGTTGAGGCTCCAGAGAGGCTGGTAGCTTTCGTTGGGTCACACAGTAAGTAAGCAGCCACTGGGTAACATCCCAGCCCTCTCCCCTGGTGCATAGCTCATGCCATTTCACGAAAACCTTCCCTAAACAATGATGCCCACATTATTTTCCATGTGTTTCCATGGTCTGCCCAGGCTAAACACCCTCACGTAGGGCACCCCTAGCCATTCAACTCAGCTCAGACAATTTAAATCCAAGTGTCCAATGGTACTCAGATCTCTTCCCCTTTCGCCCCTATTTATTTGTTTACAGGTACTGGGCACTGACCTTAATCCCTCATGTATGCTAGGCAAATGCTTTATAACTGCCATACATCTTGATCTGTCTTTCTACCTTTCATTTTGAGACAGAGTCATACAAAATTGCCCAGACTGGCCTTGTACTCAGTCTGAAGCCTAGGCAGACCTTGAACTTGGAATCCACCTGCATTAGCCTTCTAAGTAGCCAGAATTACACGACTGTATTACCATAACTGATTAGAGACTTCTCTTTCAACCTCCATAAGTCTACTCTCTTCCTGACATCTCCCTTCCAGTGGTCCTGCTTTCCTCCAATGGTGTAAACCCCATTCCAGGGCTTCAGTCAAGGCCTAGCCTCTGATGTGCCCTCTTGATTATAACTACTTAGTTTCCTGAGCCTTTGATTACCTAGCACATTGTGATGTTTGAGCAGGTATGACCCCCCATGGACTTATGTGTTTGAATGCTTGGCCTGTAAGGAGTGGCACTATTAAGAGGTATACTGTAGTATGTGTGTCACTGTGGAAGTGGGCTTTGAGGTCTCATATATGCTCAAGCTACACCCAGTGTGATTCACAGTTTTTCCTCCTATTGCCTACAGATCAAGATGTAGGGTTCTCAGCACCATGTCTGCCTGCACACTGCCGTGCCCTGCCATGATGATAATGACGTAAACCTCTGAAACTGTAAGCCACCCCAATTAAATGTCTTCCTTTATAAGAGTTGTCATGGTAATGGTGTCTCTTCAAGCAACAGAAACCCTAACTAAGACATACATCCTATCCTGCACCTGCACTGGAGCCAAAGCAAGCCAAAGCTGTGCCATGCTCTGAAGACACTAAGTTGTCAGTAAGTACCAAGTCCCCTCATTGTCCTCCCAAACTTCTTCCAAGGCCTATCTAGTTCCTACCCCTCCAACCCACTCACTAGAGAGATAACAATGAGGTCAACAACTGTCCATTGTAGAGGTAGGCTAGCACGGAGGTGAAGCATGGAACTGGGTGACTGGGTAGAAGCCAGGCCCCACCTGAGAAGTCAGGCTCACTGCCACAAAGAAGCTCCTACCATCCTCATCTTTAAGATGGTCACAATGGTAGTATCAGGCATCGAAGGTTACTGTCAAAGGAAAGGATTCCCCATACAGGGTCCAAAACAGTACCCTGTTCACAGTGAGTCAAACTCCAGCATCAGCCCCCAGGCTCCTAGAGCTCTGATCCTACTGTTGCCTTTGATGTTTCCTCTTCCCCTGTCCTTTCCTATTCCACTGCTTCACTCCACCCCTGCATGACCCCAGGGCTGATGCAAGCAGCTTCAGAACCTGCAGCCTGCCACAGAAGCCAGACCTCTATAGAGGAAGCTGCTCCTGCAGGGCCACTGAGTGCCCTCATTGGAAAAGGCAGAGTAGCCATTGCCTCTTGGCAGAACCACTTCTACCATCCCCAAGCTCACCAAGGCAGGGAGAAGACTATGTAGAGAAGCAGGTCCTAGCACCAGAGCTGGGCTGGACCTGGACCCATCTTAATGACCTCCAAGCCTGGAGCCAGACATGTCAGTGGCTCCTTCTTTTCAGGCTACTGGGTGGGGTAGTGTTATATGAGTGTAGATGTCACCATTGCAACTTGTTTCTTTCTTCCAACCACAAGATGCCAATATGTGACTCCCTTACCTCAACTCCCCTTCCAGCCCCACTACAGACCCAGCACCCAGAGGCCTGGAGGCAAACCCTTTGAGAACTGTTCTCATCCTCACTGATGGAATTTGCAGAGACCAACTTTCCAAATGAGGGTTCACACAGAGGTCCCAGGGTAAGGCTTCTATGCATCCATCTGAAGAGACAGTTCTACCCATGACACCCATGATAATCCTGGCACTTCACATTGCTCAATCCCATCTCATTCAATTATCCCACAAAAGGAGGGACTACCACCATCTTTGTTTTTTAGGGTAATAAACAGGCTTAGAGAATTGACAGTTTCCCACCAAGTCACAGCCTAGCTGGCATGTGTCAGGACTAGGAAACAAAGTTAAATACCAATCATAACATTCATCTATTCAACCGTGTGGGCACTCAGCGTTAGACTTTTAGGAGGGAACTGATGAACACAGTAACACTGTGTTCATGGGACCCTTACTCTTAGCTGTGGAGGACTATTCAAAGTTAAGTTACAATGTTACCAACTGTGGGAAATGCTATAGAAAAAGAAACAAATGGGTAATCTATTTAAACGCAGAGTCAGCAAAAACCTTCCTCGGGTCAGGCCCTTTAATTCAGGCTAGAAGGAGAAAGATCACTTTTTCCTGGAGCTGAGGAGACAGACAGAAGGGTGCTTGTCATGCAGGGGGACCTGAGTTTGATCCCCCGCTCTGAACCCCATGACTGCTGAGGAGATATATCCTTCAGTCACCTTAGCCTTACCCACATATACATATATGTGCACATACAGATACACAAAAAGAAAAAAGGGAGGAAGGGAAGGGGAAGGGAGCCAACTCTTTCCAATCAGGAAAGACAGGCTGTGGGGAACAAATCTATCAGACTCCAGGAAAAGCAAGGGCAAAGTCCTGAGTTAGGGGACATGACATAGTGCACTGAGAAACTGAAAGCAACGGGGCCCAGCTGGAGGAGTCCAGGTGACTTTGATGAGGTGTAATATCTATCCGTGTACAGCACACAGATAAGCGAGGCCTTCGGCACCTGGGCGCAGAGTTCGGAGTTCACTAGGAATGCTGAGGCAAGGGTGCTGCTGTGTGTGACTTCACTGGGGTCACTCCTCTTTCTAGACACCAGTTTTGATGGCACTTACACAGAGTTCTGATCATACTGAGGATGTCCTTGAGCCTAGGGCATAACTCAGTGTGAAGATGTCCTGTAGACAAGGCCAGGACTCAGGAATGAGGCCCCAGCTGTCTAAAGAGCTGGGTCACAGGAAAAGGGACTAGCCTCTGGATGTGCTACAGGAAATAAACCACAACTTTAAAGAGTTGGGAAGCCAGGTACAGTGAGTGGCTCATACCTGTAATCTCGGCACCAGGGAGACTGAGGCAGGAGGGCTGATGTAAGTTGGAAGCCAACCTAGGCTATACAGTGTGTTCCAGGCTAACCTTGGCTATAGAGTGAGACCCTTTTCCAAAGAAAAGAAAACAAGATTGTCAGTAGATGGGTAGAGAGCTTGTGTGGCATGACCAAAGCCCTTGGTCTATTCCCTAGCACCAAACAAGAAGGGCGTGGTGGCATGCAGGAGGTAGAAGCAGGAGGATAAGAAGTTTAAGGGCATCCTTGACTTACATCCTTGAAGCCAGATGAAATATGTAAGACTCTGTCTCAAAGCATATTTAACAAATGGTGCTGGCATAACTGGATATCAACATGTAGAAGAATGAAAATAGATCCATATCTATCACCATACACAAAACTCAAGTCCAAATGGATCAAAGACCTCAACATAGAACCAACCACACTGAACTTTATGGAAGAGAAAGTGGGAAGTACACTTGAACGCATTGGCACAGGAGACCACTTCCTAAATATAACCCTAGCAGCACAGACACTGAGAGAAACAGTTAATAAATGGGACCTCCTGAAACCGAAAAGCTTCTGTAAAGCAAAGGACACGATCAACAAGCCAAAACAACAGCCTACAGAATGGGAAAAGATCTTCACTCACCCCACCTCAGACAGAGGTCTGATCTCCAAAATATACAAAGAACTCAAGAAATTGGTCATCAAAAGAACAAATAATTCAATAAAAACAAAATGGAGTACAGACCTAAACAGAGAACTCTCAACAGAGGAATCTAAAATGGCTGAAAGACACTTAAGGAAATGTTCAACATCCTTAGTCATCAGAGAAATGCAAATCAAAACAACTCTGAGGTTCCATCTTACACCTGTAAGAATGGCCAAAATCAAAAACACTGATGACAACTTATGCTGGAGAGGCTGTGGGGTAAAGGGAACACTTCTGCATTGCTGGTGGGAATGCAAGCTGGTACAGCCCCTTTGGATTTCAGTGTGGTGATTTCTCAGAAAGTTAGAAAACAACCTTCCTCAAGACCCAGTAATACCGCTTTAGGGTATACATCCAAAGTATGCTGTATCATGCCACAAGGATGTGTGCTCATGTATGTTCATAGCAGTATTGTTTGTCATAGCCAGAACCTGGAAACAACATAAATATCCTTTGACTGAAGAATGAATAAGGAAAATGTGGTACATTCACACAATGGAGTACTACACAGCAAAAAAAAATAACAACATCTTGAATTTTGCAGGCAAATGGATGGAGCTAGAAGACATCATTTTGAGTGAGGTAACCCAGACCCAAAATGACAATTATCACATGTACTCACTCATAAGTGGTTTTTAAACATAAAGTAAAGAAAATCAGCCCACAAATCACAATCCCAGAGAACCTAGACAACAATGAGGACACTAAGAGAGGCATACATGGATCTAATCTACATGGGAAGTAGAAAAAGACAAGATCTCCTGAGTAAATTGGGAGCGTGGGAACCTTGGGAAAGGGTCAAAGGAGAGGGGAGCAGAAAAATATGTAGAGCTCAATAAAAAATCAATGAAAAGAAAAAAAATCAAACAAAAAGACCTATCTCAAAAACAAAAGCCAGAGTTGTGACAGTAGCCTGCATGCCTAGCATCTGCAAAGTCCTGAGTTCAGACATACTCTCCCTCCCAATGATCTTTCCAATTCAAATATCCATAGATGTCCAGAGAACACCAAGAGTACCCTCAAGAGTGATGAGAGACTATAAATGATATTAGGGGAGACCTACAGTCTGTGATAGACACTGCCGCACCATATACGATCTGGATAAGAATATACCTGAAGATTCCTACCACTGTGCTATCTTTTCCCTATGGGCTTGAAGGATGACTTGGCCACATTCATGGTGCCAGGTCCTGGGGGAGGCAAGGAGGGTAGTGGTTAGTTAGGGAGTGCCATGGGTTTACAGCCCTGCTTGGGCTGTAAAGAATTGACACTAACAGCTAATGATGCTCTGGTCTTTATAGGGGAAGTACGTGTAATTGATGTTTATTAAAATGGACATAATATTTATGTTGACACACCATAATTACTTCAGACTGAGGACAGTTCAGGAAGAAGTGACTTGAGGTAAGAAGAGAAGAGTGTCCCTTCCCCTCCCCAGGTAGACCATGTGGCACAAGCCAGCCCAGCGCAAAACCTTAGTCAAAAGTGGTTGATTACACTTCTCAGGGGGGTTAGACAGGGTGACTGAGCCTTCACAGTCCCTCAGCAAACACTGGAAGATGTCGATGATGAGGACACCCACCACCCTGCCTCCCCTGACTAGAGAGATGCACCTTTTCCACAAACTCATGAAAGCTTCCACAGCCTCATGGTCCCTGCAGGGTCCCTAGCCTTGAACAGGAACTCTGTACACACCAGACCACTGATATGGTTTGAATGTCCATGCTGAAATCCGGGGTTCTACTGTGGAGGTGTGGAACGAATAGAACTCTGAGGAGGTGGGGTCTGCAGGGAGGTGGATAGGTCATTGCAGCGCTGCTCCAGGAAGGGATTCTCGGAGCTCTTGCTGACTCCCACAAGACACCCATTCTATATTTGCTCAGTGGCCACTCCCCCCCACTCCCAGGTTGGGCTGGGAGTGTTTGCCTCCTGCACCTGTGCTCAGGATGGGCCTGGGGATGCAGCCCCGGGATTCCCCGTCCAGTGCCTTCTCACCTACTGGGAGCTTGTTCCACCCTTGTTTGTTCCCACCTGCTTCCACCACATCGCCTGGCTCTTCCTTCATCCAATCTGTTCCTGCCCCTTCTGCTGCCTGCCTGCCTCTTATCCTCCCACATATCCTCAGGCAGGGGCTGAGTATATGGTAGACCCGAGGCAGACATTTGCTGAATTCATTTTTTTTTTTTTTGCAACTTATTTCTACTCTTGGCTTGTGGGTCCAGGAGATGACAGTCCCAGCAGCCTGCAGAGGATGGGCAGGGATCGTCTCTTTGGAAGGGCTTACTTCACACAGCCTGCTATCCTTGCAGTTCATCCGTGTAAGTGTTCCAGATTCTCCCTCCTTTTTCCCAAACAGAATTAATATCCAGACGGCATTAACCTGTAGCTTGCATTTCATTTATATCCACTCAGCTGTCTGTGGGCTCCTGGTAGGTTTCCACCTTGGGCTAGCTGGGACTAAAGATGCAGTGATTCTTCTCCCCTTAGCCTCATTCCTTATTCTCAGAGCAGCTTTTAAGTCTCCTGCACTTAAAGAATTACTTTGCCTGCTGTCTGCTTCACCAGGCACAGGGATCTCAAGACACAACACCATCGGCATGTGCTGAACAGTCAGCCTGCGCCAGGCCAGCGGCGGCACACTACCAGGAGTATACAGTACAGTACCTAGAGTGCCTAGTAGAAAGAGTGACCTTGGTTGTACAACCGGGCAGGGGTAGACCATGGCAAAGGGCTCAAAGTCCAGCTGTTCAGCACTGTTTAGTCTGCATGACAGGGCTACTCCACAGCGCTTTTCCTCAGAGTCTCTTCCCTGTGCAGAGCTTCTCCCAGCAGGAATCCTCCCATCCAGAGAGCTTCTTCCTGTTTAGCACCTCCCTCCTCTACGGGGCCTCTCCACACACAGGGCCTGCCCCCAAACAGGGCCTCTGCCCACACAGGGCCTCTCTCCTCCACAGGCCCTCTCCCTCCACAGGCCCTCTCCCCTCCACAGGCCCTCTCCCTCCCACAGGGCTTCTTCCCTTCACAGAGCTTCTCCCCTCCACAGGGGTTTATTTTCCACAGGATTTCTCTCATTCAGAGAATTTCTTTCCCTTTCCACAGTACCTCTCCCTACACAGAACCTTTCTCCTCAGGAGTGCCTCTCCATTTCACAGGGCTTCTTCCTTTCACAAGGCATTTGTATCTTCACAGG
This sequence comes from Microtus ochrogaster, assembly GCF_000317375.1. Classification (NCBI taxonomy): domain Eukaryota; kingdom Metazoa; phylum Chordata; class Mammalia; order Rodentia; family Cricetidae; genus Microtus; species Microtus ochrogaster. Next base: position 2,634,320 of record NW_004949103.1, read on the forward strand.
ACTTGTACCTTGTTCAGGATTCTTCCCATCCCTAGAGCATCTCTCTCTCTCTCCAAAGGTTTCTCCCCCTTCAACAAAGCCTTTCTCCCCCACAGAGCCTCTTTCCTCACTAGGCCCCTCTCCACAGGGCTTCACCACAGGGCCTCTCCCTTACTAGGGCCTTTCTCCTCCACAGGGCTTCTCCCTTCCAGAATGCAAAGTACTCATGAAATCACAGAGACCATTCTCAAGGCCTACGCCATGGAGCCTGTGCCATGGGCTTGTCCCAAGTATTCCCAGTGGTGAGAGATGGACCACAGCACAGACGCATCCTACATTCCCAGGGGAGAAGATGAAGAAGGTACTGCTGTCCCCCTTAGTGACTACACAGTTCCCAGGCTCTGAGGAGTGGATCTTCTGTTCTTTAGCTGCTCTATTGGAAAACAAAAGTAAACCATGCAGGAATTATACAAAGGCTCTACTTTACATCTCTTTTGAAGACATGATTTAAAAAAAAAAATACACCCTGGAGCCCTTGGCATGGCTCAGAAGGTAAAGGCACCCACTGCCAAGCCTGACAGCCTGAGTTTGACCCTTGGACTCCCATGGTGGGAAGACAGAGCTGACTCCTGAGGGTCGCCCTCTGACATCCACTCTGCCGCTGTGCTATGTGCCCTCAACACACACATAAACTGTGTTAAAAATATTTTTAAAATGCATGCTCAAGAAGAGGACCAAATGTTATTCACAGAAAATTCTACTCAGTTAAGACCAAAACCACCAGCATCTATTTTATTATCTCATTCATTTCCAAAGTCAAATGGAACAAAAAACTGGCCGTGACACATGGTGGCCTCACCTTCAGAAACAAACTGCATATAGTTGCCATGGTCACTCCCAATGCTAGCTGAATTCACAGCACGCCCACTTCCAATGATGGCTGAATTCACAGCATCCCAGAGACCACCGGATTCTGCCTGGAAACCTTCTGTTTACTGCCCTGTGGGCTGACACAGGACCTGTGCTTTTCCCTCATTTTGAGATGCTCAGAAAAGCCCTCTCCCAAATTTTAGTCTCCTAGACAGCACCAGTGTTACTAGGAGTGAGCTTACCTGGGGAAAATCAGGCTTGGAGAAAGCAATCCACTGGTATTTTGCATCCAGGAAACAAAACAAGCTTCTTTTGTCCCTAGGAGGACTGACAGCTCAGGGGACAGCAAAGCCTAGGCTTTCTGTACTGAAGAAGGCAGAAAAGCCAGGGCTTAAGTCAGCTCACTGTGCGTTGTGACACTCTTGTTTCCTGAGTACCTACTGTGTGTAAAGGGATTTCTATCCAACAACTCTCTGGGCTACTTAGGGATCCCGAGGGCCCTCACCTCCTGTAAGATGAGGAACCAGGCTCTGAGAGAGACCAGCAAGTTGCCCAAAGGCATAAAGAAAGAAAGTGACAGAGATGGGATTGGAACCTAGCCCCGTCTGTGAAGACTGGTTGCTTCTTCTGTTTGCATTAAATACTGACTATTCCTCAAAAGCACAGCAATTAGCATTCCAGAACTCCAGTCTAGATTCCTGCCATACCCTCCCTGCAGACTCTTGCTGATGGCGGGCCATAGGGATGCTCACCCATCACCTGACAGTCCTTCCCTCACTAATCATCATTCTTTGCTCACTTGGAGCAAAGGCCGAGCTCCAGCCAAAAGAGAAGCTTTTCAGCCTCCTTCCATTTGGTGGTCTGTACAGGGGGTGGGTGTGTAGGCTCTCCAACAGGGGTCCTCTGCTGCTTTTCCCCTCACCCCTCATTTCCCCCTCTGATTCCTTGAGGGACTCAATAGGGGCATGCTCCCTATTGCAATCCATGCATCCCCCACCAGTTGTTCTGACCTTGTGTGAGTTTTGAGATTTCCTTTCCTACGTGAAAACTCTTTCTATCTCAAATCTGCCAGGGAGACTTCTCAAAACCCCAATACTGGGTGAGAGCTTTTCCTAGATGGAACTGTGGTCTTCCTCAAGGGGTCCAGTAGAGACAGAGACACCGTTGTTCTCCAGAAGGTATCCATTAGTTAGAGGACACCTCTTCCTTTAGGCCTGTTTTCTGCCTGGAAGAATTTCTTTTCTCACCCCTCCTTACAGCCATGGGCCAGCAATTCTCTAACAGCCTAGAAGCTTTTTTGGCATTTCCCCTCAAAATCTTTCCATTGCAGTTGGCCTGGCAACAGTACCCATCATGGCTACCAATGGCCAGAAGGCAACATGTCTGACTTCCAGAGTTAAAGGACCTTGCATTAAC